>NW_016807365.1:1962248-1968471 GCF_001698545.2 Rhinopithecus bieti
TCTACACACTGCTTTAAATGTGTCCCAGAGATTCTGGTATGTTGTATCTTTGTTCTCATTGGTTTCAAAGAACATCTTTATTTCTGCCTTCATTTTGTTATGTACCCAGTAGTCATTCAGGAGCAGGTTGTTCAGTTTCCATGTAGTTGAGCGGTTTTGATTGAGTTTCTTAGTCCTGAGTTCTAGTTTGATTGCACTGTGGTCTGAGAGACAGTTTGTTATAATTTCTGTTCTTTTACATTTGCTGAGGAGTGCTTTACTTCCAACTGTGTGGTCAATTTTGGAATAAATGTGATGTGGTGCTGAGACAAATGTATATTATCTTGATTTGAGATGGAGAGTTCTGTAGATGTCTATTAGATCTGCTTCGTGTGGAGATAAGTACAATTCCTGGATATCCTTGTTAACTTTCTGTCTCATTTATCTGTCTAATGTTGACAGTGGGGTGTTAAAGTCTCCCATTATTATTGTATGGAAGTCTAAGTCTCTTTGTAAGTCTCTAAGGACTTGCTTTATGAATCTGGGTGCTCCTGTATTTGGTGCATATATATTTAGGATAGTTAACTCTTCCTGTTGAATTGATCCCTTTCCCATTATGTAATGGCCTTCTTTGTCTCTTTTGATCTTTGATGGTTTAAAATATTTTTTGTCAGAGACTAGGATTGCAACCCCTGCTTTTTTTTGTTTTCCATTTGCTTGGTAGATCTTCCTCCATCCCTTTATTTTTAGCCTTTGTGTGTCTCTGCACGTGAGATGAGTCTCCTGAATACAGCAAACTGATAGGTCTTAACTCCTTATCCAATTTGCCAGTCTGTGTCTTTTAATTGGACCATTTAGTCCATTTGCATTTAAGGTTAGTATTGTTATGTGTGAACTCGTTCCTGTCATTATGATATTAGCTGGCTATTTTACTCATTAGTTGATGCAGTTTCTTCCTAGCATCGATGGTCTTTACATTTTGGCATGTTTGTGCAGTGACTGGTACTGGTTGTTCCTTTCCATGTTTAGTGCTTCCTTCAGGATCTCTTGTAGGGCAAGCCTGGTGGTTACAAAATCACTTAGCATTTGATTGTCTGCAAAGGATTTTATTTCTCCTTCACTTATGAAACTTAGTTTGGCTGGATATGGAATTCTGGGTTAAAAATTCTTTTCTTTAAGAATGTTAAATATTGGACCCCACTCTCTTCTGACTTGTAGAGTTTCTGCAGAGAGATCTGCTGTTAGTCTGATGGGCTTCCCTTTGTGGGTAACCTGACCTTTCTCTCTGGCTGCCGTTAACATTTTTTCCTTCATTTCATCTTTGGTGAATCTAACAATTATGTGTCTTGGAGTTGCTCTTCTCAAGGTGTATCTTTGTGGCATTCTCTGTATTTCCTGAATTTTAATGTTGGCCTGCATTGCTAGGTTGGGGAAGTTCTCCTGGATGATATCCTGTGGAGTGTTTCCCAACTTGATTCCATTTTCCCCATCACTTTCAGGTACACCAATCAGACGTAGATTTGGTCTTTTCACATAATCCTATATTTCTTGGAGGCTTTGTTCATTTCTTTTTACTCTTTTTTCTCTGCGCTTCTCTTCTTGCTTCATTTCATTCATTTGATCTTCAATCACTGATACTCTTTCTTCCAGTTGATCGAGTTGGTTACTGAAGCTTGTGCATTTGTCATGTAGTTCTCATGTCATGGTTTTCATCTGTATCAGTTAGTTTATGGTCGTCTCTGCTTTGATTATTCTAGTTATCCATTCTTCCATTTTTTTTTTCAAGATTTTTAGTTTCTTTGCACTGGGTACGTAATTCCTCTTTCAGCTCTGAGAAGTTTCATCTACTGAAGCCTTCTTCTCTCAACTCACCAAAGTCATTCTCCATCCAGCTTTGTTCTGTTGCTGGCGACCAGCTGCATTCCTTTGGAGGGGGAGGTGCGCTCTGATTTCTTGAATTTCCAGCTTTTTTGCACTCTTTCCCCATCTTTGTGGCTTTATCTGCCTTTGGTCTTTGATGATGGTGACATACTGATGGAGTTTTGGTGTGGGTGTCCTTTCTGTTTGTTAGTTTTCCTTCTAACAGTCAGGACCCTCAGCTGCAGGTCTGTTGGAGTTTGCTTGAGGTCTACTGCAGACCCTGTTTGCCTGGGTATCAGCAGCAGAGGCTGCAGACTATAGAATATTGCTGAACAGGGAGTGTTGCTGTCTAAATCTTGCTCTGGAAGCTTCATCTCAGAGATGTACCCAGCTGTGTGAGGTATGAGGTGTTGGCCTACACCTAGTGGGGATGTCTCCCAGTTAGGTTACTCAGGGGTCAGGGACCCACTTGAGCAGGCGGCCTATTTGTTCTCAGATCTCAACCTCCCTGCTGGGAGAACCACTGCTCTCTTCAAAGCTGTCAGACGGGGACATTTACATCTGCTGAGGTTTCTGCTGCTTTTTGTTTAGCTATGCCCTGTCCTCAGAGTTGGAGTCTATAGAGGCAGGTAGGTCTCCTTGAGCTGTGGTGGGCTCCACCCTCCCCGGAGGCTTTGTTTATGTACTTAAGCCTCAGCAATGGCGGGTGCCCCTCCCCAGCCTCGCTGCTGCCTTGCAGTTAGATCTCAGACTGCTGTGCTAGCAATGAGGGAGGCTCCGTGTGTGTGGGACCCTCCGGACCAGGTGTAGGATATAATTTCCTGGTGTGCCCTTTGCTAAGACCCTTGGTAAAGCGCAGTATTAAAGTGAGAGTTACCCGATTTTCCAGGTGTTGTGTGTCTCAGTTTCCCTTGGCTAGGAAAAGGAATCCCCTTCCCCCTTGCGCTTCCCAGGTGAGGTGATGCCTCGCCCTGCTTCAGCTCTCGCTGGTTGGGCTGCACCTGCTGACCAGCACTGACTGTCTGACACACCCCAGTGAGAGGAACCTGGTACCTCAGTTGAAAATGCAGAAATCACCCGTCGTCTATGTTGCTCACACTGGGAGCTGGAGGCTGGAGCTGTTCCTATTCTGCCATCTTGCACGCCCTCAGAAAATTGTTCTTGAAGTATTTCAACAGGTTTCTTTTCCATTTGCAAGAATTTTTACCTAAATAATAACAATAATTTTATGTTGGACTATCATTGCCCTATACATGTTATATTCTTAATAATTCTTTGTGGCTTAAGCCTGTAATTCCAGCACTTTGGGAGGCTGAGACGGGCGGATCACGAAGTCAGGAAATTGAGACCATCCTGGCTAACACAGTGAAACCCCGTCTCTACTGAAAAATACAAAAAACTAGCCGGGCGAGGTGGCGGGCACCTGTAGTCCCAGCTACTTGGGAGGCTGAGGCAGGAGAATGGCGTGAACCCGGGAGGCAGAGCTTGCAGTGAGCTGAGATCCGGCCACTGCACTCCAGCCTGGGTGACAGAGCGAGACTCCGTCTCAAAAAAAAAAAAAAAAAAATTGTTTGATCTTTTTTGTTTTGCACTCACTTTGATTATTTTTCAAACTTTCCCCCTTTGTCAGTAGTTTAATTTTCAGCTAGTCATTCTATTTGTTACTTATTAGTTCTGCAATGATGTCATTTTAAACCATCTATTAACCCTGTAATTTTCTCTTTATCTCAATCTCTTGTTATCTTTTTTGAATTGATTTCGTTTATTCATGTTATTAAGTAGTTATTAGTGTGGTAAATACTAGTGCGATTGTATCTTTGTTTCTCAGCTGATTTTTTTGTGAACTAGATTCTTTATATCTCTTTCAAAAAATACACACACGCACACAGAGACTCACACACACATATAATCACACCATTTTCAAGGTTTGAATTCACTGCTCAGTTATTACAACTGTGTAATAATTGAAATATGGGGTGGATTACTTCTCAACAAATATAAAATGTGTTTTTCTCTGTTCTGAAGATGATGCTCAATGGAGGCTCTACAGCTATGAGTGTGGCTGTGGGTGTGTATGTGTATGTGTGTTTGTAACAAGATCATGTCTCTGTCCTCTCTTTTGAGATTTTATTAAATGTACTATTAACAAGTTTCACTCGACCTTGATATTTATTTTACTCCAGTCAGAAATGCTCTCCATTTCTGGTCATTCAGTCTACTGAGTTTAAAGCCTTGGAATTTTTAATCTGTCAGATAGGTTAGACTCTGTTCTTCAGTTCTACTTTTTTAATCATCACTCTCCACTAACGCTTTAATTTTCTTCTCTCCAGACATTTAGACACTGGTGATGAGTCTCACATGTTTTTTAACTTATTATGATTATTTCTGCAAAGTAATAATAGAATTAGAAACTTTTTTTGTTACAATAAGACCTTCAGTTTTTTATAGTAATGAATTATTCTATTTCTTTAAAACATATGACATTAGTTTTCCACCTTGTCTTTGTGGGCTGTCGCTGATGGCTTTTAAAGAGGTTGAGAATGTTTGCATTTGTTTCTGTTATGTTTGTATGTTTATATTTTGGGAGTTTTAAAAAATACACTATCTTTCTTTCTTCTTTTATAAGTGACAGTTTATTTCATCAGGTATTTGAAAGGAAGATTCTATAATCTATCTACAGACACATAGCTCAAAATTTCCTGCTGTGTGATTTTAAATTATACAATTTTATATATTTTTCTGAATCTTGACGAATTTCCTCTGAATGCTGTAATCTTGTTTTCTTCGTAAGTATTTTTGATATGTAATGGACAGGAACTATGTGAACGAGGGTATGTGTGCATGGCAGTGTGTATTTTAAGGAAATGCCTGTTGTTTGGAATGTGCATGTTGGTTTCCATGTGCATCAAGGTGGGGGTGTGTGTGTTGGTGGTGTATGTCTTAGTGCGATATGTATTGGGGGACTGTGTCTATGATTGTAGGAAAATGTGTATATACTTATGGAAATTATATATGGATATGTGTAGGGATGTATATGAAAAAGACTGTGTGTATATGAGAAAGAGAGATGGAGAAGAAGAGAGAGAAATGATTTTTATGTGAATGGAAGCTTTTGAATTTGGCAAAACAAACAGGAAGTTGATAGACACATTTTATACCATAAATGACAAATTTGTGGGTTTATAGATGAATACTGATGCTTTAAAAATATTAATATTAATTCTAGAATTAATTCATTGCAACCATGAAGATATGCTTCTATTCCTTCTCCAGCTTAAGTCTACTGATAGTGTTCTATGAAATTCTTATTGTTTGCTATTGTCTTTTTTCAACATAATATTATTATTGAGTGGGTGACCAAGCTATCATTTTCTTGCTCTTTAGACTATAAGACCACTGAGCTTCACCAAGATAGTTTTTCACTCCCAACTGTATCTTCACATTCCTCAGTAAGAAACCACAGGGCATGAACAATGCAGTTAATTGACATTTAACTCTCACTCCATGTGCTGCATGAAACAGAGATCCTCAGCAGATTTTTTAAAAGTTAAAAATAAATGGATGCTGTATCAGCATGAGCCTAAGATGTTCGGAGATTAACACAATACATGCTAGGATAGAAAGGCAAACACTTTTAGAAACAACATTGCCACTTAAAAAAAGTTTATTTTCACAAATAGGCAGGACAAGTGCAAAAGTAACATATTTTCAATGTCTCAATAATTGTGAATTTCAATAATTCAATAATCCTGTCTAAATAGATCATATAAACTAAGACATCTTAATTATGCCTAAAAGCTATAGTATAGAGTGTTTGTTTCAATATTATACCTTAAAAATCCTAAATATTCTGAAAGAATTATTTTTTCTTGTCACTCTCTTATTTCTTTCTCTTTTTTTTTTCTTGTTGCTTTCTCTTTTTCTGTTTTTTTTTAATAGCTATCATACATATTGTAAGAATATGAGTTTTGTGAATTATTATTGATCTGAGTTTAAATTCTAGTAATAAGTCAGGCGCAGTGACTCACACATGTAACCCAGCACTTTGGGAGGCCAAGGCGGGTGAAGCACCTGAGGTCAGGAGTTCAAGACCAGCCTGACCAACATGGCAAAACCCCGTCTCTACTAAAAATAAAAAAATTAGCTGGGTGTGGTGGCGCACCAGCTACTTGGGAAGCTAAGCCAGCAGAATCGCTTGAACTCAGGAGGCAGAGGTTGCAGTGAGCCAAGGTTGTGCCACTGCACTCCAGCCTGGGCAACAGAGTGAGACTCCTCCTCAAAAAAAAAAAAAGGCCGGGCGCGGTGGCTCAAGCCTGTAATCCCAGCACTTTGGGAGGCCGAGACGGGCAGATCACGAGGTCAGGAGATCGAGACCATCCTGACT
>NW_016807365.1:1969051-1985481 GCF_001698545.2 Rhinopithecus bieti
TTAATTAATTATTATTTAATTATTTATTATTTAAAATAATAACGTTATTTTAACAAACTTAATTATCATACTTTGTAATATCAACAGCTTAATAATGATGCAATCATGAGAGAGTAATTTAATTGTTCTGAACTTTTTTTGAAAGCATATTTCCCAACAGTCACACATGACCAATGATAAATGCATCATGGTATAGTTAGGTGAATCAAATGAGATAACATATGAGATAACATATGTCAGCATATAAGTTCACTAGAAAAGTATGTTAGGAACAATTTGTGATACCTTACAGGGAGGGAATAGTAGTTAGTAATACAATTTCTTTATATTTGCCTTTTCTGGTATGTATTAATTAGCCCATGTTTGATAATTTAGGAAATGGGAAACTTTTAATGTCCCATCCTCATATTGTTAGTGTAGATGTAAAAATAATGAGTCTTCACATGCTTAATGAGTGTTTTAACATCTCCATTTTGTAGATGAAGAAATGAAGACTAAGCAGTTACAGTAACTTGTCCAATAAGTATCATTAACATAACCAAAGCAGATTTCTCCCATTCTAGAACCTAAGAGCCTAATAATTTGATCATATTGATTGCTAAAAATATTAAAAATATTTTAGTCTTCATTCATAATTAGTCAATTTCCCCAGACTCCCAAAACACCGGATCTACCACCAATCAAAGGTAGGAAAACCCTAACATAAAAGGAAGCCTTCCAGGGTCCCGTGAACTAAGACTAGCATTCATTCTCATTAGTTGGTACTCACAATATATTGACTGCCAACAATTTTTTATAACATTGTGTATTATCCAAGTTTCTCCATAGCAACACAGCCAATAGAATACATAGAGAGACTAACAAGGGAGAGCAAGAGCAAGAACAGGAGTGAGAGAGACTGATTTTAGGAACTGGCTTATATGACTGCGAGGGCTGTCAAGTCCAATATCTGTAGGGCAGGTCTGTATTGCTGAAAATTCAGACAAAAGTTAAATCTGAAATCCATGGTCCAAGCCAGCATGTTGGAAATTCAAGCAAGATTTCATTGTTAAAGTTTTGAGGCAGAATTTCTCCCTCTTCAAGAAAATTAGTCTTTGTTCTTAGGCTTTCAACTGTTTGAATCCATGTCATGGAGGGTAATCCACTCACCTTGTGGAGGGTAATCTGATTTACTCAAATTTACTGATTATAAATGTCACTCACATCTAAAAAATACCTTCACAGAAACATCTAATGTTTAACTAAACAAAGAGACAGCATTGCCTAGACAAGTTAATAAATAAAATTATCATACTTTGTAATATCTACAGCTTAATAATGATGCAATCATAAGAGAGTAATTTAACTGTTCTGAACTTTCTTTGAAAGTATATTTCCCAGCAGTAACACATGACCAATGATAAATGCATCATGGTGTTGTTAGGTGAATCAAATGAGATAACATGTGATGGAATTAAATGAGATAACATATGTGATGTTCCTGGTATATTGTAAGAAAGTAAATAAGTAATATATTTTGCTTTTTTCTTAGTCCCTTTTACTTGCATGAATATAGAACTGCCACTTATTAGCTGTACAAACCTGGTAGTTTCTCCCTGCAAAGAAGTCTTTGTTTCCTTACTTGCAAAGTGCTACATAAACTCTAGAAGTTCTTGAGCTCTCTTTCATCTACAATATTTAATGACCTATAGTGTCACCACTTCTGTGATATTTGTTTACCTCATCATTCATAACACTCCTAGTGGAACTCTATTTTTATCTGTTAACAGAGATAATGTTTTTGCCATATTGTACTAATTATCAAGTAATAAAAAGGTCCTCATTTTTCTATTAGTGGTAATAGTTTCAAACTGAACCATCCATATTATCTTGTGTGGTTGCCCTGGTGACCAAAGTCATATCTTTGTGGGAAATGAAGTCAATAACCAGGAAACACAATTTTTATTTCCATACAAATGTACTGGCCCGGATTAGGACTAAATGGCATGCTAGATCTTCAGTATGGTATGCACGTGGGCATGGAAACAGATGAATGGCAGGAAAGTAACCTTAACCTTTCATAATAGCGTTATATTGCAAAGGCAATTGTTTACTACATCTGGTGTTTTCATTTTGCTGCTTAAAACATATCAACAAAATCTCTACATATTTATATATCTAAATAAAATTGGCAATTAAAATAGATGTATACATTTTCAAATATTCTCAATTTATATATTCCATTGATTATTTGTACTGAGAGTTAATTCAGGTCTGATCAGTCTGCTGTGACTGATTCAGATGGGCAGTAATGGAATATCATTGCCAAGGCTTCTCCTGAGTTTCCTCATCCTGTTCCAAATCAGTCTCTTTATGTTAACAGTCGACAGGGACATCAGCTGTGCAACTAGGTTTTTCATGAGCCCATCTTGGCATTAAAATAGAGAATTGGAACATAAAAGAATCTTTAGAAGTGTAGATACTTCAAAAGCAATAAAAAAACTATAAACAAGTTTATATTTTCTGAATTCAAAGTATTTAAATACCAAGGAAAATATACCAAAATAGACATACAAATATTTATACTTTAAGTTGTGCATCAGGTTACTAGTTTAGTTATGATTTATTATTTTATTTTTATTTTTTCCTTAAGCTATTATAAGTCAATGTGTCTGTCTTAAATTTGAGGCTCTCCAGTAAAGTCTTTATACTTTGTCTTTTATTTATTAATGGGCTATTGAAGTACTCTGGCCAATTGATCATGTAATAAATGTTTTTTTTTTTTTTTTTTTAGAAAAATCTCTATACTATTTAAACAATATTAAATTAAATTTATCTTTGTAAAAATTTAAAAATACACCTGGAAATGAAAATATACCCATTGGCATGTGGAATTCAAGATAATTTTTCTCTTGTGTGATTTAGCTTTTGGTTATGGTATTGTGTTCACCAAATGCCAATTTGTTTCTTAACTAGTCATTGTATTTCCCAAAGCTACAGTATATAGTTCACACAAACACTGAAAATTTGTGTTGTGTGTAGAACAGATCCCCACTTGGAATAAGTTATAAATGTACTCTCACAAGTTAGCAGACATCACAATGTTAAAAACTGGTAAAATAGAAAAAAAAAATAATGTGACTGTTTAGAAATCATTTAATCCTATACCTTATTTTAATTACCAATACAGTAATGTGTCTTTTTAAATGTATTTAATATCTGACTTGCATGAATTATTTCAAATGTTGAAAATAAGTTTTACTGTCATACCAAAACCTTATTATTTTATTCCATGTTCCCATAAATATCACAAAAAATAAAATATTAAGAACATGAAAAAATGCTAACCTGAATTTTTTATTAGACCAGGAATAAAAAATTATATTACATGTATCTTTTACCCAAATCTCTATTTTCAGGAAGTTAAATAGATGTTTTGTGCTGAATGATTATATTTATTAGAATTTATTAAATTAAGCACCAGGTACAAATGCATAGTGACGACCTAGTTCTTCCAAGAGTAAGTTAACTTTCCATAAGGACAATTACCCTTTGCTAAGGTAAACAAATTATTTGCAAAAAGGTTTCTTATTGCATAATTGTATTGATTTTGTTGGTAACTGTTCTGTTATGAAGTTCTTGCTTGTTAATTTTGTGACGTACTAGAAGTTGAGGAAAGCATACAAGTTATTTGCTGGAGTTCTTTTTTCATCATTATAGAATATTTTTTGTCTCTGTGTTGACATGTATGGCATGTCTTGCTGTTTGCTTTTAACATTTTTTCTATCTTAGTAAGTGTTGTTATAATTTAGAAGCAAAATAGACTTTGATGTTTCAATGTTGAGATAATAGAATTGGATAATCTGAATGAAATTGAGAACTCTCTTCCTGCAAGCCTCTTTCCATGAGGCACCACAAATAAAGGAGCAAAGGAACAAAGATACCCTTGCAAATAGATGGGGAGATTTCTCCACATTCAGAATAATATTTATAGGTGTACTTCATTCATTGATGTGACAGTGCACAACAACAAAAACGCATCTTGGAGTCTTAGGTATAGTGTGCATATCATTTAGAATCGCATTTCATGCTTTTGAGAATAAAAGCAGGGGTTATTCATAATGGCATGAAAACAAAAGAAATAAATTACAACTGCCCAAATGGTCCGTATTGTCTTTTTTGAGTTAGACTACTAGGAAACACATGGATACGTGGAAGCATAGTGAGGAAATGCACAGACAACATTTTGAAACATAGAATGAGTACTCAGTGTCTTTGGAATTGAGCACAAAAATTTAATTTGGGCTCACTAAATTTCTGGCTGTACCATTTACTAGATGTTCAACTTCAGCAAGTTATTTAACTTTTTTGAGTTTCAAACTATTCAATGAATGGCATGGATAAATGTAGTATTAGCTGCTGGTATTGTAGGGGTGGTTTCTTAAGATTTTTCAGATAGAGCCCTTAGAACAGTGCAAGGCATCAATGATGCAATCATAAGATATTTACTTCTACTAGTATGGTCTTTCTGTTGGTGGTAGTAGTAGTAGTAGTAGTAGTAGTAGTAGTAGTAGTAGTAGAAGATCTCTCCTGCACTCTATGAATGGGTAGTATGGGTCCAAGCCAAGGTATATTAATGCTTCGAGCATACTGAAAATTTTACTGAAATTATATCCAAAACATCTGCTTCCCTGTAACCTAGTTGATAATTAATTCAAGGCATCAGTACCAATGGTAGTTGATAAGCCACAGCATTTATGAAATATCCAAGAGCAAAAGAAAGCCTTACAAATAAGCTATTCAGTTGTTTAAATATATCCATTTGTATATAGTATAAGACTGCATATCTTTGTATATAATGTAAGATTACATATATGTGTGTATATAATGTTTTGAAAGAATTTTAGTGGGGAAAGTATAATTGATTCATATAAAAAGTTATTTCATCACATGTGAAAAAAGTTTTTAAATCCCCATTCCAAAGTACCCATATTGAAAATTTGCTTTCTTATACATTTTTGGGCATCATGTTCAGAGAAGTTGGAACACGGTAGATATACTAAATATCTGTTGTCTTTGCCAGCTAAATGAAAGTGGTGATTAGCTCTATAATAATTTTAAAAGTTTCAGTAAGCCCAGCAGGCAATTTAATAAGATGGAGTTGTTTTCTGCCAGATCTTCCATGTTGAAAATCAGGACTCTGCTCTCAATGGAGAGAAAAAGGAATGAAATGTAGTTGATTTAGAAGACTGTGTACTGAAAATCTCTTTTTCTCTCACTGTCTATCTTGCAGACTGGATGAAAATAATTAAAATTTAAAAGTACAATGTTGAAAATGAGCAGAATGAAGACACTTTTAAGACCAAGACTCAGGAGGCTAATAAAAAGATTTTTTCAGTGGATCATCTTGTAGTCACTAGTTCATACGCTGCCCAGTTTAGGATTATTGAATGTTACCATCTGCTGTGTGTTTGACAATTTATAAAAAATAAAGTGTTCACTTGAGCATTACTTGAGCAAGCATTTGAAACCATTGTATATATTTTTATTCTGGCTAGTGGACTCAGGAGAGATTTCGTACTGAGTGGCATTTCTTTGAGAGAGCACTTGAGACATATCAATGACATTGCTAGTGTTGACATCACTGTCCTGTTAGAGCAGCCACTGTCATCCAGAGGTGAACTGGCTATCTGGCCATCTGCTATCATAAGGCATTTCCTGGCCTCCATTCCCTGCAACACATGTATTCCCATATGTGCACTTGGAATCAGGTTCCTGTCATGCACAGAAGTTCAGCCAGGACGTTTTAGTGTGTTTTTGGTAGGAAAAACAAATATGTCTCATCTCAATAGACAACTCCTGGTGACTGCTTGTGGTTGTGCAAAGTGCCATGTCCCAAATTCTAAGTCTGCATATAAGTTCACTAGAAAAGTATGTTCGGAACAATTTGTGATACCTTCTAGGGAGGGAATAGTAGTTAGTAATACAATTTCTTTGTATTTGCCTTTTCTGGTATATATTAGCCCATCTTTGATAATTTAGGAAATGGGAACCTTTTAATGCCCCATCCTCATATTTTAGTGTAGATGTAAAATAATGAGTCTTCACGTGCTTAAAAATCTTACAGATTATTTGTATGGTACAACAGAAAATTACCTGAAACTTTTACCATAACACAGCAATTTTGCTTTTAATTACAAGTCAAAGTAGATTTTCCAACTCCTTTTCCCTCATATTCTATATATATATATATACACACACACATACACACACACACATACATATATTTGTGTACATTCCCCACAATATGACATATTGCTTTAATCGATTCATAAATTATTTCTGTTGGGTGTGCTAATCTCCTTTCATTTTGTTTATTTTTTTTTTTTTTGGTTTCAGTTGTATCTTGCCATCTTATATTCTCCTCACACATCTACCATTTTCAATCCATTTTGAACATAATTTTCTTTGGCATGATTAACCATACTTTTATTAAACTATCTTTATGTCAGGAATAATTTCCACAAAGCAATATAACTGAAAATTTCCAGATATCAGACCTACAGACTGATTGGATTTTTTTTTTCAATTAACAAACATTTATTGACTCCCTCATAAGAAAATTAGGTGTTTTATCAAGTTCCTGTGGTGTAAATATAAAAAAGACAAGGTATCTACAGTGTAAGGCATAAAGATATCAAACAATAACTTATAGTATATAGAAAGAAGCACTAACTACTAAGTCTATCTGAAGGCATAACGCAATGTTTCATTCTACAATGGAATTAAAATTTTTATCTGAAAGTTTGGAATACTGACTGAAAAATTTTAAATTAATGGCATAATGGACTTACATATTCAAGGAATCACTCAATATTAGAGGCTTTATGCATAATAAATATATTATTGAGAATATGGTGCTTCCTGATGTTTTATATGTTTAAGTGCACTATGGATCATGTTAATAACATCACTAATTAAGTACATATCCTAGCATGAAAAAGGAACATATTACTTGCTAATTAGTCAAGATGACTGGGTTTAGAAACCTATCCAAAATGAAGAACATTTAAATTGCATAAGTAGACTTTTTATTTGTTTATTTATTTATTTTTGTAATAAAGAAAGATAAAATAACACAACATTTTCCTATCTTGAGGGTAAAAGTGGTGGTATTATTTCTATCTATGTATTTCCTCCCTGTGCATTTTCTCTGAGCTTTTGGGTTAAGTAAAGATCTATCATTTGTCTTCCATGGAAACAAATAAGAGCAAATCCAGGCTACTGGGGCATGCTCTGTCATTTTTATCCAGGTCAGGGGAATGAGGCAGAACTGCATCTGCTATGTTTTTGCCTCCCCTTTCTTCCCACTACACGAATAATCGGTTGACAAACATCACATAGTAGAGGCCTCTGGGAACTTGTTCTTTACAACAGAAATGACAGCAAAGGCTGGAGAGCGCCTCCTGCCTACTAATGCATCCTGATTGTTCTGTGCTCTTTCTTCAAGGTAGCAGGTGGGAAAAAGCCTCAGTCTAACCAGAGTAGCCATCTAAGATGCCTGACGTCTTTTCCACAGTTATTCTTTTTTATTCTCTGATGAGTTGTGGAAACTGACAGTAACTTGGGTCGAACAGGGACTTTTACTTCTGGCGTCCTGCTCATTACATAAATTATAAAATTTAATAATCCCTGTAATAGTGGGCTTCAATACATGTATTTATTATACACAAGTTTAAATCCTGTGGCAGTACTTTGGAATCCATAAACACATGGTGAATTTATACAGATACTGAGAGAGCTAAGGAAAGGAAATAAAATCTCTTGAGTTTTATGAGAGCACTCCTGTGGAAACTTCCACTGGCATTCAGACAGAAGATGTGAAGTTTGCCTCAGAAACTTTGGAACGATAAAGAGATAGTGCTAATATGCTTTGATAGCAGGAAAATTCCAGGGCTTGATAATATGCTTGACAAGTTGTGGATTTATAAACATTTAAAATAAATTCATTTGTCTTTTCTGTTATAATCTTGGGAATGCAGGAAAGAAAAATTGCATATACTGTTCAAAGAAGCTTTTACAAAATCTAAATCAAGTATTATTTCTTGGGCTGTATGATCTCAAGAACAATTTTTTTATGTTTTTTTGAGTCATAAATGATTTCCATTCTTTTTTGTAATTTTAAAATTACATGCTGGAGTAAGTCTTCATTGCAGAAAAATGAACTAGAATAGCACCAATGGGTACAAGATTTGTTATCCCTTGGCTTATTCTTCACTGACAAGATACATTATTATTAGACAGCAATACAATATAGCCATTAATAGCTCTGACTTTAGGATCAGAGGAAATGAGATTCAAGTCTGATACTTCCTGCTTATGATTACTCAGGACCCTCTATGCTTCATTTGATTTAACATGAAAATATGTACATAAATGCTTATTTCACAGGGTTGTAGTGTGGGGTAAGTGTGAAACAACTATGAATTGCTCAGAACAGTGTTAGAATGTTACCAGTGTTACAAGTTTTTACCATTACGTAACAACTATAAGTCTTTCTTGCTGTATAATAATAACGGTAACGTTATCTCTCAGGAGGGAAGCTTAACATAAAGCTACCCAAGTTGAAGCTGAGGAGCGGTTTACTGTCATGAAGTGCCATGCAAGACCATACTGGAGCCTGAGCAAAGTGAAAATGAAATGTATATGCGTGTGTGTGTGTGTGTGTGTGTGTGTGTGTTTATGCTTGTGTTTTTAAAAATATATTAACGCATTACAGGCTCACACAACTGTAATCCCAGCACTTTAGGAGGCTGAGGTGGACAGATCACTTGAGGTCAGGAGTTTGAGACCAGCCTGGCCAACATGGTGAAACTCCGTCTCTACTAAAAATTCAAAAATTAGCTGGACATCGTGGCACACACCCTATTTGGGAGGCTGAGGCAGGAGAATTGCTTGAACCCTGGAGGAGGCGGTTGCAGTGAGCCAAGATTTTACCACTGCACTCCAGCCTGGGCAACATAGCAAGAATACATCTAAAAAATAAAATAAATAAATATATTATATTAAAATGCTTTTTATCTTATTTATGAGGTATTTTCTCATCTCAGTTAAATGACTTTTAACAAAAAGACAAATAACAATGGATGCTGGCAATGATGTAAAGGAAGGGGAATATTTGTACACTGTTCGCAGGAATGTAAAGTAGTACTGCTGCTATGGAAAAGAGTATGGAGGTTCCTCAAAAAAAGAAAAATAGAATGACCATGTGATCCAGCAATCCAGATGCTTGATATATATCCAAAGAAAGGAAATCAGTATATTGAAAAGATACTTGCACCCCTATTCTTATTACAGTACCACTCACAAACAGCAAACATGCAGAGTCAACCTAAGTCTTCCTCAAAAGATGAATAGATAAATTGTAGTGTGTACACACAATGGAATATGATTAACCCACAAAAATAATGAACTCCTGTCATTTGCACTAGCATGATGGAACTAGAAAACATTATGTTAAGTGAAATAAGCGAGACTCATGAAGACAAATATCACATGGCTTCACTCACATGTGGGAGCTAAAAAATTTGATCTCATGGAGGCAGAGAGTAGAACAGTGGTTACTTGAGGCTGGGAGGGAGAAATATAAAGGCTTTGGCAAATAGGCATAGAAATACAGTTAAAAAGAATAGGGCAGTGGCACAGAAGGACAATTGTAGTTGATAATAATTTATTGTGTACTTCAAAATAACTGGCAGAGAAGAATTGAGATGTTACCAACACAAAGAAATAATAAATGTTTTAGATGATGAATATCCCAATTACCCTGATTGATTATTACACATTGTATGCTTGCATTAAAATATCACATGAACCTCATAAATCTAAACAACTATTATGTATCCTTATAAATTAAAACATAAACAAGTTATTAAAATGAGTGTCTCACTTGCTTTAGTTAGCAATGGCCCTGATTTACTGTGCCCTTCTAAACCCCTGGGAGAAACTGTAGCAAAGTAATTGATGAATACAAATAATTAGAAGAATGTTTAAGATTACTCACCATAGCAAAACAAATGAACAAAAAAAAAAATTTATTCCAAAATCTCAGAGTTCCTACAAAATGAAACTTGATAGTCCACCAAAAATGACAATACTCACAATTTATAGTTGTGAAGCTAAGTATAATTCTGAGCTATTGATAACAACAACAAAAAGATAATTCATAGTAGCCAGAAGAACAGATTACCCTTACATTCTCACTAGGAATATTAATATCACAAAATTGCAGTCTTGTGAAGAGGCAGTCAAAGATAATACTACCAAAATATAAGAAAATATATATATTAGATCTGTGTCATGTGTGGTCATTTATTTTGAAAAAAATTTTTTTCTATATATTGTGATGTTTATGGTATGTGCCAACTATTAAAAATGTAACTTGTCATGATTTGTTTTCTTATTTTAAATGAAGATTCACTTTGACTGCTAATTTTACATTTGCAAATTTTATTTTATTTTATTAAAAGAGTTAGAAAATTGTATAAATGTTAGACCCTACAACAATGGGACTGCCAATCTACCTAACATCTTGAGGTTCTAATGTACATAGTTGGGTCCAGGTTTGACATAAGGTTGTGCTCAAAATACTATAGTTAGGTATTTAACACTAGCTAGGATGTGTAATGTAGAACTGTGTTGTAAATATACACACAAACATGGAACTCAAAAATGCTGATATGGATTTTATTATGCACAGGTTGCATTAGCATGAAAAAGACATATGTGTCATTTTATTTTCTCAACTGGAAAGCATGGGCTAGTTACATTATATTTAATTGTTAATTTTTTTTTCTGGAAATAATCAAGACTTAGTAAGTAGAAGTGCAAAGAATTGATAGTAGTATTAAGGGGAAAAAGAGGTAATGTATTCATCACATGTATTTTGTATTATATGTTTCATTTTCCATGCAAGTATTTAGCTATTTCTCTTCAAACAGCTAAGATACATTAGCAAAATGCCTTTAAAAGTTCTTTGAGAGTCATACAATTCTTAAGATTTTCCTTTATTTTGAGTAAATTTTGCCATACATGGAATTAATATAATTCATTAATGGTGGTGGCTGGAAGAGGGTAATAATTGATAATATGTGGCTTTAAAGACAAATGTGGATTTTCCTAGGTCTTAGAATTCTGTAAATTACTGATCCTCTGTAGATGTCAGATTTAACAAACTGTAGTTTCTTTAACTACACATTGCTTTGTGGTGTTCATAGGAACTCTAAAACAAAGTTGAACATCACAAATCAGGATATTTAATCAACATTTCACATAAATGATAGTTTCCTTTAAAAATCTTATAATAAAAAGCTTATAAAGTCAATAATGCAGAAATTAAAATCTATTTATTATCTTGAAAGCTTTTAAATATGATTAAATCAGGCAGGGCCAACTTTGATCAACATGATTTTATCAACTTTAAGAATAACTTAAAAGAAAAGATTCAAAGAAAAGAATAAAAGAATGTCATATTCTTGCATCCTACAAGACTAAATGAGATCATCAATATTGAGTGATGTTGGCAGCAAAAGGAATGTCAATGTACTCTAAAAAACTAAACTTTCTTTATCCTGATAAGTGAATCATTTCATGTAGAACATAGCAATTAGAAAAAGGGAGACCAAAATGAGGAGGTACAGAGACTGAAAGCAAATGTAGTTCCACATCTACAGTGGATTGTTACACATCTCAGTCCATCAGATGGGTATGGTAAGTTTCCTTGTCCTGCTGTGATTACTTTCTTTGTCACTGTTGGAATAGTTTCTATGGGAAAGATAACAAAACTTTCACATATATTGCATAATCATAGACTTTGATAATGATTTCTTGACCATTGCTTGATTTTTTTTCCAGGAACTTATTTTGGCAGCAGTTGATACTACTTTAACCAAGTAATGCTTTAGTGATAAGGCTAAATGGTATGTATTTTTATTACAAAGGAATAAACTACAAGAAAGAGAAAAAGCATTCTAGAATAATTATGTGACTACACTTTTTTTTTTCATGGAGAAGGAAGTAATGAAGATAATATAGTCATGATCTACATGAACTAGTCACAAGTACTTCAAAATGTGTTGAACTTACCACTTCCCGAAGGCACGTACAAGACATAAAATAGAAAGAAGTGATTACCAGTCTTTGGAGTAATGACTTGATGTAATTTTTTAATAATGTATAGGCTGAGATAGTCTCCTTTTATTACATACTATTGAATGCCACACTAACGTAAAACTTACAGAGAAACATTAGTGAAAATAATATATTTTTAAGAACCTTTATTAATACACTTTCCTAATGAATGCAATATTGACATTAACCCTTGATAATAAGATATCAATAAGAAAAAAATGTCAAAATCATAGACATTAGTGATATCTAGAAGTTTTAAAACTAGAGAAAATTAGAAAACATAAGCTTTGTTTTCTAAAACAAATAATGTAAAATGAAAGTCAACTATTATTTGTAAAACAGAAAAGTAATTTCAGTTTTAAAATGTAAACCAATTGAAAATGATTAAATATGAACAAATATTGTGAATTAAAGACCCAAAATATGAGCAAGAGATATTAGATACACTAATTAAATATTTTTTACATATAATATTTACAGAGTTGGTATTTCCTTATTCTATTAGTTACCATGAATGTTTAAAATGTAATATTAAGGGATCTGCATGTCCAAAATGAGGTATATCTAATCAAGTCTTCAGCAAATATTTATGTATTAACTGTAGGTACGTAATTATCCCTAGAAGCTGTTCTGAAATAATTTATATTCTAGGTCAGGTGCAGTGGCTCATGCCTGTAATTCTAGCACTTTGG
Organism: Rhinopithecus bieti; assembly: GCF_001698545.2. NCBI lineage: Eukaryota > Metazoa > Chordata > Mammalia > Primates > Cercopithecidae > Rhinopithecus > Rhinopithecus bieti. Next base: position 1,981,912 of record NW_016807365.1, read on the forward strand.
GAAGCTAAGGCAGGATAATTTATTGAGCCCCGGAGTTCAAGTTTACAGTGAACTATGATCATCCCACTGCACTTCAGTCTGCACAACAGAGTGACACCCTGTCTCTAAGATAAATAAATAAAAATAAAAAAAATTTAAAGAATTTATATTCTATTCTAAGAAAAATTAGTGCCCCATTTATTCTGGCTGTATAACAGAACATCTGAAAAATTAGTGTCTTAAAGCAACAATCAAATTGTATTATATCTCATATTCTGTGTGTTTTCATAGCTAGAATTTCAGGCATAGGGTCTCTAATTCCATTTCAGTCAGATAGTAGATGGGATAAAAACACAGGGGAGGGGGTTAGAATAACTTAAAGAGATACCCAGGCATATCATTGTCTTCATGTAATCTCAGAAACTCTTCATTTAGTCTGTCTGCCGGGCCTAATTTGGACTTCCTCACAAGATGGCAGTAGACAGACTGCTCATATGGCAGTTCAGGATTCTAAGTGAGCATTTCAAGAGAACCAGATGGAAGATGTATGACCTTTATCACCTAGTTTCAGAAATTGCACTCACTTCCTCTGGATTCAGAATAACAAACCAGCATAGGTTCAAGGAAAGAGGTTATACACTCTGTTTCTTAATAAGAAAAGTGACAGAAAAATAAAATATATTGAAAGAGGAACATTTATGAGGGAGACTATTGATGTGACCATCTAGTCTGGAAAGCACAATTTGCCACAATTTGCAATCATTAAATAATTTTACTGAATATGTCCTAATAATTAACCAATCATTTTATTCTCTTCTTAAGTAAAGGTCTTTTCCTTAAACATTTTCAAATCAAAATGAATGCTTGTCACATGAACATTCTAAGCTATATATTAATCAATGACTTGTGATAAATAGGTAGTTTAAACAAAAATAATCTAAACTACATGACTAGATAGACAGAGAAGAGGAAAAAAAAGATGAGATGTGAATTGTGGATTTTAATACTCCAAACTTTAGGGTAGTTACTAAGTACTAAGCTTTATCCTAAGATCAAGGAGGATATAAATAAGAACTAAACATTGTCACTCCCCTAATACTGTCCTCTGAGGTATTTAGGCACATAGGCAATTAATTATGATTCAAGACAGAATGAAATATAGGCTTTTAGCATATGTGTAAATATAAGGGGCACTGTAATATCAGTAAGATACAGCTACAGCTATTAAAATGAAAATAACTTTCAGGTGTTAATATCATCATATATTGTAATTCTCTTAGTAAATTTAGCACTGACATGTATGAAAAGAAATAATGAACATGTTTTATGAGAAGACATTGTATTGATGATATACATGGGTCTCATGGTCACTCCCAAAATATAGTGTACAATTCTTTATAAGATTATTTTAATGCAAATGACTTGATTGAAATTATTGTGAATTTCTTATCATAGAACTATCTCACTTATAATTTTACTAGTAGAATCATCTCAGTGTTAAAGATCCAGGCAGCAATGTTGAGATGATGAGGTAGGTCACAGGATTTCCCTTTCATTTTTTGATGAACAATAATTCATTTCAGCTTCTATGATTTTGAAACAATTGATAGAGATGGGTAATAATGTGGGTTTTAGAGACAGGTTGATTGATTATCTTGTTCTACCTTTTAGTAGTTGTGTGATCCTAGAAAATTAACTTAGAATAATTCAACCTCAATTTCCTCATTCTTAAAGTAACATATATTTATTTTTAAAGATTCATGGCAAGTTTTCTATGCAAGACAGTTATGCTATTATTATAGCTTCTAAGACTTGTTCAATGTAGTATAACATGCACATTTTCACAAAGAAAGTATGACAATACATTCTAAGACTGATTTTACTGAAAATTTCTCTTAATGTATTTTACATACATAATCTTACATTAAATATTATTTGTTGTGCATTAAATATTATTTTAATGAGTAAACCACAACAAAACTTGGTCCTGGTTGAAAGACTGGCATAAATTATAACTAAGGTTTAGGTTGCCTACCTTTCAATTAAATACAAAACATCCTACAATTTATTCAAAAATATATGAAAGGGTACACTTATCTTTCTTAAGACAAAAGTAAATATGTAAGTTTTTCCTGAGTGGGCACTGCAGTTCATGAAGTAAGAGGAGGGACCTGTAGGGTCAATGTAGCTCAGAACTGTGTTTCATACCATTAGATAGTGATTTGGATAGGGACATCATTACTTAAGAATCCATCCTGTAACTATATAAAAAATATTTGTGGACCACAGTTGCATATTTATAATTCAATTTATTTTTATAGCATTGGGCCTACAGCAGGTCTGCTAAAGTCTACTCTGTTGTGAAACATTCAAATTTATTTACCATTAATTTTGGAACTAATAAAAGTGAATTCCTTTGTCTTTTGTTTATTCTCCTGAAAATGAACAGATGATTGTGCTGAAACACTGCCCCGCCTGTCTGCTTTATTTTTCTGCCCACACAAATCAAAGGGCATGAAAAATATCTTAGTTTCTCATTTTCCCTTGGAAAAGGCATCATGGCAAGAAGCATGGCTGGTTTGACATTGTGATTTATGTTAGCTTTCTTGTGCTATAAAATAGTTGTTTCCTAAATAACTAATAAAGTGCCTTGAAATGCTTCTAACTTTGTAACTGTGTCTTTCTTCCTCACTCAGCATTTGTAAACTCTCAAATAATCTAATAGATTTTAGTTATATCCATTACCAATTTTCTGTATATACTGAAAATTCGTGAGCTTCTTAAGAGAGAGATCTGAGCTCTCAGCTCATTTAATCTGAGCTTAAATATATAACAAACATCTCCAATATGTCAGGTACCTTCATAGGTATCTGGAATAAAATGTTGAGTATTACATAGTCTCTGATCTCTAGGAGCTTATAATTTATGGAGGAGACATGTAAATATTTGCTATGTCCAGTTGACTCTTAACAACACAGGGGTTAGAGGTGGCAATACCTATACTGTCAAAAATCTGCACATAACTTTTGACTCTCCCAAAACTTAATTACTAATAGCCTACTGTTGATCAGAAGACATACTGATAAAATAGCAGTCAATTAACACAAATGCTTTGCATGCTATATGTATTATAGAGTGTATTTTCTTAAAGCAAGCTAGAGAAAAAATGTTGTTAAGAAAATAAGGGAGAAAGAAATATGTTTAGAGTAGAGTACTGTGTTTATTGTCTGTTTGCAAGATGAATCATCTGTCTGAAATGATGGTCCACCTGAGCTGCAGACCTCAATCTATATAGTGCATATTAAGCATTCCACCTTTTCTTGTAATGGCATGACTTTGCTGCCTGAAAGTGCTTTCGGCATCACTAGAGCCACTTTGTATGGATCCCATGGTGTTATTCATGGTTTGGGTACTGCATTAAACATGACAAAAACACATGAGAACCTGAAGAGATTACTTTTTACTGCGATATGCAATTTACTGGAGAGATGAACTGCTGATGTAGAGATGATCCACCTCACATCGTGTTTTATTTATTTATTTATTTATTTTTATTATACTTCAAGTTCTAGGGTACATGTGCATAACATG
>NW_016807365.1:1987927-1991392 GCF_001698545.2 Rhinopithecus bieti
CTGGAAAGATCTAAAATTGACACTCTAACATCACAATTAAAAGAACTAGAGAGGCAAGAGCAAACACATTCAAAAGCTAGCAGAAGGCAAGAAATAACTAAGATCAGAGCAGAACTGAAGGAGATAGAGACACAAAAAACCCTCCAAAAAATCAATGAATACAGGAGTTGGTTTTTTGAAAAGATCAACAAAATTGATAGACCGCTAGCAAGACTAATAAAGAAGAAAAGAGAGAGGAATCAAATAGATGCAATAAAAAATGATAAAGGGGATATCACCACGGACCCCACAGAAATACAAACTATCATCAGAGAATACTATAAACACCTCTACGCAAATCAACTAGAAAATCTAGAAGAAATGGATAATTTCCTGGACACTTACACTCTCCCAAGACATCGTGTTTTAAGAGAATACTCCCAGCACTTGAGCTCACTGCAATAGCAACAGGAGGGGCCTATGAAATTATTACTGTAGAACAGTATACAATGCAGTAAATGTTATGCAGTTACAATACTACATTTTTACATGTGTTTACATTTCTCTTAACTGTGAATGGTGCCATGTATGGTCCTTGTGTGCCCAAATTTTGACAAATTTTAAGTTTTTATAATAGATATATGTACACGTCATGGTAATAAATAATAAAATAGACTAGTAGCTACATGTATTTTATGTATTCATGTCATACTTTTTTTCTTATTTTTTTCAATATTTTAGGTGGCTCAGTTTGTGAGTTTTTTCAACTTGTGACAAATATCCAAAAAACTCAATATATTTATTAAACAAAAATCAACATATAAGTGGACCTGCACAGTCCAAATCCTTATTGTCCAAGGGTCAACTGTAGTGAGGTGTGTTAGAATAAAGGTGAGCCTTGGTGCTACTGGTACAGACGAGGGACATTTGACTACAATTTTGTGACAAAGACAGTATCACAATGTTAACTGTTTAACTGAAATGTGTAAGATTCAAAGGAATAAACAAAATTTCCAATGTCTGGGAGTTGGTATGAAGGTCAAGAAAGAAAATAACCTCACATCAGATGGAAACAAGAGGAAAGACTCAGAAGCACAAACATATTTGGCTAGTTATGCCTAGTGTTCCATTATCGGAACGCTAAGCATGTGGGAATTATATCCTACTGCTCAAGATCAACGCCAATGTCTGATTGCAAAAATTCAAAAAATTACAACCTCAGGCATTAATGGGTAAATGTGGAACTGTAATTATGTCTTATAGCTGATATATAAGATATAAAGGGAACAACAGAAAGACCTTATTCTGATGAAGGAAAGAGGTGACCAGATCAGAAGAGACCCTATTTGTTACAATAAGGGTTTGTCATTTACTTATTAGCTACAAGGAATTGCAAGATATTTAGCTTCTCTGAACTCAGCTTTCTGTTCTGTAAAATGGGATGTAATGACAACATTGAAGGGTTATTATAAAGACTAAATAGAAATCATACACAAATATTTTGCCATACCTTTTCTTAATTTTACCTGTTAGATGCACGTTTCATTTTCTCTGTGTTGACATTTCTATACTTTCTTAACAAGTGACACTATTTTTTAAACGAATTTAAATAAACATGTATGTATCCATTATTTGCTCTCTGCCAATCATTATGCCAGATTCCAGAATATAGTGCAAGGGAAACCTAGTCTCTGATGTCATTAAATGTATGGTCCTGTTAAGAAGATCAACATGGTAAAACAAATGGAGGAATACAGGACAAATTACACAATGTTATGCTGACACATAAATTTGCTTTAATATAAAGTTTAATTTTTCAGCAGCTTGTGATATTTGAGATTTCAGTAATATCTATGATTAGCTGGCATAATATGTGTATGGAAGGTAGACTGGGAATGAAAATCACTTTTTTTCAGCAGAAATATTAGCATATGAACAGGACATAAGTCTGGAGTGATTGTGACGTGCTTTATTAAATAGTGTTCAGAATTACTAAAATGTAGGTAGACAAGAGGAGAGTGGAATGAAATAAATTTTGAAAAGAAGTATGAGGCCAGATAAAACTAGATGTTGAAATTATGTAAAGAACTGTGGACATTAAACAAATTTCAGAAAACGATAATAGATTCTAAATGAGATGTGACTTAATCAGAAATCTTTTTCACATGTCATTCTGATAATGACATGCAAAATAGATTGAAGGGAGGCAGTAGTAGAAAAGAAGGGTTAAGAGACGATTGCTGTAGTCTTGAAGAGCAATGATTGTGATACATGGAGAATGGAGAATAAATAAGAAATAGAGTTGAGAAATGTTTATAAGGTATGATTAACAGTACTGGCGTGCATTTGATTGGAAATGAGATAAGAGAATATTAGGAATAAAAGTGATCCCCACCCTGCTGGACACACAAAATAAGAGCTGTTCTCAGATTTTTGACTCAAGCAATTGCATAGATGGGGGTATCTTTTGCAGAGAGGGAGAATGCTAGATAACAAGTACACTGTAGTGAATAGTGGAAGGTTTTGAGGGAATTGCAATTTTGAGTTTCTGGTATAACTACATGAAGACATCTACTAAGCAGATGGCATGTAAGAACAGAGATCTGGCTGGAGGAGAAAACCTGGGTGTCATCTGCTCCGTGGGAAACCTCAGTTATCTGAGTGCATAAAAGTCTAGGGAGAAAGACAAGGTTGAATGAATTGAGAAAAGAGCCTAGGACAAAATCTAAATGTTTTGAAAATTTGAGAAAAGATAGAAAAGGGGAACCACTAAATGAAACTAAGAAGGAAGAGCCACAGGCATAGGAGAAAACAGGAGAGCATGATGTTTGGCAATCCAGGAAAATAAACTCTAGGTTGTTGGAGGTTCTGAAAAGTTTTGAAAAGGCAAAGGCAAAGAAAGGGAAGATTGGAAATTGAAGCATCCATGACAGTGAAATGTTTTAGGTAGGTGTTAGAATCCACACTTAAGTGTCAAAATAGTAAGTGCAAAGTGACAACAGTCTTCTTGAAAGAAGTTTGATATCTAAGAGTTTGCTATTTAAATGAGAGGAAGCACTTTGGGAGGCTGAGATGGGAGGAACACCTGAGGTTTGGAGTTTGAGACCAGCCTGGCCAATATGGTGAAACCCCATCTTTACTAAAAATAATAACATTTTAAAAAGGCTGGGCATGGTGGCTCACACCTGTTATCCCAGCCCAGCACTTTGGGAGGCCGAGGCAGGCAGATCATGAGGTCAAGAGATAGAGACCTGGCTAACATGGTGAAACCCTGGCTAACATGGTGAAACCCTGGCTCTACTAAAAATATAAACATTACCTGGGCATGGTGGCAGGAGCCTGTAGTCCCAGCTACTTGGGAGGCTGAGGCAGGAAAACCACTTGAACCCGGGAGGCAGAAGTTGCAGGGAGTTGAGATCACACCACTGTACTCCAGCCTGGCGATAGAGCGAAACCCTGTCTAAAAAAAAAAAAAAAAAAAAAAAA
>NW_016807365.1:1995428-1999803 GCF_001698545.2 Rhinopithecus bieti
TTTTTTTCTTTTCCCAGTCACTTAAATTCTCTCTAGAGCTAAATCAGCCTAAAAATGAACTTGAGTTTAGTTAAAGATATAATGTCTTGGAAGATATCCCTGATTCTATATTTCTACCTGTTTCCATTAACTGCAGAATTATCCTGTCATATCATTTTGAGTCTGGAGTAGAACTTGACCTTGTTCCAAAATATGTGACATGGTTATCTGTTGCTATGGAAATTGTGAAACTCCTTTAAATGAAGCTATAAAGCTGTTACAAATTCCTTCATTGCAACAGAACATGGATTTGAAGGAAGAAAACTTTATACATTTTGGAACTAGCTGAATAATTGCCAAGAAATAAATCAGCTGTCTGTTATTCTTTAGGATACAGGTTTTGGTGGTGACTCTAAAAGGTGGCAATAGGAGCTAACAGATGAGACTGCCTGGGTTATTGACTTACTTGATAGAGTGCAAGTGAATAAAATGACTGCATCTACTCAACACCTTTTCGCTGTTTTCAATCTACTCTGCCATGTAAAGCAGCAGCTTGCTGGGCTCAGCAGTAATTTGGACTCTGTATTCCCTCTCTATGGGAGATTGGTTTGGGAATGCCTGACACATGTGCGCTCTGTTTTTGCATAAATGCCAGTTTTCCCTCAACACCCTTGTGTAAGACTGCTTTTGGAGAAGAATGAAAAAGACAAAGGATGACAGAATAAATTATTTTAAAAAATTTGCTTCAAAATTTGTTCCTTGAAGTGGTCTAAAATAGTGATTACTGAGTTAAAGAGAAACCGTTATAAATATAAAAACTGATATAGTATCAGTCTCGGTTGCAGCAAACATAGGGGATTTGTCTCATTTTATCTAAAGATAATATTTAGATAAATGCATCTAAGGTTGTGTCTGGTATAGAAAGTATTTGGCTAATATTTGTTGAAACTGGGAACGCCAAAGAACTATAAAATTTATATAGATTTTAAAATTTTAATGTTGTAATTAGAAATGACTGAGGCCATTTTAAGGTCAGCAAAATATTATGCTGATAATTTTTCCATAAGCTGTCAATGTAGAAAACTGATGAAGATAATTTTAAATCTATACTCGTTCTATAATTTAAAGCCTAATAATGAAAGCTTTACATGACCCAAATAATCCAATCATTACCTATTAAATAGTTTGTGTTTGTTTACATGTGAATTTTTATACTAATATATAACTATATGCATACTTTATCCATATTTATATATAAATATTATCAATATGTTATATATTCCTAAATATATATAAATAAGTAAACCTTGTATGTAGTAATAGTTTTAGACTCAAGAAATCTAAGAGGCTACCTTGGTAATCTTCTCTGGAATTTTCTATTAAAGACAGACAACATAAGTCTGGCTTGACATTTTCTTTTACTCACTGAAGAGAAAAAAAAAAGTTTCCAAGTTCCTAGCAAGTTGTATAAAAAGTACAATTTATAGTAGCCACTATCCTACAATATGTGGTGTGCCTCTGTTGCAGGTAGCTTAAGGTTATACTGAGATTCTTTTAACATTTATTTTGGTTTATTTTGGAAATATTTTCTCAACTGCTCTAGTTTCAAATATGTCAACTAAGTGATCAAAGTGCTTGTAATTTGATGCTACTCATATTATTTTTTCTCTGATACAATTATGTATAATTTTACATATAAAATGTTCTATATTTTTAAACCTGTTGAAAGTATGTTTGTTCAGAATCTGTAACAACTTTACTAAATTAATATTTGTACACATTTAGATATAATTTGCTGTCTAACTGAATATGCTAAATACTTCAGGAATTAATTCAGCATAGTAGACAGTATTCTACGGTGGTCCCATTATCTGGGCCACTAGCATTATGTCTTGTATAATCCTCTCCCTTTGAGTGCGGGAGGAAATCATAACTTGCTTATAACCAATAGACTAAGCCAAAGGTGATAGAGTATCAGTCCTGTGATGACATTGCAATACAGATACAAGGTTTTATCTTGCTAGTATACATAGCTTCTCCTGGTGGGCCTTGAAAAAGCAAACAATCATGTTGTAAACTGCTTATGAAGAGGTCATGTGGCAGAAGGAACTAAGGGGAGTCGCTAATGCCTGAAGCAAGTTTCAGCCAAGAGTCGTTAAGCCTGGCGTGGTGCCTCAGTCCGGGCGCCGCGGCTCACGCCTGTAATCCCAGAATTTTGAGAGTCTGAGGCGGGCGGGCGGGCGGATCACGAGATCACGAGGTGAGGAGCTGGAGACCATCCTGGCTAAAAAAAGAAAGCCAGGTGAGCTGGCGGGCGCCTGTAATCCTAGCTACTCAGGCTGAGGCAGGAGAATTGCTCCAACCCAGGAGGAAAAGGTTGCAATGAATGAGCCGAGATCGCGCCACTGCACACGAGCCTGGGTGACAGAGCAAGACTCCATCTCAGAAAAAAAAAAAAAAAAAAAAAAAAAAAAAAATTAAAACCCAACCCTTTCGGTCTTGTAGTCATAACCAAATGATTTTTTTTCCCAAACAACCTGAATTCNTGGCCTAAGTTGGAAATTTAAATTTTAGTTTTATTATTACAATTCTTTTTTTCTATCAATAGAAAAATAAAATTGGCTCTCACCGTAGTTTCAAATAAGGTCCTTTGCTAATACAGTTTAGGAGAACACATTCATTCATTACACACTCTAGGGGCTGACACTTGTTTCAGAATGAAATACAGAGTGAAAATGTTAGAATCAATGCAAAAGATTTGGGGCACCATCAAGGTATTAAAGTATATTATTTCTTGTGATATATTTTATTATATGAATCATGAAATCTGTGTTTCTTTTATCATTCAGAGGAGGGAATTTGTTGATGTTATGTCTAGAAAGATGTACAATATCCATATTTGGTACATTAGTAGGCAAACTAGGAAGACATAATATTGCAAGAGGCATTCACTCCTTAATAGAAGTCTAATAGAAGCCTAGGGCAGGATATTCCAGGCATCCTACTCCTGTAATAAAGAAAATCTTAGGTCACATAGCATGCTGTAATAGTAGGTGGAATTGTTCTTTGGTTTAAGAGGTGAAAAATAAAAAAAAAGTAAAAAACAATACTTCTGAGATATGAGAATCCGAAACTTACGCCTGAACATTGCACACAGACCCACTTATTATAAGAGGCCACAAGGGTGACGATGAAGATGATCTGGTACTCTGTTTATTATTTATTATTGAAAATTGACTACAGTATCCTGAGTATTCATTTTTGGGGGTAGCGTCTTGAGGCTATTTAAAAGCACACCTTGAGAAACATTCAACAACAGTATCGCTTTTCAGAAGAAAGTATATTAAATGTTTGATCAAATTGAAACTGAGAGAAGTATCTGCTCTGAATATTTAAGTTGTTACCTTCAAAATGTACTTTCAAGTCTTACACCTACTAATGTTTAGTGTAACACGTTCTAATAGCAAAGGCGACTGAAAAATTATCTACATTTGTTCCAATTACTCAAAAGTATTAAAGTGGGAAAATTCTGGCTTGAGCAAACTGACAATATAGTCAACTTCCTTGTTCAACAAAGTCTTTTTTTATTCTTTGTCTCTTTCAATGATCCAGATTTATTCTGAGAAATATCCGCTCTTTTACATGCTTTGTTCATGCCTGTCTTATTACTGTGTTACCAATCCCTACAGCTTTGCCTGGCACGTTATTGGCATTCAATACTGAATAAATAAACAAGCAGCATTTCAGATAGTGTTTCCATGGATTAAGACAAGATGAAGTTTCTGAAAATGAGATAATAATACAATGTATACATAGTGTGTAATAAGCGTTCCTCTATACAGGAAACTGGATTCTCATTATAATTTTATTGAAATAAATTTGCCAAACTTGTAATTTCTTACTATGTTGGCATTTAACATAAAAATGCTAAGGATTGCAGCATTTACACAGTTTCATTTTTTGCCAGAATGTCTTTTTCGAACTTCCCCAGAACTAAGTTTCATTGATACTGTCACAATTGTGTGGGAATTACAAAGGAAATCGGTGATCTTAATAGATTGAGTTTTGTATTTCCTTTATTTAACCTATAAATTTAAGTAAACCCAAAATCTAAAAAGATATTACTGACAGCGAATGTTGATACTGGATTAAGATTGTACAAATCAATGGCAATTTTAGAATCTAACAGCTTTCCTAACATGACAGAGAAAGATACCCTATGGTTAAGTAATTTACAAATACTATTCAGACCTTAAAAATTTGCAAAGAGTATATCCCTCATTGTAATTTATCCTCTCTTACTATGGCCACAGGTCAGATTTTATTGTCAAGATCAGGACGAAAAATACTGTTCCTCAGGTTGTCAGCATTAGGGTAGCTTCTTAATATAATCTGT
>NW_016807365.1:2001497-2018775 GCF_001698545.2 Rhinopithecus bieti
CAAGCCACAGCCTTCAGTCATGTAGTCATAACCAAATGATTTTTTTTCCCAAACAACCTGAATTCTTCCCCAGCTGAGCCTCGAGAAGAGAACTCAGACCAGCCAATACCTTGATTAGAGCCTGTAAGACCCTGACTTGGACCTCTGACTCACACTGTTTGAGATAATAAATGTGTGTTGCTTCAAGCTACTAAAATTGGGATAATTTGTTATACAACAATACAATACTAATACATCCAGCATATAAGAACTGGAATCGTGAAAAGGTAGTGTATGTAGTTTTTTTCTGTTTTGTAAAGTCTAAATTTTTCTCCTTTCGAAAATACCAGAAATATCCCCAAGTATAAAATAGTTTTAAACAGTAAATATGTTAATTAAAAAAAATATTTTACAAATATTATCTGTACTTCTCTTTAGTTTTATTTTCCCGGTTTCAAACAATTTTAGATTATATGAAATATTCAAATAATTTGACTTTATAATATAATCTCACTCAAGCATAAAAATAGTCCCTATTTGAAAGCCCAACAGGAATGCATATGAATAAGTTTCTTGCTCTAAATTTAATACTCTTTAAGAATTATATTTTAAAAGATGATGTGAACAGTTCAACATCTTTACATATTTTAGTAAATCACATTGTATGTTTATTATACAATTATAACTTTATGAAATTGGTTATTTCTTGGAGCATTGCCCTTAAGCTACTGTATTATATCCCAAATTGCTTTTCTCAAATAATAGCCTGCCTGTTGGAATCTCAGCAGAGACAAGTATTAAATAAAGATTATACTGTTCCTTATCCCTCGAATTGTCACTATAAAACAGGTAAGTACTAGGGTTAAAAAGAAAAAGTGAAAGTAGATATTGCTGGCAAGAAATTAAATTTACTATGTCTACCTTGAATTCTGACAATAAAAGGGTGTCAGAATAAAAAATAAAGCTATACAACATGAAATCATGACAAAGACTTATGGTGTAAATACAGATGACTCTCCAGTTGCCAAGTCCCTGGTTAAGGTCTTATTGTGATCATACCCAACAGCTTTGAATCTCAACTCTAAATGACTGCTGACAATAAGTGCTCTAGAATGACTTGATCCCACGCAACTTAGTGAGACACTGCTTGTAATGAGCAAGGCTATTTTGATAATACTGCAGAAGCTTTCCTTCAGTAAAGCTTTAATCTGGGTTTTAAAAAATGCCTTCTCTACCTCTCTTTACTTTGCAGTTCCTATTGATTCAAGGACTCAGCCCTCATCCTGGAAGGATAGACAAAATCCTCTTATGTCTTCCTTTCTCAAAGACATATATTTGAGAATAATATGAGTTAGTATTGGTTTGCTGTATTTAACCTGATACTTTGAAATGTTCCCTACCAAAACACTGAAGTCAAATGCCTATAAGAAATACTACATTTAGTTAATATATAAATTTGCCAGAGTAAGACAATGGCATAAACAGTATTTTAATTCTCTTGCTGGTGAGAGAATTAGCTTTGCACTCTAGCAAACTCTGAAAAAAAAAAAAATATATATATGCTGTTAAAACAAGTCAAAATTCCAAAAAAATTAAACAGAGAAAAAGAAAGTTTGTGTCTTTGACTAGATATTTGCTTTTTATTGTTCATTAAATACCAGTGCACAGATGAACTGGCATGAACACAAATGTTTATGGTAATCTTCACAGCTGTGTGTAGGATGCAGCTAATTTTTGGCATATAGTAGAGCATTATGTGTTTCTATATCATTGCTTTGTGGAATGTAAAAACTAATTTTTTTAATGAAAATACAAAATTCTAATACAATCAGATGAAAATTTAGAATAACACATAGACTATATATTTGTGCACCAACATGAACAAACAAATATCTGTTAAACATATTCAATCTTTTTTTTTGTTTTGTTTTGGAAGGGGAGGCGAATGACAAGAAGGTGGTGCTAAAAGGAATTTAAGAAACAAAATCCATGAAAACAGACATAAGGGAAAGATTCAGTATGGTCTCTGCAATAATCACCAATTTATATTCATCATTGCATTGCCAGTATTTATGAATATGGACATATTTGAATGCAGTTATTAACAGGAAATGTATACTATTTGTCTTCAACTTTAAAATTTGACAACTTATTTATTGCCACTTTTAATATGTTTCGTAATTAGTACTTAAAGAGCTAGACAACTATCCTTAACATTATGTAATGAAAGGTATATATCCATTTTTTCTATTGTCGATAGATTTAATGATTCCTTTTTAAACTGTATTATGTGACTTTTAAAATTTTTTAAATAAAATTCTAATCGTCAATGTTTAAATGTTTTAAATGTTAATGTTTTCAATGTTGAAAATCTTTCTAAAGCACCTAATACAACTCTTTCCACCTTAAAGTAAACTAAACCTAATTTCTTGTATCTATGATTGACAGTTATGATTTAAAGAGCAACTGTTGTGTATCAGACTTTGTGGTAGTCAGTTTACATTTCCTCTGTCATGTAACCTACCACTCTGTATAAGCAGTGTGTCTAGTCACATGCACCTCTGTGAATTTTAGAGAAAGCGTCTTTAGACAAATCAATAGTAGACAGCGTGGTGTTGCCTTTGTGGAAAGGAAAAAAAGGTGCTTCTTCCTCAGACACACCCCTAAGCCAGAGCACAAAGGTTCACAAGCTAACTACATGGCGCTTCAGCCCACTCCTCCCCAGGCACCTTAACCCAGGACCTTGATTAAAGGTGGTAAAATGGAAGTTCAGAAAGCTAAGCATCTTAAACCAGGATTTTACAAATATATTAAAATTAGAAACTATCTGTCAAAAAATAGGTATTTTGTTAAAGAAAATATACACATATACATACAATGAAACATCAATGATAATTTAAACCTATATGTGTTTATAGAAGTGAATGTTCATGATATATTTTAAGAGAAAAAAGGCAGTTAAATGTCATATTTAGAGTAGGATTCAAGCGGACTTTACAATGCAGGGGAGGGGCGAGAATATTACACAATTTTTTTTTCAAAGAAATTATCATCTCTAGTAGTAAATATTTCAGTGACTCCATTTTGCTTACTGTGTTTTCAAACTGGTTAAAACTTAACCTTTTTTCATCTTGCAGTAAATATTGCATTTTCACATTTCATTAAATATGTTTTCTGAAAACTAGATATTGTAATTTAGTTTTGAAAAATGAAAATCAGCTGTTGTCATTGACAAGCGTTCAACTAATATTAACTTAATTGCTCAGAGACGATGAGGAAGGGGTATTTTCTGTTTTCTAGCTATATTTCTGATGTGTCATCAAAGTTATAATTGAACATTTCCAGGAATGAGGCTGAATAGTCAGTAGTAAAAATAACTACACTTAATAGTTATTATGGTTACTGAAGCAATCTTATAATACCAGCTGTTCTGTTTAACAAATATCAATATATGGATTGTTCCATACGTGAAACATTTAGTGAAATGACCAAAAAATATCTTCTCATGCAAAATATGCGTTGTTTAAACATGTATCAATAAAGTTATCTTTATTAACACATCAATTTTAAACTCTAAAAATATCAATTATGACAACTGTATGTGTTCACTTATTACAAGTCCTCATTGACTCCCACTGATCTGTGGTTTTAAGGAAGCAAGTAATTTAGTTTGTTTCAGTGTTACATAAAATAAAAACAAATAGGTTCAACTTGAGGCTCGAGGTATTCATCTATAATTATCTGATTTATTTCTTAAAGATTTTTCCCTCCCTCTGGAAAACTGAGCCTGCAATATAAGTACATTTTGTTTTAAATGAGATGTTATTTTCTGCAAATGTTTGTGTATAAATATTGCAACGTATCTGTAGGGATGGTGTGATTTTTCTTCTTAAATAGAGTTAATGTAGCATCCTAGTAAATAATCCACATGGTTCATTAAGAAAACGTGTTCTGGGAGATTTTTGTCTGTGATACTCTTCACCTGTTATTTTCTTTCTTTTTTTTTTTTTTTTTTTTTTTTTTTTTTTTTTTTTTTTTTTTTTTTTTTTTTTTTTTTTTTTTTTTTTTTTTTTTTGAGAAGGAGTCTCGCTCTATCACCCAGGTGGAGTGCAGTGGCCGGATCTCAGCTCACTGCAAGCTCCGCCCCCGGGGTTCAGGCCATTCTCCTGCCTCAGCCTCCAGAGTAGCTGGGACCACAGGCGCCCGCCACCTCACCCGGCTAGTTTTTTTTTGTATTTTTTAGTAGAGATGGGGGTTTCACTGTGTTAGCCAGGATGGTCTCGATTTTCTGACCTCGTGATCCGCCCGTCTCGGCCTCCCAAAGTGCTGGGATTCCAGGCTTGAGCCACCGCGCCCGGCCTTCACCTGTTATTTTCAACCAGCCTCAGTCTATTTGCTCTGTCACAATCACTACTAAAATATCTTCTTAAATTGCTCGTTTCTAGATCCTTCCTTCTCATATGCTCAGGTGAATACATGGGTGAAATTTAATATGGAATTGAAATAAATACTATGCAAGATAGATTCCTTAAGAAATGTTTCTCTGATTTATATGACATAATTGTATTTTACTAGTTTACCTGTCCATCTGTAAAACATTGTTTTGGAGATTTCATATATTACAATGTTTAAGAAATATGCTATAATTTTTTATAGTATATTTCTTCATGATACCCTTATATAGTACCAGCCACATGTGTTTGTAAAAATCTAAAGAGTACTTTTGACTCCTATAGAATGTTTGAAGTTGTGAAATTTTTGTTTTGTTTTGTTTTTATGCCCCAAAGGTGTGGAGGGCTTGATATATGAGGGTAGATTTAATGAGAGAGAGAGAGAGAAAGAGAGAGGGAGAGAGAAAGAAGCTTAAGAGATTATTTTGTCTTGTCAACGATATTGTTATTGAATGTAAGCTGCTAAACTTCTTAGCACCAAAGAAGTAAAAAACAGTAAAAACAACCACACAAAACAGAACAGAGAATCATCAGACAGGCTGACGAACACAGTACAATAAAGCAGCCAGTACTGATGATCAGTGGACATCAATTTGTCTTTTGGGCTGTAGCACCTGCTACTAATTGGTGCAAAGAGCTCACCAGTCAGTGTGTGGTTTAGCGCACTCAGCTGTCTCCTGTATGTGCTGCGAGAAGCGAGATAGCTAATTGCTGTTGCTTCAGTGCCCGTGAAATCAACGTGCTGAGCTAATAGCGACAGATAGAGGGCAGACAGATTCCTGCGAGCAGCTTTGAGTTAGTTGCTCGTGATAACTAAGGCAGGTGGCATACATCTCAGAACGTGGAGAATGATGGTATGCTTTCTGAGTTAAAATGTTGAAGTGTTTCGCTTTTTTAAAAAATGTCTAGTAACATTTTCTTGATGATATGAGAGTGGATATCAATGCCTCACAGAAACAAGAGGTGGAACATGTGAATGAATCGTCTTGGAATTAGATTATGAGCATTGGTTCTTTTTAAAGGGATGTGCAAGAGGCAGCCTTGGCAAGAAAACTTGCTGCATAATCTTACGTGGACTAAAGATGAAACTTTAAACTGCAAGTAAGTTCTTCCCTGGCCCTTCTCTTATTTTTTTTCAAATTTAAGGCAGCAGTGAACTACAGAGAAAGTTAAGATATTCTTTCAGTACAATGATCTCTGTCATGATGCTACTTTCTGTCATGCTTGTTGAAAGAATAGAGTAGTAATGATGTGTAAGTGATTATTTGCTGGAAGAGTGAACACAACTGCCTGTCCTTTTCTTCTTCCTGATTACTGTCTGGTATTGTAATTTTGTTTAGATGACAATGTAATCTTTACAAAGACAGAAGCTTTTGAATTATAACTCTGTTTTGTTATTTGAAAGAACTTTTAGTCCTCAACCACTTTTTCTACTTCCTTCAACCTGACAAAATATAGAAAAATGGCATCAGAATTGACATTTTGTGTGTGTGCAAATATTGATGATTTGTTTTATGAGTGGTTGTTGCTGGAGGTTATAGTTGGTAGTTGAGTTAAAGTAGCTAATTCTGCATCAGAATGAACAGTATTTTTTTATGTTTTTTGTGACTACACTGATATTTTTACTACAGATGTTTTAGTTTATTAGAATATCTACCTCTTTTGTAAGTATCTGGGAGCATTAACCATTTAGAATTTGAATCTAGGTCGACTTTATCCTTCTAAGACAGAATTAATGCTAGATAGTATTAACACCTTTCTCACTTTGTGATGTGGCCTTTACTTTAAAAAATATACTTTGGTAGCTGTAGAGAAGGTGGGCCCTGAATAACAAGTTTCATGTTCAGTCTGTTGGTACTCCGTGTCTCTAGTACGCACAGACAGCCATCGATTTGATGGACTTGTAGCATGTATGCAGAAAGCCATTGTTAACTAGAGTATAATACCATGGCCTCCTGTAAGGTTAACTCCAAGTCATACTCATTTGCTTTCACAAAAGAACCAATTGTCAAATCTAGTAACCAAATACTTAAGTTATTATGTTGCTTAACGTTAGAGAAACAAATAATCTGTAAAAGAGGCATATTTTGAGCATAAAATGCTTGCTGTGGTTTGCACAGCAAGTATGAAGCTTTTTTGTATATGCTCATGTGAACTGTTTTCACAGAAAATTGGCTTTACTATTAGTTTCTTTAGTTTGTTTAAGTTGTGGCTAAGTGTGAGTGAGTGAATGTATCTGCACATGTGTGTCTTCAAGTTTCAGCAACTTGATCCCCTTGACTGTGGACTCATTCTCCTATGAAATAAAAGTGCTATTTAATGGGTGCCCAATTCCACTGAGTGGCAACCTCCTAACCCCTCAGCTGTTGCAATTATGTGCTGAGCAGGAAACGTGAATGCCTACAACTTTGCCCCCCAAATTACCCTTAAATATAATCATTAAGGGACCTGAACAGGTCAGAGTTTGTGCTACCCAAGTGTCAGCAACTTCTCTGGAAAATTATGGCATGAAGTTTTGAATATTATTTACAAAAAACATTTAAATAGTTCATTCTCTAGGACATTTTAAAAAATATACTATACCCACTGATAATATTTGATAAGTATCTGAACTGTAAATTAGTTTTTAAAAAACACTAATAACTATACCTTAAAAAAAAACCTCAGTGAAAGATAAATGTCCATTACAACTTTGCTCTTAATTTGTTCACGTTTAAATTTTGCATAGTATGTGTTGTATCTTTTTATCATACAACTTTAACAGCAGATAAGCAGACATAAATTGTTTTTTATGCCACTTGCAAAAATTCTGCAGTATTTGTTTCAGAGCTTATGTTTGAAATTAAAGGCAAAAGGTAACTATTATTTTTTATCAAAGAAAATCACTATTATTATTTGATCACAAAATGTATGTCAAGCAAATACATGTTGAGGAATTAATGATTCCTTTGTGTTATCACTTTATCACGAGGACTTTTACTCCCTAGACAAATTACGAGCCTTCTCAATAATAGTAAAATGTAAAACCAAAAATTATAAAGTAATTCCCTAAATGTGACCACTTTATTGAGTAGGTAAGTGTACTCTCCCTTTCTGTAAATGTGCACACTCAATTTCAGACTATAGGAATTTTTTTCTACTTAAATGGTGTAAAACAATAGGTTTTCATAAACCAGCTGTTATATCAACTTTTTCCTAACACAGAAGGCTCCCTTATACATTTACATTTTATTGTATCCCTAACGATGGGAGAAATACGTGATTTTAAGTTTCACTGAGGATCTCAACCCATAGAAAAGTTAGCAGAAATAATAATCTAAACAAAGATACCACACCACTTCATAAATTGATCATGTTTATTATCTAAAAGTTTAATTTTACTTTGGACTCTATTTTAAGAGTGGATTTTCATCATCGTCATTTTGTTTGTATTTTACCATTTTTTAAAAGAGTTCTTAGTATCGGGATCACTTGTGAACTAGAACAATTTTGTCATTCTATGTATCTGTGGTTTTCACATGCAAAATAAGACTATACAATTATAAAATTGAAAAGATAGTTTTACTTGTCAGGGATGGCATCTAAAAACTATTTTTGTTACTCTCAACTAAAACTTTGAGGTTTGATACATTTTCTTTTGTAATGAGATTTTGTTGTTGTTGTTGTTAACACTATAGTATGACAGAATGTGGATTCAAAACTAACAGCGACCTGGGGGGCTTCATTTATTAGTTTCAGACTCAAATATCACCGAGTTGCATCCAAGGGTATTGGAAGGAAGTGTGGCAACTCATTAGTGCTCATAGTCAATTTCAAGTGAGGAGAAAAAAAAAAAGCTAATGTGAATAATTTATGGCCAGATTATTTTCTCTTGATAGAGTTGCTATACAAATTCCAGCGGTGTAAATCACTCAGAAACTGTAACATTTATTTAAATTGAATACTGGAAGCACTTAGGTTGAAATGGTGACAAGAACTGAAAATACACCCAGAAATTCCAAATGCACATGTTAATTTGTTACATGTACGGGTGGCAGGGGCAGAGTGGGAGGCAATTTTGAATGTGAGAGTGACTAGCTTGACCTTAAAGTACAATTTCCAACTGTGATGTATAAACTGAAGTGAGAGACTTGGAAGAATATGCAGACAAATGTGACTTAGTCTCAGCCTAAAAGTCAGTCACATTGAGTAAGATGGACACACACACCCTGCCCCACCCCCCCACATCACATGTGTATGCTATTTATTAATATAAGGAGCATAGAAACATCATATTCTGGCCCAAGGACAATAATTATTTTCCTTGAGGTCCTCAGCACACCCCCTAAACATTTGTTCCTCAGTGTCCACATTTAAAATACACAACTTGTAAATGAAGCCAGGAAAATGAATAAGAAAACATGGATGGATGGATAGATAGATAGATAGATAGATAGATAGATAGATAGATAGACAGACAGACAGATAATGTAGAAAGACAGGGAGAGTCTGTGATCTAAGCATGGAGAATGAAATCGAGTGTGTGTATGTAAGAGAGAGGTTGTGAGGTGGGTCTTGTAGTTTCAATAACTGTTGCTATAGAGAATTGACAGTAAAATAAGAATACAGAAAGAGATGGAGATGGAATTGAGCTTTAATTCTATTCCACTCCCTTACCAGCAAGGATCAAGTTGTTTAACTTATCTGAGCCTTGGTTTCTATCTGTAAAGTGTGATAAAAGGATATAATTCACATACATAAAGTATACAAGCACAGAACCTGAAACCAAGGTATATTTCAGTAAATAGAGATTGATACTTATCATTATCATTGACATCAACATAATTATTTAGGTATAATTCTTGAAAGCAAAAGCATTGGTGTCAGAGGTCAAGGCATCAGAGGTCAAGTTAAATCCTTGTTTCAACCCTTATTCTGCATAGAATAGAGTAAGCAATTTAATATTGATAAGCTATAGTTGTATCACATGGAAAACTCAGGTATTTTCTATCTCAGTCTTGCTCTCTTAATTAAATGAAAAAGCATATTTCATTTGAGGCTTTGCACATTGTATTTTAGTAATTCCACTAACTAGCTCAGTGTCCAGAATTTAGTAAGTACTCTATAAATATTTAATGAAAGAATACATATTTGCTCTGAATATTAGTTTCCATAGAGTATGGGAAAGCTGAAATGATGTTTTGGTTTTCTAGTATGAAACACTGCAATGAAACAATCAATTTCCTCCTGTCTGCTTTGCAGAGAATGGTGGTATTGATTTGCAGAATTGCTAGAAAAGATGTCTCCCTACTGTCCATCCTACTTTCTTAAAGCCAACTGAAGTAATAGTTTTGAGAATGGACATTTATCTTTTCCTGGTGGCGACTTGGTTATTTTTATTTAATTGCTTAATATAAGGACTGGTTGTGGAAGAGAGAGGTGGTAGGAATTTTAAAAGTAAGTGATTGTTTATACTAAGATGAAGTGAAGATCAAATAGGACAAAGGGAAATGGACAATTAGTTAGAAAAAAAAGCATGAAAACAGAAGTGTGGGGGGAATTTAAACATTGAGAAAACACATATACTTCTTTTTCTGAATTTCAGAAAAAGATGGGAGAAAATATCATTATAGAAAAAATGTGTATGATTTGTAAGTGAATGTAACAATAAGAAAGCACTAAAGGATACGCTAAGCTATAAGGTGGATTATGAGAAAATAAAGCAAATTTGCCAGAAAGTAAAGTACCAAATTTGATTTTCAATTTCATGTTATGTCAAAAAATTTGAACAAAACAATTCTGAAATTTACAATTCAGAACTCTTTTTACAAAATATGTTTATTACTAATGTTGACTATAATTTTTAAAAAGCTATCTAAGAATGAATGGCAAGAGTTTGATTTGAATGTTTATTTTCCTACTTTCTTTGATGGTGTGTTGAATGTATCTTATAAATGATAGAAGAAAAATATTTAGTTTATACTGGTGTGCCAGGAGCATGAATGGTGATTTTAACAATGCCATTCCATTTAAAACCTCTACCCCAGGTAGTACAGATTCCTGCTGGGTAATTTTACTTCTGAATGGTGGCCATGAATCCCTCATTTTAAGACGTGGTTGAAAGTTTGTTAACCTTACATTCCAATCTGATATGTAAGCAATAATAAAAACTCCATTTTGGAAACATTACTAAGTTTACATTGGTGGCAACATTTCAAAAAATGACAGCAACACTTTCAAGCATCTTTACAAAAGTTTATTGAAAATTCCCCAGGATACTGAGTTTTGATAGCATACATTGTATGAATCTTATTTGTAATTGTAATCAGGGTTAAGGATGAATAATAGTGAACTGAGGCCTTCGATAATAAGGTTTCAATGTGAGAAAATAGGTTTTCCAAATAATTTTCTAAAGAATGGTAACTTGATGGAAAAGATATGTGTAATATTGAGAAAAATGCCAAAGCAAAGAGCATTGCTGTGGGTGTTTATGAAATAAAATGCAGTTAGTAATAGTGTTGCCATCTTTATGTAAATTTATATTCCTTTAGGTATAGATATATAGGCTATGTATACTATTCTTTATATATAGATATCTGTAATTATATCTCTTATATCTTAATATATGGCTATATAGATATAGATAGATAGATATAGCTATATAGATACAGATATATATAGCTATATATCTGTATCTTAAAGGAAATATATATATATCTCAAAGCAGTTTCTTAGAATTCATGATTATTTTAATCAAAGAAATAGCTATGCATTGTTTTATAAAAGAACATTACATTGTGAGTATAATGGAAAAAAAAAAAAACATGTTCCTGCCCCTTTAGTCAAGTTTTTATATACAACTTTGTTAAACTCTTTTTTGTGATGTTTCTTATTTTATATATTCATATATTTTTAAATAACATGCTTATGATGTTATCTTTTGATTTACTGATTCAAGATATTGTTTCTTCCTATTATACTACTTAACGTTTGGTTATTTTATACCATCAGCATGTTTTTTATCCCACCCCAAGTTCTAAGCACAGATATATACATATATATATATATACACACACACAGATATACACACATATATATGTGTATATATATATAAATAAATTATGGCTACTTTACTACAATATGCAAAATAGATTGTGATTTTTTCCTATTTTTTTCTATTATTAATTAATGCCTTTTTCAGCTTACTTTGCTGAACCTATATCTTTTTTTTTTTTTTTGAGACATTCCACAGATCATGACAGTCATTAAATTTTGCTATATCTTCAAAAATGCTGGCCACTAAATTCCATGAGTTTTCAGAGTGGCAGTCCTCCTTTCAGTGGTTTTAAGACTCAGACTTACACTGCCTCATTGCCTCTCGGTGGGTGTATACAATCAACTTCCCTCTTGTATCCCAGGGTCAACAGAGATATACAATGTTGCTAACATTGTATAGTGATCCTTGAGGAAGTCCTCTCTTTAGTAAGTATATATAAACGTAAATCATGATGTGTATAAATGTGTTCCTTGACTTAGGCTTTTCTTAGAAATGTTGAGTGCTGCTTTTTAATTGGTTGTTAAAATAGTCTTGTTGCATTTTATGCTCCCTGGTGACTACAATTTTAGAGTTTTGCTACGATTTTAGAGAGTCGACTTGCAATGCTTTTTTGCTGCAGAATGGGAGTGGAGGCTCAGCTACTCAATATCCCTGACACCAAGGGCGGGGATAAAGCATAGTGCTAACTAGCCTAGACTTGCAACACAGTTTTCAGTCTCATTGATGCCCAGGTGGGGATGAAGGTTCAGTTCCACTGAGTCCACTGACATTGAGTGGTGGTGGTGATGTGGAGTAGTGGAGCGAAACCTACAATTGACAAGGTCATCCTCATATTGCCTCCTTAATTAAGTCCGCTTGGTAGTGGGTAGGAATAAAGGGTCACCTAGTTCACTTGGTGGTCCAGGTGGAGGACTGTGCTAACAGCATGATATGGGTAGAAGTTGGGACTGGGGGACTCAGTACATCCTCCTTCTTTCTGGTAGTGAATGAGATAAAAGATCCCATCCTGCTAGTGCGCAACCTGGCTATATTACTGTATTTGCCAGGGTTCTCTAGAGACACAGAATGAATAGAAAATTAGATAGATGATAAATAGGTTACTTATTTGTCTGTCTATCTGTAGATAGATAGACAAGAAGTCCCTAGGTCTGCAGTCAGCAAGCTGGAGATCCAGGAAAACTGATGGTATTGATCCAGTCTGAGTTCAAGTCTGGTGGTAAGAGACTCACGTCCCAGTTTGAAGACAGGTTGGGAGAGCAACTTTTGTTCTGTTCGGGCTTTCAGTGGTTTAGATAAAGTCCATCCACACTTGGGTTGTCAATCTGCTTTACTGGGTTTAACAATTCAAATGTTAATGTCATTCACAAACACCTTTACGGACACACCCAGAATAATGTTTAACCAAGTATTTGGGTATCTTATTGCTCTCCCAGTCAAGTTAGCACATAAAACCATTCATCACAACTCCCTGAGTAGGTTAGGTGAATTTAGTGGCAGCTATCTGCTTTCTTAGAAGCAAGGTTGTCATTTGTGAAAAATCAGCTCCCTACTTGACATTGCTGAAGCCACTAGTGGGGTAGAGATGGGGCAATTTTTCCCCTTGGTATTTGGCTGGAGTAGGCAAGTATTGCCCAAAACTTTGTCGGTTTTTAGGCCACCCTTTTCCTGGTGCTGTGGTTAGAGTAAAGATATTTTTCTTGGAGCTTTTTGGGCCTGCATCTGTTTGCCATTCCATGTTGGAGCCCTGTCCCAGATTATGGGCCAGAATAAGGAAACCCAGAGGGCTCAGTGCCATGTTGTTGTTGGCCCTTAGGTCTCTAGACAGTCCACCTTCTTCTTTCTACTTCTCAGGGTCATTCTATGCTCATTAATTATGTTGTGTACAGGGTTTTTGTGTTGTAACAAGGGGGGCTTCTTAATGAAATCAGAAGTCTTCCTAATGCACATTGTAAAGATGCTACTCTACCTGCTCTGTGGAAATAGTCAATAGGTAGATGAGAGCAGAAATGAGAAAATAAGGGGCCAAAGCAATAATTTAGGCACAAAGAAATGGTGGCTCAGCCTAAGGTATTAGCAGTGAGGTGATCAGAAGTGATTTTCATTCTGAATACATTTTAAAGATAGAATCAACATAATGTATTCAGATGGCTTAAATGTGAGATATGAAGTAAAGAGAGAGATTGGATGACTTCAAGATTTTTAGAATTGTTACTGAGATGGGAAGACTAATATGAGCTTAGAAAGGCAAATTAAGATTTCATTTTTAAACATGTTATGTTTGAGATGAGTATAATGCATACAAATTAGATAACCCTGCAAGTTTAGAGCTCAGAGGAGAAGTTGGGCTGGATATAAATTTTAAGAAAAGAAAAGATCTCTGGACCTTAAATTTTAAGAAAAGAAGAGGTCAAGATTTCTAAGGGACCGTGATTCTATAAAGGATTAGGTTCACAAGTTTGAATTCAACTTCAAACTCAGTGACCCATTAAGTGAATTATTAATGCAGTTCCACTCTCTGTACCGCAATCATGCTTCCACCTTTACTATTTTTTCTGAGATGTCCTGTGCCAATTGTCACCAATGACTTGTTAAATTCAGTGGAAGATTTAACCTATCTGGATTAGTTGATATTGATGAGTGTTACCTCATATTTCCTTTATTTTAAGAAAAGAAGAGCTCTGGGCCCTTGAAAGCTTATAAGGATCAATTGTATCAAATACCATTAATGGTTCCAGAAAGACAGGAACTGATAAATAGTTACCGGTTTCAAAAATAGAGGTCATTAGTAAACATGAGAAGCAGTTCAGATGCTGTGTTAGGATTGAAATAGAATTGGTCTAGGAGTATTTTGAGTATTTTGGTTGTTGTTATTGTTAGTATTTTTGTTTGTGGGTCTCAATATGATCTGCAACACATGGCTTCCAAGCTTGCCCTGAGGATTTGTTACCCCAGACAACTTTTTTTGGGGGAAAAAATAAGCATCCTGCAAAGAAGGTTTCGTGAATAAAGATAGTATGGGATGTGGCATATGAGACTTCTCACTTGCCTTTGTCCAGAACTTAGTCATATGGCCAAGCTTAACTATTGGGAAGTTGAGACAAGTACTTTTGCTATGTTTCTAAAAGATGAGGGAAATACACATACATATTTTAACATATATATAGGTGTATATGTATGTAAATATATACACATTTAAAAAATATATGTGTGTGTGGATTTTTATTAGATAGCTTGTCACTAGTAGCTGGGCACTGAAATGCTCTGTGGAAATCTGTGTGTGAGCAGAGCTTGTCAGCAGGTGGACATTCCTGTTTTCAAGCAAAGAGTTGACTTTACTTTCTTTTACTTAAAGTCTGGTGGCTCTCTGACAGTTTCTTCAGAAAATAATCTCTTAGTTATGGAGAAGTAGAAAGCTTAGGAGAAAATTGCTCAGAACTTGGGGAAGGATCCCTCTAATTTACCTATACCTTTATTTAATATTTTAACTGACACCACTACTCTTTCTTGATTTTCATGCTACTCTTATCTATTAAGTTTGTCATATTTTCTCCAGAGTCAATTTGAGAGTATATGTTATCCATACTCACCCAATTTTGTCATTTGCAATGTGATTTTTTTGTATTCTGCTTTAAATAATTATGACCTTCCATCTGGTTTCAAACGTTAAGAAACTTGCTGAATCACATCTTTGCTTTTATCACTTTTCTATCGTGTGGTTTAATACTTTTTACAAATTTTAAACTGAGCTATGTGGAAGAAAATAAGTACTTTGGTCAATCTAAAATCTTGAACTCACACATTTGCACTTCAAACTTAAGAAAAGGTGATTTGTGGGATGACTGATTTATAAATAGTTGCATTTAAACATGGAATTTAAACATCAATATGCTTACTGAATATCTTAATGTCAAGGTATCATAAATATGCCAATTTTCACTGTAAAATAGTGATTATGATTGTTGCTAAGGAAACATTTGGTTTTTAACCAAAGTATATGTTAATTGCTTGTCAGTAATTTATATTTGTAGCTACTACTAAGTCACTCAAGCCTCTGTCTTTTGCTTAAAGCACACACACACACACACTCTCTCTCTCTCTCTCATCTCTGCTGCAGTGCAATTTAATATTGAACATACATATTGAGGACATAGCAGGAGGAAAGAATAAGTTGTTAGACAACTCATCAGGAAATTCTCTCTCCTGCAGCTTCTCAGCAAGTCAATAGGGTGAAAATGTAACAAGGGACAAAATAGAAACAAGATTTTTGGATAACTTATAACATTCACACAGAGTATGTCTTTAAGGATTTTTGTTTTTGTATTTGCTTTGGTGTTGGTCATACCAAAGACATTCTTATAAATGTTACGATGTATCTTGGTTGTCAAATGAATTTTAAATATGAATGTTTTGGAAGTCATTCACTATGTTAGATGTACTTATGCTTTCTCATAGAAAAAATCAGCCACAATTCCTGAGACATTCAATGTGACTCCTTATCCTGTATCGTTAGTATTATTCTCATGGGGAATATAAATATCTTCTTTGAAAGTTTCATATAGGAAATGACCAAGTTTCTAGGAGACCTTGATTCTATAAATAATTAGATTCAAAAGTTTGAAATCAACTTCAAACTCAATGACCCATTGAGTGAATTATTAATGCAGTTCTACTCTCTAGTGCAATCTTGCTTCTACCTTTACTATTTTTCTGAGATGCCTCATACCAGTAGTCACCAATGACTTCCTAAATTCAATGGAAGATTTGACCCATCTGCATTACTTGATATTGCTGACTCTTCCCTCATCTTAGAATCTCTCCTCTCTCTTCTTTTAAATAGCCTAACTTACACCTTTTGTTTATTTTTTGTTTATAATTATTTCTATTTTAAATCTTGTTACTGAAGACAGATTTTAGGTTTACTTTCAAGCTGTTCTTACTTTATGTAGATCTCACATGTTAATGTTCTCAGATATACTTTCTTATTTTTTTCCACTCCAACCTTCAGTATTACTTCTGATTTATTTTGTCTACTGTTAAATTCTTAACTAATTTCTGTATACAGATAGTAGTTAAAATTAGAATATAAAGTATAATAAAAAAAGAAACAAAAAAATTTTATCTCTGACATCTCCAAATTTTATTCCATAGCTCAGACCTGCATAACCAACTGTCTCATGGAACTTTCATTTGGATATCCCATGATTATTTCAAATTCATAAGGTGTGAAACTAAGTTCATGATCTCTTCTCCATCCCTGCTTCCTAACCTCTAATTTTTCTTCCTTATAATCTTATTTCATCGACTAATAACAATTAATATCATATTACAAGCTTGAAACCTGTATATCAGCCTTGTGTTCTCCCTGTTGGTTTCTGCTTATATTTCAAATGCTATATTTTTCCCTGTTAATTATATTCCCTTAATAGCTTTAGAGTCAAACCTTCTTCCCATATTTTCCTTAAAGTTCTCATTATTTTTCATGTGATGCTCACCCTTCCTGTGTTTTCTTTCTCCCCTTCCTGTGCCTCTCTTCTTCTTTCTTCCTCTGTTTTCTCTACCGTGCTGCCAGTCTTATGATGTCATTGCCTTGCTAAGATATTCCAACCTTTTCTCATGCTCTTTATTCATGCTCTCTCAGATACTCTCTTTCTACCTAAATACATTTATTCAAAAGAGAAGATAAGAAAATTTATTGTTCTAACTAAGTGAAAACCTGGTGATATGTAACTGGCTTGCTACAAGCATAGATGAATTTAAGGCTCAAACATGAATTTGGGGGCCGGGCGCGGTGGCTCAAGCCTGTAATCCCAGC
>NW_016807365.1:2022738-2023864 GCF_001698545.2 Rhinopithecus bieti
AAAAAAAAAAAAAAAAAAAAAAGGAAAGAAAATTCTAGAATATAAATTATCTTTTAACAAATTAGAACAAATTACTTTGGAGATATTTGGTAGCTTCCTTAATCACAGTAGCTTTGAATGATATAGATGCCCGATTGTCAACAGAGATCAAAACTAAATCAGAAACTTAAAATGGTCCAAAAAAATGTAAAGCTCCTTAGAAAAACAGTGTTGCTATAAAGTCTGAAATACAGTAATGTGGGAGAAAATGACACGCACAGCCTATGGTAAGGGATAATAAGAGCTGCAACATGGAAAAGTTTACCTTGGATCCTACTTTATCACCTCTACCTAAACCACTTTTTAAATAAATATCATCAATAATTCATACCATAAAACATTTGGGACCTAGTCCAAGTGAGAAAAGTCAAATATATTTATATATGTTTTTTGACTTTTTTAAAAAATATTTTTTTTGTTATATTTTAAAAGGTTCTAGAGTACATGTGCAGAACTTGCAGGTTTGTTACATAGGTATACAGTTGCTATGGTGGTTTGCTGCACCCATCAACCCATCATCTACATTAGGTATTTCTCCTAATGCTATCCCTCCTCTAGCCCACTACCCCTCGACAGGCCCTAAATCAAATATATTTTATATGACATCCATAGTACTCACAAAATTTAATAAATCTATGTAGACATTGTCAAATATAGGAAGACACTTACCATATTTCTTTGAATATACTGACCCTTTTTTATGTATTAATGCCTGTGAGATAATGGTGTACTTATCATCAAAGTACATTTACATTTACTGTAAGTTTATTTTCTCCTGAAATATGATTATAAAACTGATACTCTACAACTGATGAAAAGCTAGTTATTGAAATGAAGTCACTCTAATGAAGCAGTAACACTAACATACTTTTCCAATAAATATACTATGAATGACTGAGCGTATGGAAAAAATGTTTTGAATAAAAATTATTATTTTCTAAATATCCGAACTATAAGATATTAGTTCTCTAAATCTATCTTTTTTTTTCTTTTCACTGGATTTGAATATCATAGCTCACTAAACATCTTTACAATTTGCTTCCTCTAAACACATTCTTTCTTCTGGAAATAAAATGATGCTTTGAAA
>NW_016807365.1:2024081-2042865 GCF_001698545.2 Rhinopithecus bieti
AATAATAATAAATACAAATAAAAATAAAAATAAGAAAAAAAAAAAAACCCATGAATTTGGGATGTATCTCTCCATTGACTTTGTTAGTTGAATCTGTCCTCAAATCCATATGTTGGCTCTCAGCAGCTTTGAGCCCTGAGGTTCATGCCCTGATGATTAAACTAAAAATCTCTGATTGCCTGAATGGTTATCTGCCCTATAAAGGGAAAGTGAAAAGTCTCTACTGGC
Source organism: Rhinopithecus bieti (assembly GCF_001698545.2). Taxonomy (NCBI): domain Eukaryota; kingdom Metazoa; phylum Chordata; class Mammalia; order Primates; family Cercopithecidae; genus Rhinopithecus; species Rhinopithecus bieti. The sequence goes on from NW_016807365.1 coordinate 2,024,310, forward strand.
TCATCCTGTCATGTTCTGCACTCTTGATTCCTGGAGAAGAGTCACTTTTAGATAATATAGAGGTAGTGTGACTTGCCTTGAAGAAGATAATACTTAAGAGTAACTGAAGTGAGAAACATTGCCATAGCTTCTTACCTTGAATCAAATTGTTTAGAATTTTGACACTATTGTAGACTATCATATAATGATATGTAAAATCTTAGACATATTTTCTAAAAGTCAAGTGTGAAAGTTGAAAATACATGCTTTTAGATAAAGGATTGTATCATGTATTTTATATATTTATTTGTATAACAGTCACAAAGCATACATTATGATGATTTTTGTAAAAATTGTTTTTTATTCCTTGTATCTTTACGTAAAATATTTTGGAAACCTTTAAAATGTTGGCCTATATTTATACCCTACTTTTAGCACATATTTGTCAACCATTCTTTAGGACTTTTTCCACAGTTTTATAGATAATTAATGAACCAATTAACTGCATGATGTGATTCACATGTAAAGCAAGATCAAGTATTTTAGAATCAAAATTGGCATTCTATCTAAAGATGGTATCTTCAAAGTTAGATGATTTAAGGCCATGAGTTTTGTAGGATAATCTTCTAGGTTAGACAAGTAAAACCTAGAACAAACAAATCTAGAGATATTATATAGAAATATTAATATCTTTACATAGTTAACTTTTGAGGAAATTAGCAAAGGAAATTGCAATGGGTACAAGTTATAAAAGAAAAATTATAATGATAATATGAAGACCTGCCATACCCTATTTGATTTTATTCTCATTATTATAAAACACTATAAATTGTTATCTTAGTAACAGAAACAGATTGATAAGAAGAATACCTAAAGTCACATATTAAAGACTAAATGATAAACAACTATGGTTTATCATTCCATTGTATTGACATAAATTCAAAGATGTATAAAATTCTATTCCACAAAGCATACCCTTCATTTAAAATTCTGCTTTAATAAAAACGTATCTTTCTTATGACTATATTCCCAACAGTACTGACCTGCATGGTGCCAACAAATGTTTATTAAATGAATAAATCAGATTTGTTTCTCAAAACAGCTGTTTCTTGTGAATAATCTGTGCTTCATGTCTTTGATTTCTATAAACAGAGCATTATCATGGATACTTGAAAAATAACTTGCCTGAATTGTCTGAAAAAAATATTTTTGGGATGATTGTGTCTATGTTTTATCTGTTATTTTGGAAAAGTCTTGTATATGAAAGATCTTCTTCTAGAAGCTCCAACTTTAACTGGTGGAATAGAGTGAAGTAATAGAATGATGTGCCTGTTCTTGATTATAATGTCATATATGATTCATTCAAAAGCTACATTTGAGACTTTATGGACTCCTCAGATGATATTATCCTCTTAAAATATGTCCTAGCATTGATATATAGATGAGAACATGACTGCTATGCTCTCAACAAGCTGCCAGTTTTGTGTCATAGATTCTAAAAGCACAGAATTATAACTGATGGTGATTATGGGACTTTTACTTTCAGTAATTGCACCAATCAGTACGATTTCTTACATTACTATACCTGGAGAAGTATAAGCGCATATTATATCATAAATGGAGACACTCAATACATGTATTGAATGAAAAAAATATAGAATCCAAAATAAACACTTCAGTCTATAGCTCTAGGAACTCAATAAATTATTTTTTAAAAAGGAAACCTTTAACAACGTATCAGGGAGAAGGGGGAGCTGATGGCGATCCCTGGGACTTCCCTGAGGTTCTCCATCTCTAGATGGAGATTAAGATATAAATGAGGATTTAGAGTCAAGGACAGGATGCCTTTTTAAAAGTGTGTGTCTCTGAAGAGACAGATGAAGGTGAATCTTAACTCTGATGGCAGAATTTAAGATTTATCCAGGGAAATACATGCTTTTTTCCCCTTGTCTCAGCCTAAGTTTACAAAGACTTAAAATAGAAGGTCTTGAAATCTGAACAGCCATTTGTATTCATGTTGTTACCCAAGGTTATTGTACAAAGGAATTTTGAGATTCTGCATCAAAGGTTGAAGAATGCTGGAAAATCAGCACTCCCTCGGGAACGTTAATTAATTCAGATCAAAAGGGGATCCAGGACACTCATCAAATCTGTGCAAGGAATAACTCTATAGGTTGTTTCTTAAATAGTCTCTCAGGAATTGTATACATAACGCTTCTTCAGTATTACCCTACTTGGGAGTTAATTAGAGGACTAAAATAAGAAGCTTAAGAAAGGAGAAGGGGATTGTGAAAGAAAACGAAATACATTTTATTCTAGTATTAATTCTGAGGTATGCAGCTAGGTAGAACAATAAAGAAAAAAAAATGTTGAGGCAGGCTCTATGCTTCTATGTATCCAAAAGAAAAAATTGAGCAGTTATTTATTTATTTATTTTTGACCACCAAAAGTTTGAGAACAAGAAGTTATTTTCCAAGAAGAATGAAAAGAAAGGCATTTTATAAAAGGAACTGACTTTACGCTGCCTTTCCTTTTTGTGTTTTACCTGCTCTGTGTAGTCTTCTGACCTGATATTTGGGTAATATCGGGTAGATGAACTCTGTTCCGTTCTGAAATGCAGGCCCACTTCCTACCTTGGTCAGGGATGTCTTGGGGCTTAGAGAAGGACTGATGACTGACGTGATAGAAATGAAGCCATTAATGGGTTCAGTATGCAATGGGGGTTGGGAGCTGGGTGAAGTCGGAGGTAAAAAAAATAAAATATATTATATAAAAATTAATTCATTCACGTAGATTCACCTTCAGATTATTCAAGACCAAAACCAGCATGTATAAAGATATAAACAAAACAAAAAGCAGTAACATATTATATGATTATGCAGAGTTATACAAATACATATTGCCTTTTTCCCAGTAGTTATGTTCCCCTTCTGATCATAGCACCACAATTTTCCTTGGATTACATTTTTCCCCATCGCTAATTCTACTTTTGCATGATTTCACGATGTTACATATCATCTATTTCCTTCCAGATGTAGGACTCCCTTAAGCATTTATTTTCAGGCCAATCTAGTGATTAATTGATTCTCTTAGTTTTTGCTTGTATAGGAAAGACTTTACTTCTTTTTCATGACTAAACAGTAGCTTTGCTGGACATAGTATTTTGACCAACTTTTTTTTTTGTTTTTCTTTCAGCACTTTGAATCTATTATCCCATTATTACTGGCTTGTTACATTTCTACTGAGAAATCTGCTCTTAGTCTGTTAAAAATTACTTTACATGTGACTAGATACTTTTCTCTTGCTAGTTTATTTTTTAAAATTCTTTTAAGATATTTTCATTAATTTTTTTATTTTTTAGAATTTCAGTAGCTTTAGGTGTACAAGTGGTCTTTGGTTACATGGATAAATGGTATAGTGGTGATATGGTTAGGCCTTGTGTCCTCAACCAAATCTAATCTTGAATTGTTAACTTCATAATCCCTATAAACCCTATGTCAAGGAAGAGACTAGGTGGGGCTAAATAAATCATGGGGGCAATGATTTAATTGCCCTGTATGCTGTTCTCATGATAGTGAGTTCCCACAGGACCTGATGGTGTAATAAGGGATTCTTCCCCCTTCACTCAGCACTTCTCCTTCCTGCCGCCATGTGAATAAGGTGCCTTGCTTCCCCTTTGCCTTCTGCCATGATTGTAAGTTTCCTGAGGCCTCCCTAGCCAGGATGAACTGTGAGTCAATTAAAACCCTTCTTTGTAAATTTCCCAGTCTTGGGCAGTTCTTTATAGCATTATGAAAACAGATTAACACAATTGGTAAAGTCTGAGATTTTAGTGCACCCATCACCAGAGTGATGAAGACTGTACCCAATATGCGGCCTTTTATCTCTCTCATTCGCCTCCCACCCTCCCTGCTTTAGAGACTCCAGTATCCATAATTCTCTTTGTCTTTTATTTTTAATAGTTTTACTATAAGTATCGGTAAGAAAACCCTTTGCATTGTATCTATTAGGGAATATTTAATCTTTCTGACTTTGGAAGTCCATTATCTCTCTGAAGACTTGGGAAGTTTTCAGCTCTTACTTTATTAAGCACGTTTTATATGAATTTTTATGTTTCATCTTCATCAGAAACTTCATAATGCAAATATTTATTTGCTTAATGATATTACATACGTCTCACAGGCTTTCTTTATTATGTTTAATTGGTTTTCTTTTTTTACTTTTCATCATTCCTTCTTTCATTTCTTTCTCCTTGTTTGATAAGGTTATTTCAAAAGATGTCTTCAAGTCAAAAATTTCCTTTTTCTCCTTCATCTCCTTTACAGTTAAAGCCCTCAGTAGTATTTATAATTTCAGTCACTATATTTTCCAGTTCCAGAGTTTCTGCCTGATTTTTTCTCATGATACCTATCTTCTTGTCGAATTTCTCATTCAGATCATAAATTACTTTTCTTATTATTTAAACATTTTTTCTGTGTTTTCTTGTATCTAATTGTTTCTTTGTTAATTATTATTATTCTTTCTCAAGCATTCCCTAGATATCCTTTTAGGGGTGGGTTCTTTTACTGGAAAATTTTTGTGTTCCTTTGATAGTGTCATGTTTCCTTGCATTTACCTGATTTGTATCCCTCCATTGATATCTGTGCAACTGGCTGAATAGTTTCTTCTTCCAATTTTATGGAGTAGCTTTTACAAGAAAAGACTTTTTTCCTGTAGATGTGTCCTAGAGTGTTGGTTTGGTAGAGTGCTTTGGCTTGGGTTCTGGTGGGCACAGTAGTATAGTCTCCATATGATTTATCTGATTTTAATTAATATCAGTGGTGTGTGTGAGTGTCTTGGTAGCACAGACTACAGTTGTTTGTAAAGGCAGTGGTGAGGCCTTGCTGGAGAGAAAGATGTTGGGATGGTCAGCTCTCCTGTGTGTGGCAGTACCACCACTGGATGTGATGGGGACTCCAGTGGTAGCAGGCTTGGTGGGCTAGTTCTTAGGTCCCTGGGGTCATGTGTAAGCTTGTGCCAGCTCTGCTACTAAAGGAGATGGGGTTCTCTTTTGGATTATCTCAGCACCAAAGATATTAGCAAAAAAATCAGCGTGAAGGGAGAGACCAATTGAGAGATAATAGACATTCTGGGTACTAAAGTTAATGAATTCTTCTGTAATCAATTAGAAATAGAACAGATTTGGTAGGTTAGTACTTTTACAGTTTACATTATTTGACACATACAATTGGAGCCATACTCTTTGCTAGATGACAGGAAAACAATAGCGTTGATTTTAGTTTATATTTCTGAGCATTTCACAACACTTACATAGGCATTATTAACCTAATTTCAAAGATATAGAAACTGAGGTTCACAGAGTTTTAAGTGACCCACTGCAATGTAAATTGTGGTTTTTCAATAGTTCTTTTCACAGTAGGTTAGTAAATCATCTGTTCTGTATAGAATACTTTGAAAGATTTCTCAATTCTGTTTTACAGATCTGTCTCATAACTTTGCTTATTAAAGAATGTATTTTGCTTTTTTTAAAGCCCCTTATCTCTGAGACTTACAAGCCTATTTGAATTATTTGTCAATGAGTTTTTCTTGTACTGTGACAAATCTAAATTACTTGAAAAAGCGTAATATATCTTTGTAAGGTTTTGTCTTTCTAAATGTAAACACATAGTACCAGCTGTTAGGTAATTGAAAGCAGTTACCTTGTATTTGAAATATTTCTTCCTATTGGTAATATTCTTTCAAAGCATCATTTTATTTCCAGAAGAAAGAATGTGTTTAGAGGAAGCAAATTGTAAAGATGTTTAGTGAGCTATGATATTCAAATCCAGTGAAAAGAAAAAAAAAGATAGATTTAGTAGAACTAATATCTTATAGTTCGGATATTAGAAAATATAATTTTTATTCAAAACATTTTTTCCATACGCTCAGTCATTCAAGTATAATTATTGGAAAAGTATGTTTAGTGTTACTGCTTCATTAAGGTGCTTCCATTTCAAATAACTAGCTTTCATCAGTTGTTAGAGTATCAGTTTTCAAATGCATATTTCAGGAGAAAATAAACCTTACCGTAATGTAATGTACTTGTTGATGAGTACACCCATTTATCTCAGCAGGCATTAATACATAAAAAAGGGTCAGTATGAGTTCAAAGAAATATGGTACAGTGTCTTCCTATATTTTGAGCAATGTCGTACATTAGATTTATTTAAATTTTGTGAGTACTATGGATTCATATAAAATATATTTGATTTAGGGCCCTGTCGAGGGGTAGTGGGCTAGAGGAGGGATAGGGCCATTAGGAGAAATAGCGCTAATGTTAGATGATGGGTGATGGGTGCAGCAAACACCCATAAGCCAAACTGTATCCTATGTAAGCAAACCTGCAAGTTGCTGCAGCATTGTACTCTAGACCTTTTAAAATATAACAAAAAAATATTTTTTAAAAAGTCAAAAACCATATATAGTAATATATTTGACTTTTCTCAGCTTGGACTGGTCGGCCAAATGTTTTATGGTATGAATTATTGATGATATTTATTTAAAAAGTGGTTTAGGTTAGAGGTGATAAAAGTAGGATCCAAGTAAGACTTTTCCCCATGTTGCAGCTTCTATTATCCGCCTTACCATAGGCTGTGCGTGTGCATTTTCTCCCACATTACTGTATTTCAGACTTTATAGCAAACACTGTTTTCTAAGGAGCTTTACATTTTTTTGGACCATTTTAAGTTTCTGATTTAGTTTTGATCTCTGTTGACAATCGGGCATCTATATCATTCAAAGCTACTGTGATTAAGGAAGCTACCAAATATCTCCAAAGTAATTTGTTCTAATTTGTTAAAAGATAATTTATATTCTAGAATTTTCTTTCCTTTTTTTTTTTTTTTTTACAATTGCTTTATCACCTGATGAGTGTAAAAAATGCCTCATTTTTATTCACACCTCAAATCCTGATGTTTTGAGCCCTACTCTTTGGTGAGAAAGTTGATAGTGTTTTTCTAAGCTTTCCTTCCTCAAAATGTTTCCAAGAATGTCTCACTATTATGAGGAGCAGCTCATTTTTGTCAGATTATCTTGATTATGAAAGAAATATTACATAGATTTTAGTAAAAAGTATGAAGAATAATGCATTAAAAAATCCCATCCTCAAGGGAGATAGTTCGGGTTTCACGTCTCCTCTTGAGAACAAGGAGTTCTTCTGGTTCCCAAGCCTTGCAGATTTTGCAGTAAACAATTGACTGACAACTAGCTAATGCTGACATGTCACCATGTCCCAAAGATTTTCGTATTTACATTGGAGCTCAGACTAATAACCGTCCATTGCATACAAGCTATCAAAACTGATTGATGCACTTTTCTCTTTCTCTTAAGATATATCCTCTTTGTGGTAAGGGCTTTCTTGCTGGCTTGCTCAAAAGTGATCAAGTATTCCCTAAAACTTTTGTGTGGCACCTCACACGAAGTACTGTCTTACTTATCTTACATAAATGACAGCAAGAATTATTTGAGAACTTCTCTGGGGAACATTTTGTAATTCTAAATAGAATTCAAGCAAACCACCACAAAGGGCTAAACAATGTAGAATTTACCACTGCTGTTTATGGGAATCAGTGCAAATATTTCTTATATGCTTGCTATGTGCTATAAATTATGGTTCTGTAGTTGCATGAACATAAACAAATAGTGGCCAATTTAATCATAAAAGGATGTTTTCTGGAGGATATTAGCCCATACAACTATTGAGAAGGTTTGAGAATGAGACTAGTTTATAAAAATGCTGCAGTAAAGCCTCAGGGGTCTATGTAGGAAGCACAAATCAATGTCAATTGAGCACCACCAATTGAATGAATGAAGTCCATTTATTTTTCTCATTCTTGTGTCATTGTATTCACGCTTCAAACTATTGGGAATGACATTAGGATTCACTTACACTCTGCTAACTCTCTGCTATATTCACGTTTGGCTAGGGAAGGCAGGCCTCTTGATTTACATACCAGCCAGAGCATCACATAGTAGGAAATAATCAGGGTGCTGCATTCAACAGAAAGGGGAAGAAATGCTATATCCATAGGAAGAGAGATAGATATAAATATATATATGAAATAAAAGTGCTTATTACTGAATCCTAGTCCTGATTACTACCAACTCTGACAGAGTTGAGGTTATAAATAATTTGGCTTTATCCTCAATGCAGGGTTCTGGTCAACAACCTAGGTTACTTATTTCATTGTAGTGGATTTTATTATTATTATTATTATTATTATTATTATACTTTAAGTTCTAGGGTACATGTGCACAATGTGCAGGTTTGTTACATATGTATACATGTGCCACGTTGGTGTACTGCACCCATCAACTTGTCAGCACTCATCAACTTGTCATTTACATCAGTTATAACTCCCAGTGCCATCCCTCCCCCCTCCCCACAATAGGCCCCAGTGTGTGATATTCCCCTTTCAGTTTCCAAGTGATCTCATTGTTCAATTCCCACCTATGAGTGAGAACATGTGGTGTTTGGTTTTCTGTTCTTGCGATAGTTTGCTGAGAATGATGGTTTCCAGCTGCATCCATGTCCCTACAAAGGACACAAACTCATCCTTTTTTATGGCTGCATAGTATTCCATGGTATATATGTGCCACATTTTCTTAATCCAGTCTGTCACTGATGGACATTTGGGTTGATTCCAAGTCTTTGCTATTGTGAATAGTGCCGCAATAAACATACGTGTGCATGTGTCTTTATAGCAGCATGATTTATAATCCTTTGGGTATATACCCAGTAATGGGATGGCTGGGTCATATGGTATTTCTAGTTCTAGATCCTTGAGGAATCGCCATACTGTTTTCCATAATGGTTGAACTAGTTTACAATCCCACCAACAGTGTAAAAGTGTTCCTATTTCTCCACATCCTCTCCAGCACCTGTTGTTTCCTGACTTTTTAATGATTGCCATTCTAACTGGTGTGAGATGGTATCTCATTGTGGTTTTGATTTGCATTTCTCTGATGGCCAGTGATGATGAGCATTTTTTCATGTGTCTGTTGGCTGTATGAATGTCTTCTTTTGAGAAATGTCTGTTCATATCCTTTGCCCACTTTTTGATGGGGTTGTTTGTTTTTTTCTTGTAAATTTGTTTGAGTTCTTTGTAGATTCTGGATATTAGCCCTTTGTCAGATGAGTAGATTGCAAAAATTTTCTCCCATTCTGTAGGTTGCCTGTTCACTCTGATGGTAGTTTCTTTTGCTGTGCAGAAGCTCTTTAGTTTAATTAGATCCCATTTGTCAATTTTGGCTTTTGCTGCCGTTGCTTTTGGTGTTTTAGACATGAAGTCCTTGCCCATGCCTATGTCCTGAATGGTACTACCTAGGTTTTGATGGTATTATGTCTAACACTCATGAATGTATTTACCCTTTCCTAGAATGTTGCCTTAGAAAAGTGGAGTGAGGTCTATTTTGTTTTTATAGTCCTGCAACTTAAAAGGGTATTAGATTCTCTATCTCTAAACTGTCTTCTGAATTAAAGGTTGTAAGTATGTGAGTAAAATGAGAAATCCCTTCACACACGAGCAGCATAAGTCTTTAAAAAAAGTAGATAGGCTGGAACAGGAAAGCAGTGAGACCCAAGTCTGCCTTTGGTAGTACCACCAGCACTGCCAACATGGGTTTTTTGTGTAGTATTTTTTCTCTGGTGTTTCAACTTAATGTGAATTTTAGGTTAGAGTTCTTGAATCTCTTTATAAATAGCAACAATTGTAACTATATATTTGGTCTGCAATTATCAAGGGCTCTTAAATTTATTTCAGTAATTAATGTGAAATTGAATATGACCAGTCAAGAGTAGAGAAATATTTAAAGAGAAACTCTTTTAGAATTATATTTAATGAATACTGAAATAATGAATATGCCTGAATACATCCCAATTTTAAGAAGAATGTAGTGTTACTTCACGATGATTTACCACTGTATATTATTCCAAAATTAGAGTAAAAACACTAACCAGAAACAAAAGTGTAAATGAAATGAAATCTGACTTTATAAAATTTTACAGTATACAAAACATTAATTGTCTACAGACTTTGTGGTTTCATTCCATAGTGCTTTTATATAGCAGAAAAGCAATGTTTGATAATACTTATTCAGAGAAAAAATAGCTGATAACCCCCCCAACCCGGGACTATTAATGGATTGTGTGAATGAAATTTACTGAAATCATCATATCCTCAAGATACTTAGTTAATATAATATAAATAAGGAAGCTACACAAAATGTGTCTCAACACTAGAAATTTAGGCTAGCACAAAGCAAGGACATTTATCAGTAAGCCACACTGAGATTGGATTCCCTTGTTGAACTTACCCATCTCGATCAGTGCAAATATATAACATTTGTGTTAGCAACATTCTCATTTGCTTTTCTAGCATCAGAAGATGAGTGCAAAATTGGGTAACGGGAACTTACATCTTGCATGTGGCAATTTCAAAGTTTCTCATGACTTCTCCCTTGTTTCATAATGTCTTGGCCGGTATCTTCTGATTCTGTCTGTGCATAATTAATAACTCCTTTCAGAATTTTTATTCTTTTGCTAGCTCAACTCTACTGATCTTCTGAACTGACTTCTTATTTCCAGCAGGATTGATTGCAGTAAAGAAAAGTTCTAAAACCCCATGCTACTAACTGACATACTTTGGAAAATTCTTAAGAGGCCCTCATTTCCAGCTTTGCTATAAATTACCGATACTTTCTTTTGGCAAAAGAAATCTGTTTTAATTTTCCATTTTTTTTTCTTTTCAATTATTCTTCAAATAAGTACAGAAGGCAGCTACAGAAATTATTTAAAAGTAAAAACTCTGAAAGTTTATATGGAAATGTACAGTACTTAAAGAAAAAAAGAACTTTGAAACAGCAAAAGAATCCATGTACTGAAATTGGATGGATGCTTAAGCTGAAGCCACTCAAGTCTTATATAAGTTTACCTCACCTTTCATTTGCCTGCTTCTATGACCATTGGGAATGTCTGCTTTATTGTGATGAGAACACCTCGTATCCTTGAAATCCTCCTTTAACCCAGATAAGGTAATCCTCTTGTAAGCAGTCTTGGCTTTTGTGCCAATATTTCCTTCAAGTTCTGCTTCCCCTTTGCAAATGGATACCACCAAGATTGTTCTTTCTTTCTCCTAAATGTCAACTCATTTTTAGTGTAGAAACTGTCTGCATCTCAAGAGAACCACTATGGCTGTGGTCAAGTACACATCCACACCCTGCTGAGCAGCCAGCGTTCAATGATTGGCATGGTGGTGGAGTGAAATAGTGTTGTATAGATGTGGGCAGCAATTGTCTTAAGGCGGGACAGCTCACACAGCTCACATCTTACTCATCGTAAATATCCATATTCCAGAATAACCACTAAGTCCTCTTTCATGGTATCTCTTAAAAAGCACAACATATCAACTAGAAATTGATATTTTAATGAAGTTTGAGTAAAATAAGGAGAAGATTCATATTATACTATAAACAGCATATTTTTTCCTTAATAAAAGATAACATTTCTATTACATTATATCTCTTCTCCACACTCCCAAGTTCTTTCTTTTTCCACACCTCCTCTTAACTCCACATTTTTATTTCTCACATTGCCTCCAGTCTCCTTCTCTTATGATACTAGGACTGATTCTTGCTCCTCTCTATGCCCTGTGGTGACATCACATACTTCCATCAGCAAGAGACATATGAAGCCAACAATAAAACCTAACAACCAAACATAAAACATGACAAAACCAAGTCTTCCTTCGGGGAAAATCCTACTTGTAGTAATATTTTAAACCAACTGTGTAGTTTATTTATTTACATTTTCTGTAGCCTATACTGAAAACTCAAGCTTTCTGTGGTATCTTATATCATGAATGGCCTCCACCAAGTTGTTCTTTTCCTCCACATTCACTCTGCCACCAACATGAAGACGTTTTATAAGATACAGGCAGAAAATTGTTGCCCTAATGTTTAACTAATTAGAGGGTAAGCTGAAGTCTGAGGCTACAGGGATGAGCTGCTTGGAATCTTTTTTGTTTTTTAATAGTATGGTTAGAACTGTGTCTCATGCTAAGTAAATAGACAGTGCTTCTAGATCCCAGATATCTTAAGCTGAGACTAGTTAATTTTATCAACCAGTTTGATGAATACCTCCTTAAATTAAAATGGTCATACCATATGATACAGTAATCTCACTAGTAGCCATTTATCCAAAGGAAAATAAATCAATATCTCAAAGATAAATCTGTACCCCAGTGTTTATTACAGCACTATTCGTGATTGTCATGATATGGAATCAACCTAAATGTCCATCAGTGGATGGATCAATAAAGAAAATATGGCACATATACACAATGAAATACTACTCAGACATAAAAGATGAAGTTCTGTCATTTGCAGCAGCATAGATGGAACTGGAGGAAATTATATTAAGTGAAATAAGAACTGAAAGTTAAACATTGCATGACCTTACTCATATGCAGAAGCTAAAAGAAGTTGATGTCATAGAAGTAAACTGCAAAACAGGTTACACCAGGCTGGAAAAGGTTAGAGGGAAGGGAAGGATGTAGAGATATTTGTTAAGGAACACAAAATTACAGCCAGATAGAGTGATCAAGTTCTAATATTTTATAGCACTGTAGAATGACAATGGTTAACAATAATATATTTTTTTAAATAGCTAGACGATACTAAGTGTTTTCAACACAAATAAATGATAAATGTTGGAGATGATGGATATGCTAATTACCCTGATCTGATTACTATATATTGTGTGTATCTAAACATCACTATGTACTCCGTAAACATGTATAACTCTTATGTGTCAATAAAAAAAAACCTAAAAGTCTATCAGTTGATCAAACAATTTCTTTGTGTAGAGTTCCTATTAACTGAAATAGCAATAAAAACATCAGTCTTTAATCTCATTAGGACAAAGATATAATAACAATAGTAAATAAAATTATGTCCAGGATTATTCTTCAATTTAAGATTTTCTCACAGGTATTTATTACCACATTTTTGAGGCATTATTCTCCTTTGGGTTTCCAATAGTAAATAATCTATTTTTTAGTAGACAGTAACAGCATCTCTGTATTTCCCTCATAATTCTCTTATAATTTGTCCTGCATAAGTGCAATCAAGTTTAATAATACACTGACATAATACAGTCTAATTGCCTTAAAGGACAAATTACAAAGGCGACGCTTGTGTCAAATTACAAAGGTGATGCTTATGTTTAAGTAAACCTCAAAGAAAAAAAGCCCTTTTTTTCTCCTTTATTAAATAGATTATCTTCAAGGCAGGAGGACATTTAATCAAAAATAAAACTAATATAAAAAAAGGAGTAAATGTCAGGTACTGAAAGTAGTAAGCCCCTGATAATGACTTACCTAAGATTTCAAGAGAGGTGGTTTCTAATATTTATCCACTCATTAAACATTGTGCTAAGTTTTGACATTTAGGTTTTGCCTACTACTAGAATTTAAATGAAAATAATGGTCCCTAAGGCTTAGTAGGTAATACTGCCTGGAATAACTAACCACTGGTGAATTTAAATATGCAGAATTTGCTAAAACATAAATTTTATTTAATATTAATTTATATGTGTGTATAACAATATGCCTGTGTTTGCATGTGTGTATGATTGTATGCATGTGTGCTTGTGTGTGAGAGTGTCTATTCTTTTTAAAATGTATATTTTAAATTTGTGACACTTATTTATCTGTTTTAGTTTCAAGGTATAGTAGATACATATAATCTCATTCACTCTATACTTGAACCTATCTGTGTATAGTAATTGCTGTTTGTTTTACTGCCCTTAATGACTATTACAGTAAATTATTTATAAGACTATGAAGTATACCAGTTCATCTAGACTTGACTTTTATGAAGTGTTAAGCAGCAGATGTTAAGTAACAGATTGTCAGAGATAAGAATTGGGCCTTACACAGTTATGAAGCTGACTTCATAAGAAATCAGTTCATTCTTATTGTATGATGCTCCTAGATTTTTTTTCCTTAGGTTATTTTGCCAGCAATGCATGATATTTTCTTGGTATTTTTGAAAATGAGAAAAATAAAAACAGCTAGAAAAAAATCAATAAGAACTCTTTTAAAATAGTGTTTCTAGTCAGGGGTGAAAAGGGCAGGTTATTGACCTATTGGTAATGGTTTGACACATTTATGGAAGAATCCAAAGGTGCTAGAAGCGACATGTCTCCATGTGACAAGATGACAATCATCTCTGTTACGTCCAAAGTACTCATAATTAAAATATTACGTGAGATCTCTCCTTCTCCATGTGATAACAAAAGTGATTTCAGGTTGGGAATGCATCTGCAGGTGTGAGTGATTAATGATAGAATCTAATGATGTATGATCAGCAAAATCTCAATGACATCAATGCTAGCTGTACCTGATTTGTGAAGGTAGAGAATTTAAATCTTTTATTTATAATTTTTAGACAATCCCACATGGACTGATAAGCATAGTTCTAATTTATTAAAAATGACATATTAGGAGAATTAAGCATTTGTATTCATTTGTATTTTATGACTCATTTAGATCTAGTTTCTCCCTCTAAGAAAAAAAAGTCTTCAACTTTTAAGTTCCGGGGTACATGTGCAGCATATGCAGGTTTGTTACATAGGTAAATGTGTGCCATGGTGCAGAGATGCATACCATCACCTAGGTATTAAGCCCAGCATCCATTAGCTATTCTTCCTGATGCTCTCGCTGCCCCCCCGCCCCCACCCCTTGAACAGACCCCAGTGTGTGTCGTTCTCTATGTGTCCATGTGTTCTCATAACTCAGCTCCCACTTTAAATGCTTGCTTTTCTGTTGCTATGATAGTTTGCTGAGGATAATGGCTTCCAGCTCCATCCATGTCCCTACAAAGGTCATGAGCTCATTCCCTTTTATGCTGCATAGTATTCTATGTACCAAATGTGGTGTTTATGTACCACATTTTCTTTATCCAGTCTATCATTGATAGGCATTTATGTTGATTCAATGTCTTTGCTATTGTGAACATGGCTGCAATTAACATATGCATGCATGTGTCTTTATAGTAGAATGATTTACATTCCTTTGGGTATATACCCAATAACAGGATTTCTGAGTCAAATGGTATTTCTGCCTCTAGGTCTCTGAGGAATCGCCACCCTGTCTTCCACAATGGTTGAACCAATTTACACTGCCACCAACAGTGTAAAAGCATTCCCTATCCTCCACAACCTCACCAGCATCTGTTGTGTTTTGACCTTTTAGTAATAGCCATCCTGACTGGAATGAGATGTTATCTCATTGTAGTTTTGATTTGCATTTCTCTAAGGATCATTGGTGTTGAGCTTTTTTTCATATGTTTGTTGGACACATGTATGTCTTCTTTTGAGGAGAGCTTCAGCACAACAAAAAGATAAGACAAAATTTTAAGATGACTTTTCCAAGCTATAATTGTATTATACATTCTGAATGGAGTTATAATACAAAGAATGACTTAAGTTGTTTATTTTACAAAGACTTTACTTTTACATATTGCAAAATATGTTTGAACACGAACATTACAAGTAGTAAAATATGCCTGATAATACGCATTTAATAGCTATTCCTAAATTAACTTGCTTAAGCTATGGAATGTAGCCGAAGAGCCAATAAAATACAAGTAACTATTTAAATTTATGTAATATTATATAGCTATAAAAATGTATGTTTCATTTATTTGAGGTTTGTAAATTTCCATTTCTTTTATATATTCCTCAATAGCTTATAAAACGGACAAGAGGAAAAATTATTATCTGAGTAGACGCATGGGTGGCTTTTCTGGTAGATGTTTTCCATGTAACAGCTGACGTTCATAGCATGTTTTGCATTGCACTTAATTCCAGCATACTTATAAGTATTTACTTATAAAGAATTAAAATCCTCTCTCTTTTGCAATGTGGTACAATAAGGTAGATTTTTAAGCTTGACTTTGCCTGAATTTACATATACAGATACTTTTCACTTATTAATTTATATTCAGACAGTGATACTGATCATTCTTAATGTGTAAGCAAATAAAAGATGCCTTTTGAAAATTCTAAGATGGAAGTGTGACTATAAATCAAACCTCAACCTGTCCTCTGTCTGCTGAGTTTAAATATTAGTATAAGGAATATTTATAATTATGCCTAATTTATACTTATTAAAATAAATGTCTGTTTGCTTGGTTTTTGTTTGCATTGGCAATTTTGTTAAACTTGAATCCCTTTGGAGTTTGAGGAATTACTACTAGCATGCAAATTTTTTCATAATGTCTGAACCAATTCAAGCCTAATGATAAAATTTACTTATAAATAAAGCTGTATATTTTCATCACTCAATTCTGACTGGCTTGAACTATTAGGTTTTAGAGTGATTTGTCTTATGGTAATAACCTTGAAATGATGGTTTGGGAAAATAACATATTATCAAATGTCTAAAATATATTCAGTTACATCCTAATGCAGAAAATAAGAAGACATAAGTATGTTTTTCTTTAAATTTGACAACATGATTTCTGTAAAATCTCCAACAGATTTGACAAGGCTAAGCCTATCTAAAATAGTTTGTTTTCCTCCTTTCTCTTCGCCAACATCTCTCAAAGCACAAACAGATAGATAGACATTTAACTTCAAATAGAGTTAATGAATATTGGGGATATTAAAGCAGTATTTTGGCAGAAATAGACCATGAAGGTTAAATTATCCTCAGGCAGATGAATTTGAAGCACCTATCTGGTTCATGATGAATGTGTCAATAGTGTGGTAGGCTACCAAGACAGATGAGAAAGGGGTAAGCATGACATTTCAGAATTTCAAGAGCAGATGTAATTTGAAAAACTTCCCAAGTATATAAAAATATAGGCACATTTATAACATCTAATACTTTTGCAAAAGCCAACTGGCTACCCTAAAAGCAAAATCTAAAAATTATCTTTAAAATCTTGCAGGAGGACCGATATTCAAAGTAAATGTTGAACAATCAAAATTCAGGAAGGGAAAAATAAGGGCAGCTCTGGGGGTCTAGTGAAGAGGAACTCATGAGCATATGTTTGGGTGATTTCTGTTAAGATTAAGTAACTTCATTTGATTTCCCTCCTTGTAAGTTTCTACAGCATAATCCAATTGGTTAATTATTTCCTAAGTCAAGTACAAGGTCCAGGGAGGGTGAGAAAATAACTTGATTGACAGAAGTATCAAGACTTTGCATACTAGGGGAGACTTTAAAAATTGAAGTACTCTTAGTAAAAGAATGGGAAATGTATGCTAGGCAGGTAGAAATCCTAAATGTCCACCTCACAGACTGCATTTCAGGTATCATTGAACTAAAATGAACACTTTAGCATAGTTGAATGTAGTTTCTGTAAAGGATGGCTCTGTTAGTGTCAGACTTCAGATTTTACTCTAGAATTTAACATCATTCATGAGAAGGTAACTGGGAGGAAAACTTCAATGTTTAGGAATGATTAGTGATGAGATTAAATTTTTGTTATTCTAACAGAAAATGAGCTCTGCATCTAATCTGATCTTTCAAAAACTTACTTGGAAAATCAAAATGAATAATAGAGTGAAAGATGAGTGTAATATGTCATGGTATCAAGGTCATAATTTGAAACTATTGACAGAATCAGTTAACTCATTAAAAGGAGATTCTCTGATGTAGATGCAGACACATATGCCCAGTCAAGTTTTCTACGCCTTAGAGCAGCTCTTTCTGATATAACTTTCTTCAAGGATGGAAATGTTTCTGTATCTGTGTTCATGCTGTTGCTGGTAGCTCATGTTGCTATTAAGTGGTTAAAATGTGTTCAGGATGACTGAAGAAGTAATTTTTAAATTTTTTTCAATTTGAACTAATTTAATGTAAATAGATACATACATGTTTAGACTACAATACTGGACAACAGAGTATCAGTTTTTATTTTCAGTTAAGGAGGGAACCAAAAATTGAGAACTACAGACAAATAGGTATTTGCTAAAGAATTAGAGAAAGGTATTGCCAGAAGTAAAGAAGGATTTTGTCTATCAATGCCCGCAGTTGCAAAGAATAGATTTCACCCTAACTGGCTTATGCAGGAAGAAATATTGTTGAGGGATACAGACACCAGAATTTGCCTACTGACCCTCGGGCACTGGATTCTAGAAACTTTGTCACAACTACTTCCCAAAGATTGATGCTCTGATGCCACCTTTAGCACAATAGATTCTGTATATAGTCTGCATTCTCATACCATTTTGTGTTGATTTTCCTGTAAATATATCATATTTGGGGATCCCAGGTTGCATGCTAGCATCCTACCCATAAGAAAATATGGTCTACCTTGGTGATGCACACACAAATTCAGTGAGTTTGCAAAGGAAGCTGGTTTCCCCAACGTCACTAATTTTTGGAAAAAAAAAAATTCTCAGCATGTTCCTGAGAAACATCCCTGCAAGTGTTTTAAGCATTCTTTCACTTAACAAATTTAATTATATATGCTTGATAAAATGGAAAAAAAGTGGGAGTTTTTTTTTTTTTTTTTTTTTTTTTTT
>NW_016807365.1:2043187-2046766 GCF_001698545.2 Rhinopithecus bieti
TTTTTTTAAAGACATCGCATACTCTGCTGTCAAGAATGCCTGCCATTCTATTCGATAAGCTTACACTCTGGAGTGAGCAGTGACACCAGATCACTGTTAACTTTATCTATGGCTGTATCTTTGTAGCTCTCAACATGAAGTATCTTGCAACTCTGATTATTATTAGTGTTTAACAACAGATTTTTAAAATTCATGTTGGCTCCTATACAGAAGTCAACAACTCACTGAAATCTGATATGTTATATACAAAAATTCCATTTGTTTTAAATCATTTGAATGATTGAGAGAAATGTTGGGTGCATCATTTCTGCAGGCTCAGATAATCAAAACAAACTGAGGAATTAAAATGAATCAGCATTTCCAAACCAAGTCCAAAAGTTTTATACTTCTTTCCCAGACAGAGTCCTGTCCTTGGTGCAGAACACTACCCAGGGTTCAAATTAAAACTTCTTCAAAGTTCTGGAGCTTTAAGAATAAACCCTAATCCTAACTCTTAACTTTCTCTGCCTTGAGGCTGCAGGAGGTGACCTCTTCCTTATAAGCTACCAGGAGACTCTCACACATAGTCTTTAGTCCCTAATGGATAAGTAATCATCCTTAGCCTATCATTGTGTTTCTCAAAGCACTGGTTGCCCCCAGAAAGAACAATGCATTGTATTGTTCTTATAATTACTCCTATCACATAATTTCTATACACTTGATACATCCCACCTTCTAGGGCATTTCATTCCACTAGGATCATATCCCAGTTCGCTACCACCAGGAAAAATTTTACAGTCATAGGCTACTTTATTTCATGTGTTTTCTATAACCTACCACACAAGAATGATTGATGTCATTGCCTGCTGGTCAGCATGTATCCCAGCTCCAGCATTCCATCTTTGTGTCAGCTTTCTCAGGCTAGTCATTGTTATTGGGGTTTCCTGTAAAGCAGACACTGAAGTGGAGAATATCTTGGAGGATGTACATTAGGAAGTAGTTCCAATGTCAATATTTGTTGGCCTAAGTTGATTTGACTCCTCCTCCTTGGTTTTTTTTTTATGTTATACTTTATCTTCATGTCATCCTTGATCTGTGTGTGTCTGTGTGTGTGTGTGTTTGTGTTTGTGTCTGTGTGTGTGAGAGAGAGAGAGGAGGGAGGCAGAGGGAGATACTAATTATGGAACTGTCATAGAGAAAATCTGAGGCTTGGGAAGATAATACCTGCCTTCAGAGAAAATTTCCTCCTGCTTGGAAAATAAGGACACTAGTAATTCAAGATTACATCAATCTAATTTCTGGAATTGATAGAATTAAAAGCTGAGCTGCAAACCTTGTGCAGGGCTTTATACTTCCATTTCACACTACGTTTTGGATGGGAGCTTTCTGGTTCCAAGCTGAAAGCAAAGGGTTTATCAGTTTCAGTTTGTCAGACTGGGATGCATTTTTTTTTTTTCTCTCTTAGATCCACAAGAAGAGTCAATATCTCACCTCACACTCTTAGCCTCTCAATGCCCCCCTTTAGAATGTGAAAATAGCCTCAGGAGGCAAGCATCTCCAAGTTCTCAGCTCACTTTCCTATATTCCCACCCTACCTCCGGGTCCACAGATCGTGGCCTGGTAATTTTTCAATGCTTTGTTAATTTTATGATGCTTTCCTGAAGATTATTAAAATGTTTTGTCCAACTTTCTGAGTAATTTATGCAAATGATTTAATTCACCATTATCCAAAATAGAAGTCCAATTTGGTACCTTTTAAAATACAGTTACATTGTAGCTGACCTTGCAGGCACTGATTTTAAGTATTTCTAGGTGAAAATATGGCTTTGTGCTATACGCGATAATAAAGCATAGAGGGATTTGAAGAAATATTTTACCCCATTCAAAACCTAAAACTGAGGCCAAAGGAGAATTTGATGTCAGAGTCAGATTCCAATTATTTGGGATATGGGGTGTCCTTCACTTCTTCATTCATATTTTCCAATTTTTCAAAATGGTCCTTAAATCTCATTTACTTCTTAATTATTTCATAGTGCTGCTTAGTTTCTCTGAAATCCTGAGAATATGAACTACATAGAATATGATCCCAGCCTTGAACTATGTTCCTAAATATGTTTTCATTTGTTACAATGTTAGCAAGTTTACTTTCTCAAGTAGATTGTAATCTCCCTGAGGGTGACATCATGTTGTAGGTAAATCAATGCACAACAGAGCTCAGTGGGGCCTCAGAACTCTTGTAGTCCTGTTCATTCATTTAATAGCAAACCAGGGAAAAGAGGCATATCTACGTGTGCACAAGCAGCTTATTGCAAAGCAAGAAGACTTCTTGTCAAATCCTCTGGACTATGTAATTTGCATACTCTCTATGCCCTCATGCTGTTATGCCCTTCAGACTTGCATATAATCACATTCATATTTAGACTCTTTGGTTAAGTTCTTTTTATTAATAGACATTTTAATAGAAAAAAATTAGATTTACACAAAAATAGAGGAGATTGTACAGAAAATCCCCGTATGACCCCAGCATACAGGTTCACCTATTAGTAACATTTTCCATTAGCATGGCATATTTGTTAAAATTAGATAATAAATACTGATGCATTATTATGAACTAAAATCCACAGTTTATTCATATTTCCTTAGTTTTTATGTAATGTTTTCTATCTGTACTAGGGTGGCATCCAGGACACTATGTTACATTTAGTTGTCATAACTCTTTGGTCTTCTCATGGCGATGACAATTTCTTGGACTTTGTTTTTGATGACCTTGACAATATTGAGGCATGATACTCAGATATTGTCGAATATATACCCTGTGTTGGGATTCGTTGGTGCTTTTCCTATTGATAAGACTAGTGTTTGGGGGAGGTATATTACAGAGGGAATTTGTTATTTTCCTCACATTATATCAATGGTACATACTACCAATGTAATTTATGACTTAATGTTGACCTTGATCTCCTGGATGAAATAGGACGTGTCGGATTTCTCAACTGTGATGTCAGTGTTCTTCCCCCTTCCCATACTGTACTCTTTGGAAAGAAGTTTCTTACACCAGGGCACACTTAAGAAGTAAGGAGTTATGCTTTCCCTCCTTTTGTGTGGACTACTATGTAATTTAATTGGAATTCTTCTAAATGGGAAATTTTCCTCTACCCCTCATTTGTTAATTTATCTAAACACATATTTATATTAGCATGGACTCATAGATTCTGTTTTATACTTTGGTTTAATCATCATTCTTGATGACTAACAGGTTCAGTTTTAATTTCATCATTAAAATTAATGGAAGAGTTTTCTCCAGTCCTCTTTAATATTTAAAATAGTTTTTCAATACTCTATGTTTATATTCAATATTTTAAAATATTTTTGAATTCGTAATAAATTTTGAGCCAAACAGTTGCGTATTTTGCAAAAGCCTGAAAAGATGTCTGCAGATTAGAGAACATGAATATGTTGTCATGTGGTCTAAGTAACAACCCTAAGTCTATAATGTTAAAATATAGCATTTATGGTTACAGAAGTTAGTAAATATGATTGTATAATCAGTGGGAAGATTATAGTAAGAACAAAAAAATGTGTGTAGTGGATAGATTTTTT
>NW_016807365.1:2049925-2054920 GCF_001698545.2 Rhinopithecus bieti
GCCCAGGCTGGAGTGCAGTGGTGCGATCTCTGCTCACTGCAAGCTCTGCCTCCCAGGTTCACGCCATTCTCCTGCCTCAGCCTCCCGAGTAACTGGAATTACAGGCGCCCACCACCACGCCCAGTTAATTTTTTGTATATTTTTTAGTAGAGACGGGATTTCACTGGTTAGCCAGGATGGTCTCGATCTCCTGACCTCGTGATCCGCCTACTTTGGCCTCCCAAAGTGCTGGGATAAATCATTTTTTTATAATCTTAAAGTTAACTAATTTATATCAACTTAACACGTATTATTGATTCAGAAACGAATCGTTACCCAGTGTAGTCCCTGTCTTTGAAGAGCTCATAAGTACATAGAGACCTAAAACAAATGAAATCTTTACAGTTTGATAAGCACTACAATAGAAAATACTCAAAATCTGTATTAAAAGATTTAACTCATTTAAGCTGGGTACACAGTATATATTAAAAGATGAAAAGTTACATATATTCAAAATGATTTTAATCAAGGCAAATGAGATTTGTTATTATTGCTTTTATATTTTGTTTCCTCTGACTAGGAAACAGTATATTTCAGATATTTTATCATTGGTTGCTCAAAAATCAATGAACAGATGGCTTAATGGATGTCAGTTCATACCACATATTTCAGCTACAGTTAAAAAATCTCAGGTTAGAATCTAAAAGGAAATTATCTAAAGAGCACTCTAAGCACTTATGTAATATATGATTTTTAAATCTAACTCACTTGGTCTGGTTGTTTTTCTATTTTTTTAAAAAGTCCTCATGATCACTTAATTAAAGTGTTCTCTATTAATTCTTCTAACTTTCACACACAAGAAGATCTAATCTTTGTAGTCCTCATTACAATAAAAAAATTACATGAGTATATAATAATGTGGCATAATTTTTAACTTTAATTACAACCATGTATATAAATAATATACAGGATAAATTGCGACAACAAGGGGATCTAAGGTAATTTATAATTTCATCTTTTATAAATGATCAGATAATAGCTGAGAGAGGCTCCACCTTCACAAAGTTGATTGTTCCAGATAGCACAGCAGGATAACTTACTACATGTATGTGATTTTAAATGTTCAAAAAACTTTTCATATTTTAACCGAAATAGCACAAAACAAAGAAATTGATCTGCAGTCATATTTAATAAAAGTGCATACACAAAACTTTAAACAGTGCCTAAAATAATATAAGCCATCATGCCCGATGGAATCAGAATTCTATCTTTTTAAACATAAAATGGAGAAAGTCTTGTTATTTGTACTTTCTGATGCAGCACTGCAGGCCACACATAGGCTTATATCTTATGTATATATTGTGAAATCACCTTTAAAAATACCAAGGTGATATCCTCCAAATTACTTTAAGCCATGACATAATGGATTATTTCCCTGTGTGATTATGGGATTAACTTCAGTTGGATGCTTCAGATTTTTTGATATTCCAATAATATGTGTGCTACCTGATTTCTATTAATTTGAAAAAAGTATGTGGTATAGTGTTGAAATTATTATCTGAAATATCAAAGGAATTTCCAGTTTTACTATTAAATGAGAAAAGTTTCCTATTTGAAACGAATATTGATCCAAGACCCCTCTCTCATATGACTAGTACAGAGACCCAATAGGCACTGGAATAAGTGTACAAAACTGAGGTGGATACACCAGGGATGAAATAGACAGGAGTAGCCAGACTTACCAGATTCATGGGGTAAGTTCCAATATGGAGATAAAATAATATTATTGTTGCTTTATGAATAGTAATTATTGTCATAACTAACTTAATGCTGTGAGTTAATATGTGCTGATAAGTTGTCATGTAGCAGGTAATTATTTTTATTGAGGAATTTTAAGGTGATGTGATGGGTGCCTCATGCTTATTATCTGTATTTTCCCCAAACAATAATGAATTTGAATATTTGAATTTTTATGGCTTTTCATAACTACCTTTGAATCTTTTCAGCTTTCTGAACTTTAAATTGTAAATTTTATTACAAATTAATAAACATTAATAAATTCAACCCATTCTTGATTAAAAAAAACCTATTTGCCAAAATTTTAAATTTAGTATAAAAATTCTATAAACATATACATATGCTTCTCAAAAAATAAATAAATAAAATGCTCTTTTATTTTTATCATGATGGGACCCAGGCTTTGGATAAAATGACAGCTGAGATGTAAGTTCCATTAGGTTGTTGCAGAGATGTGTTTAAATTAGGAATCTTTCAATTCAAAATGATGTACATTGATAGTATATACTATATGCAAGTTGACATTTTCTTTTTTCTTTCAAATTATATAATTTTTTTCTTACTGTACCAAAATTACATTTTGAGGTATAATAGGGACTACTAGTAGGTTGTAGACATTATTCAATTTTAAAATAAAATGGCAAAACAAATGATAGAGTATTTCTCATCTGGCCTGATTCAAAATATTTTTTTTTTAGTTCTACCAGAGGAAAAACTATGTTTATGGTCTTGAAGGTCCCATATATACATATATAATTGTATATATAATTATATATATACATACACATACACAGAGACATCATTTTTTTCTTCTTATGAATTCCAATTTAATTTGAATTATAATGCATTATCTCTGTATGAAAGTGCAACAACAATAAACAACTAAAGAGGAAGACTGATTCTTACAAAGCAATTCTTAACAAATTAATCAGTTCTTATTAAGTAAAATCCTATATATTAATGCGCTGAGCAAGCAAGCTCAATTATATTCCTGAAATACACCCCCAAAATCGTCCTTAAAATAAGGTCAAGATCTGGACCAAGGCACTTTCAAGAGGATTCTCTTGCAATTTATAATCGATGCTTAGTAAGCTATAGAAAATTCAAGTTTAATAAAAAGAATAAATTGTTCATTGAGTGGCTGAAGAATTATCAAAGAAAGGAAGCTCAAAATAAGTCCTTCCTTACTATATAAAAGACAAATATTTATCACATTTATGACTGTTACTCCTTGGAGAAAATTATTTAGAATCTAGTGTTTTAAGGTGATTTATTACATATGGAAATAGTGTTAAATACATAAATGGAATGAATAAGATAGCAAACTTGAAGATTGATCATAGCATTTTAAAATATGATTACCATTTTATTTAATATTTCAAGATTTTTGAAGAAAATATTTTAAAAATGTTTATTATAGACAGTGTGATATTTCAGTGGAAGCTGAATGAATTTTGTTTTTTTAGGCAATGTTGAGAAAATACTGCTCTGCAGAAGGCGTGATAAGCTATCACTGTATTGGAAATGTTTATCCAATTTCTACTTACTTAAATAAATCACAGCAAGTTGCAATGTTTGTTTAGTAATAAGAAAAATAAAACTACAATAGTAGATTAATATATAAGAAAAATTATATGAGCTCTACCTTTGAAAAAATATTTCAAATAGCCTATCAGTTTATATTTTAAGTTCACTAAATAATGAACATTATGCATAGTAATTGAAATTATTTTAAATTTATCATATAATTCCCCCAAATATTTAATACATTATCTTAAAACTTATACTTACACAAATTGCTTTACCTGCTCTATGGGAAAAATGGATAATTATATTCAGTTGTTGAGGAAAGAATAGATCCTACTGGTGACATTGTTTTCTCGTATCATTCAAAGTGATTTGTACTCTATGCAGTCAACAATACAAAATGAATATGTTGGAAACACAGTCTTCAGTGCTCTCATTTACTCTTTATTCAACAGGATTTTTGACCAAATATGTATGTCCCTAAAGTCAATAGCAACAAATCATTTTGGGAGAGTATTTGTAATATATTTGATTGATAAGCACAAAAAGAGCAGAAAGGAAAACACATCAACAGATTAATGATAGAATAGATCATTGAGTGTTCATTCTTGATTTTGCTTTCATATTTTTGTAATTGTTACAAAGCCTATCACTATTAGGGGGGTTTCGAAATTCCCAAGATCAAACATAACCATGTGACGGGCTTAATCATAGTCTCCCCAAAGATAGCCAAACCTTTAATTCCCACAACCTATGAATAAGTAACTTTACATGGCAATATCAAATTTTTCAAATATAGTTCAAACTACAAACTTCAAGATAGGGAGATTATTCTGTATTATCCTGGTTTCCTCAATGTAAACTTATGAGACTTTAGATGCACAGAAATTTCTCTGACTGGAAACAAGAGAGAAGTGGCAGAAGGAAAAGTCAGATTCCAAATGTCAAGAGGATTTACCATGCTGGCTCTGAGATGTAGGAGGACATGTGCCGGGAGCAGAGAGGAGTCTTTAAGGAGGAAGGACAGTCTCAGTGACAGCCAGGAAGGAAACAGCAGCCTTAGCTCTACAACAGGAATCCGAATTCTGCCAGCAATCTGAATGAGATTGAAAGCAGTTCCTAGAACCTTCTTATAAGTACCCCGCTGACCAACAGCTAAGTTTGATCCTTTGAAACCCAAAGAAGAGAAATTAACAAATGCAACTCCAACATCTGACTTAAAGAGCTGTGATATAATAAGGTGTTGCTTTAAACCACTAGGCTTTTTGTAACTTATTTTAACAGCAATATAAATCTAATACAAGCATGAATAAGTCCTGGAGTTGTACAGAGTGGTGGTTATAGTTAATAAAAATGTATACTTGAAAATTGCTGACAGTAGTGTTAAATAATCTCACCATGAACAAAGTATGTGAAGTGATGAATATATTAATTAGCTTGATTGTGGTAATTTCACAATGCATGCATATATCAAAACATAACATTGTATGCTGCAAATATACACAATATTTACTTGTCACCCATATATTAATAAAACTGGGAAAAAAAAATACTGAATCTAACACAAGCAGCATGTAAACTTATTTTATGTATTAACTTATTATTACTAGTCTTCCTAAAAGTTTCATTCAAATAATTTATAGTGTATATATTATAAATAATTTATATATAGTATATATTATATATAATTTA
>NW_016807365.1:2055643-2064115 GCF_001698545.2 Rhinopithecus bieti
GGAAAAGAATATTAAGTCATTGAGCAAACAAAATAAATTTTCAGATTCAAAATTTCTAAATAAAATCTGCTTACTGAACAATCTCTTGTCAGCTCCTTCAATGCTATGCTGGCAAATATTTGATTACATGTATGATAGTTTTGTAATTTTAGTTATGTTTAATTTTTTAGGAATTGATATCTAAATACCCATGTCATCTTAATATAAAATCCTTTTTAAAAGACTCTTGATTATATGGCATTGCTTCATTAATTTCTTTATTTCCCCGGAGAAAAGCAGATGGTACACTTATTCTAAGTCTCTCTTTTCCATTTCTTCCAAGTTCATTGAAAGCTTTTACATATAAAATTTTCTCTATCATCAGTAATGGTAGTAAGAGTAGCTAATTCATTATTTAAGCTTACCATGCATTAAGCAATGTATTAAGTGCTTTACATTTAAGACTCTTAATAATGCCACAAAATAAATACTATATTTTCTCTATATTTTCAATAACAATCATGAGACCCAGTGATAAGTTGCCCAAGTTAATCTATCTGATAAGTGGAACTGCCTGATTCTCTGAACCACAAGCATTTAAAACATCTGTGCTTTTAAGCACTATTCTATCCTACTTTCCAACTAGCTAATGTGAGCTTGGGCTCTGGTGATTCTTCTATCTACTAAATAATAAAAAGTAAATTCAAATATTTTGTTCCAATACTAACTAGAAAGCAATATATGCTAAATAGTTCTGGTTTAGATTTGTTATTTCATTTTAAAAATTATATATTTCCAAATATTTCTGGTTTTGTATACATTCTTTATAAAATGTTAACTCTTTTATTCAAAACCATCTTTATTCAGCATCTCTTGTGTTGTATGTATTGATCTAAGTCTGAACATATGGCAGTAACTGCATATGCAAAAAAAAAATAACACACATAGAATAGTTATTCAATTCTAGGTCTAGTGTGAAGTGATAAGCAAAGAAATTAAGCAAAATATGCAGTAGATCATATGATAATAGATCATTTAACGAAAAGCAGAGCAGATAAATAAATGGATGAATAAGGTGTTACTTAAAATGCTGAAGTGAGATAAGACTTCACTAGCGAGGTGCCATTTGAGTAGAGACTTGAAGAAGGTCAGGGATTGAGCCACATGGGTTTCTGGAGTAAGAACTTTCCAGGAAAGGGGAAGAATAAATGCAAAACTCATGAAGCAGGAGTGTACATAGCATGTTTGCAAAAACATCATAAAGGCAGCATAGTCGGATCAGAGTGAATTAGGGAGAGATACATATACTATTAAGTCATAAAACTTACGGTGACCAACTCTGTTGATCTGAGTGAGATAGAGTGATGTGATATGGCCTGTGTTGACACAATTACTAGAATACTGTGTTCTAAACAAAGTCTATGATGGTAAAGGTAGAAGGATTTCTATTTAAAAACCTAATAAAAAAACGAGGTTACTATGAGTCACAGCTTGAGCTAGGTTGGTAAAGTTATGAGATGTTATGAGAGTTATGAGATGTGGTATGATAAATACAATTAACAAGAGATTCATTGAAAAAGAGAGTCAAATAGGATATCATTATGTATTAGATACAACAAAAGAAAGAATAAGAGATATCAAGGATGACTTGAGCGGTTTTAGCAATTTGAAGAATGGTATTACACTTGAATCAAGTGGGAAAGACGACAGAAGGAGCTGTTTTGAAAAAGAATATGAGGAGTTTGATTTTGAACATTATAATTGAGACTTGTATTGGACATCCTAATAGAAAGGTGGGGTAGATAATTGGATATATTAGTATGCAATTCAAAGGAGATGTTCAGATTGGTAGGTTTATGTCATAAATGAGATTTCAAATCATAGGACTAGATGATGTTATTAAGAAATGGAGTGAGTTTAGATAGAGAAAAAAACATACACCTGAATTCTGAACCCTTTCTACCCCAAGATTTAGAGATTAGACACGATGAAGTACCTGCAAAGGAGACTAAGAAACTTTGTAAAAGGAAAACCTGGAGAGTGTTGTCAGCTGAAAATACAATGAGAATATTTTTGTCAATAAGGAGAGAGTCATCAACTGTATGGAATGCTGCTGCTACTTGGGAGGCTGAGGTGGAAGGACCATTTGAATCCAGGAGGTTGAAGCTGCAGTGAGCCACTGCCCTCCAGCCTGGGTGACAGAGCAACATCTTGTCTCCAAAAAGAAAAAGAAAAAAAAATGTTGCTGATAATTCAAGCAACATGAGTATAGAAAATTCACCACTGGATTTAGTGATTGGTCATTGACAGTGTGATTTCAGGAATGTGGTAGAGATAAGACACTGATTAGATAGGGTTCAAGTGTGAATGAGAGTAGAGAAATACAAAAAAAAAAAAAAAAAGTGTAGAGAACTTTAAAAAGTGTTATAAATGGGGCCAGGCGCGGTGACTCATGCCTGTAATCCCAACACTTTGGGAGGCCGACGCGGGTGGATAGCGAGGTTATGAGTTCAAGACCATCCTGGCCAAAATTGTGAAACCCCATCTCTACTAAAAATACAAAAAATAAAAATAAAAAATTAGCCAGGTGTGGTGGCGGGAGCTTGTAATCACAGCTACTCAGGAAGCTGAGGCAGAAAATTCCTTGAACCCAAGTGGCGGGCATTTCAGTGAACTGAGACTCCATCTCAAAAAAAAAAAAAAATAAAAAGTTTTTGATGAGTTGTAATAGTTGTTAGAATTCCTATGAGGTTCCACAGCATGAAACATATGAGACAGTATGCTAATGAGTATGATAGAGTAAAAGGAATACATTTTATAATCCTGAGGAAGGAACAATTCTGGGAGCAATATCCTTAAACAGATTAAAGTGAAGTTAAGTATAGAGTCATCAGGAATAATATCACATAACAATAATAAAACACCAGAAAGTCCTCTATTACTTCTTTCCAATTTTTTGCCAACTGTAAATTTAAGAGAAAATATTGATTGATCCTCTCCTGAATTTCAGTAATATGGATTTTTGTTTTTCTTAATAAAATATGATTTATATTTTTTCCAGAAGGCAAACAACTTTCTTTAACTTCTGACCCAGTCTATTTGTAGTGTATAAAAAGTTGTGTCAGGCCGAGACGGGCGGATCACGAGGTCAGGAGATCGAGACCATCCTGGCTAACATGGTGAAACCCCATCTCTACTAAAAAATACAAAAAATTAGCCGGGCGAGGTGCCGGTGGCCTGTAGTCCCAGCTACTCGGGAGGCTGAGGCAGGAGAATGGTGTGAACCCGGGAGGCGGAGCTTGCAGTGAGCTGAGATCTGGCCACTGCACTCCAGCCTGGGCAGCAGCAGAGCGAGACTCCGTCTCAAAAAAAAAAAAAAATAGTTGTATCACTAAGTGATACATTTAGAGAAAGGGACTCCTTTTTTTTTCCTTGATTAGTAATATTTTTTTCTTGTGTCAATTGCATTCATCAGGGAATATAAATTTATATTTAACTGTTATGCCGTGACAAGATGCTGACATTAGTAATGATATACAAATTAATAATAAGTTTTAAGGGTAATTAACCCTTGATATAATTTAAAGCAGAAGCATCAAGTGAGAAACAAATTTCAATTTGGTATACTTTTATAAACTCTTTAAGTAAAAAATGTAAAACTTTTTCAAAAAAAATGCAGTGCTGTGAAATATGAAAACTTTTTCAACTTATTCACTAATTATCTCTTTCTGTCACTGTTTTCATCATTTCTCCCCTGCGGTTGTTTGCGCGACATCGTTTCTCCTTCATAAGTTCTATTGAACAATTTCTGGCAATGAAATTTAAAACATATTACTCCACTGTTTATTGTCCTATTTTATTGTTGCTGTATTTTTTTCTTATTCCAGATAATAGCATGATTAATTTTCGCAACTAGAAGATATATAATGTATATATGACTATATTTCACACAAAGACACTGCACATCTGTATAACAGAGGTAAAATGATGATCTTGGTGTTAACCACTTACACAAACGTATCATGAGTAGTGTAAAGTTTATGAATCCTGACGTTTAAATATCAGATATGTCCTTTGCCATGATTAAGCATGAAAAGTAATGTGAGCATAATCTGTCTTCTTGGTCTAATGAAATTGTGTTTCCAATGGCAAAGTTTTCTCATTATCATTGCCCTCTTGGATGTTATGCCATGTCCTAAAGTAAAGAGTCTGTACTTTGAGTCAGCATGACTTGGATGACTTTCTTAATAGATCTGAACTTCCAATTTTCATCAATAAATGATTTCTTCTCAGTGGTTTTATACAGCAATATAATCAGGATAATATACATATAAAGTAACTTTCACATAAACAAGGCACATTGTAGAAGGCATTAGGTTTTTTTTTTTTTTTTTTTTCACTGTATACAGTAATAATTTTGATGTTCTAAAATGGTTTACTCATTCACTAAATCTATTGAGTGCTTTTACATGTCCAAACAAAATTCTGGGGTATCAGGGTGAGAAAACTTTAAAAAAATAAAAGACAGAGGTAGTTTAAAAAATAATAGATCGCAGGGTGGTGCCGATCTTGGCTCACTGCAAGCTCCGCCTCCGGTTCGACGCCATTCTCTTCCTGACCTCACCCTCCTGAACCTGGGACATAGGCGCCGACCTACACCCAGCTCTATTTTTTGTATTTTTAGCAGAGACGGGTTTCATCATTTAGCCAGGATGGTCTCGATCCCTCCGACCTCGTGATTCTGCCTCCCTCAGCCTCCCAAAGTGCTGGGATTGCAGGCGTGAGCCACCAGCCCAAAGGGTTTGCTCTATCCATTTATTGCGCCTTACGCAATTGCCCTTTTTTTTTTTTTCCCTCACTTGAATGGCTTGCATGGAACTATTCGTTGTCTCACTCCCCTGACATATAACTCAGAAGACAACCTTCATTTGGGACCAGTTTGATTGATCCTGCTGCTTATCTCTTACCAGTATATTTTTTTCCTTGGTCCTATCCTATCACACATGTTCCAACAGATGAGTCTCATGAGGTTTGACCCTATGTTACATGACCTGATCAGCTTAATAGTTCTGTAATAATCATCATTTGAATTGTGTGAAACTGGATTGTCACAAAGAGTATTTATGCAGCAATCAAAAATTTGGTAATGCATCATTTTAACTTATTTGAGCATTCTTGGACTTAAAAATCTTTATTTATTTTTATTTATTTTTCTTATTCCATGCTATACTTCTGCCGCTAAACACAATGAGTCCTGGTCACAACTTTTGCCATAACCGTGATTCATAGGAGTCACATTTCTCCTAAAAGTTTCGTATAGATTCTGAAGGAAATAGATGAAAAAAGCATGGCAAGTGCAATTTAGTATACTGTACAGGCTCATGGTCCTTCTCTTACTAGTTACTGTGTTCTTGCACTTTGATTATCAAATCTCAAAATTTCTAATCTGACTATGGCAAGCTCATTGAACCAATTTTTGATGAAGTTGAGCCTAGAATAAAGCTAGACAAGAGAGAATAAAAAGTTGTAAGATGCTTAGAGACACTGGGGAAAAAAAAAAAAAAAATATATATAATATATATTATATTTTTTTTTTTTTCTTTGCCTTACTTTCTAACTCCAGTTTTGCTTTTATCATTAAATGTGGCCCAGGACAAAAAACCTTGGTAAAAGTTCTTTTCCTTCTTCAGGATGATAAAAAAAAATCTCTTTTTACTTTTAAAAATTAGATCTAATACATTATACTTCCATGTTAATAGGCTTGTCATAAGTTTCCCTAGGAAATTTGTAGATTTCTCCTGAAACTTAGAAAAAGGCTGAATATTCTGTACTAATCATTTTTTTCTTGTTCTATTGTTTATCTATTCATGTATTTACTTTTCATGGATACATAAGAGTTGTACATACATACTTATATATGTACAACTCTTATGTATCCATGAAAAGTGAATGTCATATTTTGATACATGTACTAATCGTTTTTTCATACATGTACTAATCATTTTTTCTTGTTCTATTTGTTAATGTATTCACATATTTACTGTGATATTTTGATACATGCATACCACATGTAAAAATCAAATCACTGTATCTAGGTTATCCATCACCACAAAGATTTATTATTTATTAGTTTTGGGAACATTTCAAATATTCTCTTTTATCTATTTTGATATATACAATAAATTAGTAACTAGTCGCCTTACAGTGTGAAATTGAGCTCTAGAACTTATTTCTTCTGCCTAACTGTATGTTTGGTTTCATTAACCAAATAAGCGCCACACAGTTCCATGATTACTCTCCAGAGCTATTTTCTCCAGTTAGCAATATAAGTACATGCAGTTGAGAAAGGGTATTTTCAAGGTGGTATTAGATTGTACCCTTAATGAAATTTGAAACTTCCTAACATCTGTATTCTTAGTATCTCGTGGAATCTGAGCTACAAATTGTGAAATGTATTCTGGTTTTCTACACATATATGACATCTCGCTGTTTACCACCTGTTGTAGTGCACCAATATTATACAGGTTTGCTGGCAAAGCCCTGCATTTCTTTTTCTCCAGTATTACCCTTTGTGTTTATCTCTACCAACCACCTGGCACTCTCCTGCTTTCACAAAAAAGCAGGGTGAGTTCATCCTCAAAATGAGCCTCCCTGTTACCCAGAAGACAGATGAAATAGTGTCCTCTCACAGATGGTCTGTGATGTATACCTTAGCTGAATATCTAATCATGACAAGTAATCAGGGATTAACTGCAAGTTGCTAGAATCAACTTAAATTGTGACGCAAACGTATGCTTTAAAAGTGAAAACGAATAAAAAGATTATTTCAAGATTACAAAAACTTCAGCAGCTATACTTTATCTAAGATATGTGTTTCACAAGTGTGTTTCATTTTAGTGTCACATGTCTAAACAGTTCAAATGTGTCAATGCAATTATGAAATATTTCTTTCATTATAAAACCAGTGTTTTTATGATTGCACTTTAAAAAAGGCTAGTTAAAATGTTCAAACATTTAATAAATGTTCATTTTAAAATAAACAATTTAATTCTTTGGAATGATGAAGTTACAATGCTTAAACATTCCGTAAGTATTTACTCCTTTAAAAGGAATGTTTTAACCATTTAAGATGGTTTAACAAAAAAATATTTTGGGGTTTTGAAATATTTTTTCAAACAAGACAAACAAAGTTATAGCTAAAATCTCAATAGTATGGTGTTTGATTTGAAAGATTGAAGGTATTTGTCTCATTTGGTTTTACTGATTCATCAGCTATGCCATAAAAGTTAGAAATATCAACTCTTGGGTTCATAAGAGCACTTTATTATCTTCATTGTCATTAATTATTACTTGAGGTATTGCAATCTACTTTTTCTTCAAAAGACTAGTTTTTCCTAAACATATTCAACCCAGCCTAGACCAAATTCTTGCATTTTTTTAAGTACAACATGTTCTGCTAATATCTGCAGCAAATATTTTTTTGAAGTTAATTTATATGTAAATACTTTTACAACATGAATTTTACCCTAATTAGCATTTCTTATAAGACAAGAAAAATAAGCTATGGCAATTTTACTCTGCAATATTCTTGCATGTGGTTATGATTAATATACTCTGATGTTATGCTATAGCTCAGACATAGGTAAAATGTGATTCAAGGTTAAATTAGTTGGAGAGTATATCTGAGTTCTCACTTTATGGTAAGGAGAATGATCCTGTAACCATGCCCAATGCCTGCTGTCAGTGGTATGGACTCTGTGTTTAGACTAATGTTAGGAGAGAGAGATATATATATGCTATTATCACTGGATGACATTCTATTTCCTTTTTACTAATATCTATTCCCCAGAATACTCCAACTACTTATGAATAATATTTCAGTTCTGTATTTAAACTTCCTCTGTAAAGCTTGCACTTTGATTATAGACATAGGTCGGTTTGACTGACCAGAATGCTTCCGTCATTATTTGGATAAAATAATGATAGTTTTCCTTTGGCGAATTACTCCTTACCTGTTTTGTTTTGTTTTGTTTTGTTTTGTTTTGAGACAGAGTCTCACTATGTTGCCCAGGTTGGATTGCAGTGGCACGATCTCAGCTCACTGCAACCTCCACCTCCCAGGTTCAAGTGATTCTCCTGTCTCAGCCTCCTGAGTAGCTTGGATTACAAATGTGTACCACCACGCCTGGCTAATTTTTGTATTTTGGGTAGAGAGGGCGTTTCACCTATGTTGGCCAGGTGGGTCTCGAAATCTTGACCTTAAGTGATCCACCTGTCTCGGCCCTCAAAAGTGCTGGAATTACAGACATGAACCACTGTGCTTAGCCACTTACCTGTTCTTAATCCATTGGTTTCAAAACCTGATAGTCTAGCTTCAGAGTTGAACATATGACCTAGGTCATTCTGTTTCTACACACTCTCTCTCTCTCTCTCTCTCTGTCTCTCTCTCTCTCTCTCTCTCTCTCTCTCTCTCTCTCTCTCTCTCTCTCTCTC
>NW_016807365.1:2065558-2077980 GCF_001698545.2 Rhinopithecus bieti
ACACACACACACACACATATACATACATATATATATATACACACACATATACATACATATATGTATATATGTTATATATATATACATATATATGTATATATATATAAAATTTATATATATATACATATACATACATATATGTATAACTGTTTTAAAACAGATGGGATGAACATCTGGATAACACAACATACATATATATATATATGCTTTATTCCTGAGGGTTCATCCCATCTGTTTTAAAACAGTTATTCAAAGAGCTAATGGTGAATAGAACTTCAAAGAACTAGCGAGGTAAACTAAAAAGGAAATGTGGTCAGTTATCTGCTTTGATAATTTGTAAAGTATATTCTGGGAAAACAGTTTGAGGGATTGTTCCCTTGATATATTGCACATGAGTTTTTACCACCTTAAAATCATGATTAAGGTTTTCAACATTTTATAAGAAGTACTTATTACAATTCCTGAAAGTATGTATAGAAAAACTTCATTGAATTGTTTTGAGCATTTTCTTAGTAAATGTAAGTTATGCCCTGTGAGCCAAGTATATGTTTATATCGCTATCTGCTGAGATTCATATGAACTGACTACACTTACTCACCCTATACATGGGATTAGGTGATGAAATAAACGGTGCAGGAAATGAGGAGAAGGCACTAATTCAATCCTGTAACCCAAGACTGTTTTTGCTTAGGGTATAGTAGTGAAAGGATCATTCTGGGCTGCAGCCATACAGAGACACCCATTACCTCAACAAATTCAGCCCCCAAATGTCAGTGTAGGATAGATGATAAAATCTAAGTGCGAATCTATTCCCTGAAGAAAACTTAAAGATTTATCACTTAAAAAGTTAGGGAAGATTGTATGTCCTGATAATGTGCATTATTGATTGAAAATGTCTACACAGCTTAGAAAGGATGTTGTCAATTTATTTATTGATAACAATTTTTAAAATACACTACCAAGAGACAAATAATGCCCTAATTCTGCTCTCAGGCATGGCCTTGATATTTTCTAAATTAAGATGAATGAATCATATATGCCTAAGGAATTGAACTGCATAAATGCAGGTTGTTTCTATATCAAGAGAGAGAAAACAGAACTATCAAAAGAAAGTATTGAAACGGAAATTTATTTAGGATTTGTATATATTAGAACTGAATTTTATTAATATATCATTTTAGGAAACTTATTCATATTTAAATGTATTAAATTGTTCCTTTTTTATTTTGAAAATTGTGTTCTGCTTTATTCCTGAGGGTTCACAGCAAATTTAGGAAATGCTCACATTTTGCAACCTGAACAAAGGAAAATTTAGGTGTTTGCCTGATAGTGTTCAAGTGGAATTGAACACTAGTAAAAATAATTTTCTTTAAATATGTCACATTCTTTATTATAAAGAAATGATGATAGAACTTTTCAAATTCCTACGTGAAATCTAATTGATAATTTTAAGTGATTTTATTTCATCTGTATATAAGGGTGCCGAGAAGTAGTAAGATAGATGGAGGGAGAGGGAAGGCAGAGACAGGAAGTGAAGTATAAGAATGACAGACACTGAAAGACATGCCTAAGGGCACATGCCATAGAGATAAAAGGAGAGTCAGTGGGAGACCAGGAAATGAGAGGGCAGAAGAAGCCAGACCTAGAGGAGGCAAGGATAAAAGAAAATACAGGCATAATTCAGAAAAATTGGAAAGATGAAATAAAAATAAATCATATAACCAGGAAAGTCTTGCTGATGAGAAGCCTTAAAGAATATAGTCTAATATTTGTCATTGTAAACATATAAAACATGTTAATTTATTGAAAAGAGATAGTTCCAAACACAACCCAAAAGTTCAATTGGTTAGGTTTTTATTTGGATTTCCTTTGTAATGATATCATCCAAGCTTTTCTACAACTAGAATAAATTTGAGTACTCTCATTGATCTGGTTTCATTGTCTTTATTTAAAGGAACAGAGCACTCACAAATGAAGTATAAAATAAAACTTTACATTAATATAAAGAGATACTCAAAATTATATATATATATATACACACACACACACACACACACATATATGTAGTGTATATAGAGGCTCCTCGATGTATGATGCAGTTGTGTCCTGATAAACACATCATAAATTGATAACATTTTAAGTCAAAATGCCATTTTGTAAACATGATGGGATGGAAACGACAGTATCCAAAAAGCACCAGCAACACAGTACACTGTAGAGTATCATTTATTTACACTCATGATCTTGTGGCTGGCCGGGGTCTGCAGCCTAGCATCATGAGAGAGTATTTTACCATACATTAATAGTCTGGAAAATACCACAATTCAAAATTTGATGAAACATTTCTACCAAATGAGTATGGCTTTCACACCACCATAAAATCAAAAATTGTAAGTTGAACCATTTAAAGTTGGAAGCCATCTGTATTTGCATACTAAAACATTTTAATTTGAGGAATTATTAATTTAATAAACTACATGGTATCTAATTTGCATGTTAAAATATTTCAAATAACTTTATACCAAAAGCATATTCATGTTTTCTTTTCATGTATATTCTTATTAATATTCTACTTAACCAGCATTTGTTAGTGCTCCTTTGGTTATAAGGGAAAGAACAGCAGCTCAAATAATCTAAAGCAATGAAGGGTGTTACAGTGAGTTTTTCGGGCATGGCTGTATTCAGAAACCCA
The DNA here is from genome assembly GCF_001698545.2 of Rhinopithecus bieti. NCBI lineage: Eukaryota > Metazoa > Chordata > Mammalia > Primates > Cercopithecidae > Rhinopithecus > Rhinopithecus bieti. Next base: position 2,068,251 of record NW_016807365.1, read on the forward strand.
ATAAGACCCCTGAGGAATCTGTTTCTTTTGATGCCTTTTGCTTGTGTCCCATGATGTTTGGCTTTAACTCTCAATCAGGATTTGTCCATGCAGATGTATATCAAGGCTGCTGACAACTCAATAGCTAAATTCATAATTGCAATTACTAAGGAAAGGAGCCCTTCTCTCTCTCTCTCAGCATAAATAAAACTTTAAGGAATAATCGAATTGGTCTTATTTAGGTCTCTTGTCATTGTTGGTGAGCATAGCACTGTGACTACCATAAAGAAGGCCAATGAAGTAGTTTTCTAAAGGAAAGCCAATTTTTAGGAAGGTAGAATTCTGAGCAAGCAAAAAACAGGTGATATAGACAGATGTTTCTCATTTCTTAGCAGTTTGGCACACACATGTATGTTTCCAATAAAGACAGTTTCCAATTGTCCCTAGCTAATAGAACACAACTATCTTAACTACAACTGAATATACCCTGGTTGGAAGCAGAACATTCATAAAGCAGAGTTTTATACTTCTCCTTTATATCTCATGCTATCAAAAGACATTTACTATCATGTTTTGTTGAGACATATGGTAATTCTATTGAATGAGAGCTTGCTTCATAAAGCCAAGCATCCTCTGTCTTCAAATAAAATAAAAGGAAGTCCAAATACTAAACACGTTAAGACAGAGCCCCCTCCTACTTAGGAATTTTATTTTTATTGACATAAATTGCACAGTGGATGTATCAAAGTAGAACTCAGAGACAGTTAAAGTGCTGAGAATTTACTTGCATATATGTGGAAAAATTGTGAAGTCTGTTGTGCTGATCTAAGGCAAGGCAAAGCCAGCATTTATAAAAGAAATAGCCATAGTTTCTCTCTCTGTCTCTCTCTTTCACACACACACACACACGCTCACACAAATGACTGGTTTGTTTAGCATATCCTAGTTTGTCAGGTGGGTTGCAGTGGAATTCTGTACAAAACCATTACTGTTTCACCAAGCCTACTAAATGTATTTTTCCAAGATCTGTGTGAGCCCATTTTATTCATTGGGCTGCAGATTTTTAATAGAAGCTATGTCCATGCATGGCTTATTCTATATTGATGGGAGAAAAGTCTAAATCGAGCAGAGAGCCAAACAAACATGGAGTCCTGAACTGTAGTCAAGATATTTCTCTGTGTTTACATATTGAAAAAAATGACTGCTGGTCTCTTATTATATAATGGACCCTGTGTAAAGGATCGGGACACGTCAGTAATAAGATAGCTTCTCTTTTTGCACTCATGGTATTTACTATTTTTTTGTTTTTATTTATTTTTTTAGTGATTTTGAGACAGAGTCTCTCTCTGTCGCCCAGGCTGGGGTGCAATGGCGGGATCTCAGCTCACTGCAACCTCTGCCTCCCGGGCTCAAACTATTCTCCTGCCTCAGCCCCCTGAGTAGCTGGGATTACAAGCACCTGCCACTATGTCCAGCTAATTTTTTTTTTTTTTTTTTTTTTTTTTTGTATTTTTAGTAGAGACAGGGTTTCACTATGTTGGTCAGGCTGGTCTTGAACTCCTGACCTCAGGTGATCCACCCGCCTTGGACTCCCAAAGTGCTGGAATTACAGGTGTGAACCACCGCACCTGGTCTCATGGGGTTTATGTGATAGAGAGAGAGAGAAAGTAACGTCCAGTTAGCATCCATTGTGCTCTACATACTGTAATAAGAACTTTGTATGCACTTATTATCATAAATATTATCCTTCATAACCCAATAAAAAAAGTGTCGCATTATTCTGATGAGCCAACAGATGTTTTTAGTTCATTTTTATTAATATTATACAGTGATTATGTAACAAATTTAACTGATTTAAAATGAAAAATACACAGCTAGAGCTTTATGTATGGACATGTTTAGATTAATTCATAATTCATATATATGTTTACTATTGTGTCATAAAGACCTGTAGTATCTTACTTTATTTTATCATAAGATGTATCTTTCTCTTCCTTAAACCATTCAAATTTTCTTCCTAAAACATGTCTAGGATTATAAATAAATTTCTCGGCCGGGCACGGTGGCTCAAGCCTGTAATCCCAGCACTTTGGGAGGCCAAGACGGGCGGATCACGAGGTCAGGAGATCGAGACCATCCTGGCTAACACTGTGAAACCCCGTCTCTACTAAAAAATACAAAAAACTAGCCGGGCGAGGTGGCGAGCACCTGTAGTCCCAGCTACTCTGGAGGCTGAGGCAGGAGAATGGCGTGAACCCGGGAGGCGGAGCTTGCAGTGAGCTGAGATCCTCTAGCCCGGGCGACAGAGTGAGACTCCGTCTCAAAAAATAAAAAATGAAAATAAAATAAAATAAAAAAATAAATTTCTTCTACAATTAATATAATTTGCAGTAAGGTGTGACTAAGAAATATAATTCTGGAGCTGCACCCTTAAGCATTTTAAGAATGAGACATATTAGCTTAAGTAAATGTTTGCAGTCTTTTAGTCGGAATAAACTTCATATGGCTCAGTCTGTAGAAAAACTAATACAATACTAAGCTATATTTTAAAGAACAAATTATATTAATTATTTCCCGTATTATACTTGGTTCCTCACAAGAAAATTAAACCAATATTGGCATTGCCTTCAAGCTGCTTTCTGTATAAAGGGAAACTTTGCTGGGTGCAGTGGCTCAAGGCTGTAATCCCAGCATTTTGGGAGGCTGAAGCGGGTGCATCACCTGAGGTCTGGAGATCGATACTAGCCTGGCCAACATGGCAAAACCCTGTCTCTACTAAAAACACAAAATAAGCCAGATGTAGTGGCAAGTGGCTGGGAGGCTGAGGCAGGAAAATCGCTTGAACCTGAGAGGCAGAGGTTGCAGTGAGCCAAGATCGTGCCATTGCAATTCAGCCTGGGTGACAGAGCAAGTCTCTGTCTCACAAAAAAAAAAAAAAAAAAAAAAAAAAAAAAAAAAAAAAAAAAAAAAAAAAAAAGAAGAAGAAAGAAAACTCTAAGCGTGAAAAATATGGCAAATAAATTCTTAATCTACTATCTACCTACAATATTTAGAAGATAATAGCTTGAATCTGGGAAGAACACATATGTGACTTGTGTAATTTTTTCTGGCATGTTTATAATCAATTATTTTGTGAGCAGCAGCACATTATAATAAGTTATGTCCATCAGGGTTTTATCTCTTAAATAATGCATTCTGAAAAGAGCTGAAATAATCACATGGGATATAGTCTTTGAATTGGAATCTAAGGTAATCTAATCTGCTACATATAACTTCAAAATTTGAAAAAATAATGACAATTAAATTATGTAATTTATACCAGTGTCAATACTTATTCAAAATTTCTTTCTAGTGAAAATTTATTTTTGTATTACCAATCAAAAATTGACACTTTTTTTCTTAATTTAGAAATTAGATGTGTGTTGGCATATTGATGGTGTATTTTTTTGATCTACCAAGACTTAATAAGGACTTAATTTTGATTTTATATTTTAAATTATATTTGATATGTAGTGATATTAGATTTTTTTTGTAACTTTCAATCATGGAAAGGGTCCATCTTTCTTTACCAAAGAGAATTGACCAGGAATAGGACCAATTCATCCTTGGCTCAATGTTCATTGATTGCAGCATCTCAACCCACTAGAATTTCACTCCAACTAGAGTTTTACAGTGTTAACAATGTTATAATCGAAAAGAACTAATCTAAAGGAAGATTAAAAGCCAAATTTTCCAAAACCACTATGAAATTACTAAACCTGCCACTTTTTTTGGCAGTAAAGATTTGAAGGGCCTGGCACGGTGGCTCACGCCTGTAATCCCAGCACTTTGGGAGGCCGAGACGCTCGGATCATGAGGTCAGGAGATTGAGACCATCCTGGCTAACACATTGTAACTCCGTCTCTACTAAAAATACACACACACACACACACACACACAAAATTAGCCGGGAGTGGTGGCGGATGCCTGTGGTCTCAGCTACTCAGGAGGCTGAGGCAGGAGAATGTCATGAACCTGAGAGGCAGAGCCTGCAGTGAGCCGAGATCGTGAGATCGTGCCACTACACTACAGCCTGGGCGACAGAGCGAGACTCAGTCTCAAACAAACAAACAAACAAACAAACAAGATTTGGGTAAAACACTTCAATTTACACTCCAGATTTAGGGAAATGAGCCAGGACACCCTGGTGCCGATGTCACCTTTTTGTGCTCAGCAAGATGCTACCAGGAGAAAGCATTTAACCTCTTCTTGCTCTAGTGTATATAGAGCAATATGGAAGTGTACTGGTATAGTGCTTTAGGATTTTCAGATCGTTTTCACATGTATTGTGGCATTTTATGCTTACAACAATATAGTGGGAAGGAAAGTCAAATGTTTTTACATTGTGGTTAAGAAATAGAAGATAGAGATGAAATGACTTGGTAAGATCAAATAAGTAGCTGGGGTGAGAAAGCAATTCAAGTTTTTTTGTTGTTTGTTTTTTGTTTTTTTTAATTCATGCCTCTGCTGAACATGGTGACTCACACCTGTAATCCCAGCCCTTTAGAGGCCGAGGTGGGCAGATAGCTTGAGATCAGGAGTTTGAGACCAGCCTGGGCAACATGGTGAAACCCCTTCTCTAGTAAAAATACAAAAAAAGTTAGCTGGGCATGGTGTACACACCTGTAATTCCAGCTGCTTGGGAGGCTGAGGCATCAGAATCACTTGAACCTGGGAGGCGGAGGTTTCTGTGAGCAGAGATCAGGCCACTGCCTTCCAGCCTGGATGACAGAGACCCTGTCTCGAAAAGAAAAAAAAAAAAAAAAATCATGTTTCTATTTTCTTATTCCATAGCATCCAAAATCCTCTGGTGCTAGATGTATCTGTATAATATACACCATGGATGTGCAAACATTGATGGAATATTTATATGTGGGTAACTCCTTACTTATTTGTACCTTTACTATGTGATAAATAGGCAGTCAGTATATGGTGCTGAATTCAAAACTACTCATTGACATAGAATTATATTGTCAATATAAATTTAGATCATGGGTTTTTAAAGATTCTTCTTTTTTTTGATTCAAGTGTGTCTGTTGGTAATTATTTTTGAACCTCAATTGCAACTTTATTTCTATAAGAATTTCTAACTTTTACCCTGCTTTAGATGGCCACACTATGCATTCCTCTTCCTGTGCTTCCGTGTATGCCATTGATAACAAGAGAGGTAAGGTGGAAGAGTTTGGTGCAAATCCTTCCTGACTACTGATAAACCAGCAGGAAATAAGTGAGGTCCTGTCAGTTGGCTTCATAGTACTTTCCTTGTTTTCAAATCCTAAAGATGCACTCAGCATCATTTTTTTTTTAGAAGCATAGGGGGCATCAAGAATGTAATAGAGTCACCCAGTTGAATGTATTCATGCAGGGATTTATATACTTCATAAAACCTGTAAAGAAGGTTTTTCTGACATATAGGAAAATTGTTTTATTCTTCATGGTGTTGAAAATGGTATTAGCCTTAGACAAATTCTGCAACAATATTTAGTGCTTATACATATTCCTGGTAATACAGATGTAGCTTTCAAAACAAACTGAAAGTACTATAGATATCCTTTAATATCCATTTCTCTGGAATAAAATATATTGAATAACAGGTTCACAATAAAACAAGTCTTTTCCTAACATTTTATTAATTATAATAGATTGGAAAACATGACTGTAAGATTTTTTTGTAGTAGGTAATGTTTTATTTTTATTTATTTATTATTTATTTATTTATTTATTTATTTATTTATTTATTTATTGGACATGGAGTCTCGCTGTGTCACCCAGGCTGGAGTGCAGTGGCGCGATCTCCTCTCACTGCAAACTCTGCCTCCCGGGTTCACGCCATTCGCCTGCCTCAGCCTTCAGAGTAGCTGGGACTACATGCGCCCACCACCATGCCCAGCTAATTTTTTTTTTTATTTTTTATTTTTAGTAGAGACAGCGTTTCACCGTGTTAGCCAGGATGGTCTCGATCTCCTGACCTCGTGATCCACCCGCCTCAGCCTCCCAAAGTGCTTCTTAATAGCATTATATGGCAATATAATGTGATACCGTTTTTATGATATTGGAAAAGCCTTTCAGTCAAAAAGTTTTATAGCATCACTTTTGCAAATTTTCTGCTAATCTGATGGGACTTGATAAAGATACTGCCTAATTCTCTTTTCTCCTTGTGTATTATAGAGAATTAGTATCTTTCATCCTTTAGATTGGACAAAGAAACATAAACATCTGGAAAAAATCTGTTTTCTTGATATAACACAGAAAGCTCTAGAAATGGATTCAAAGAAGTGATTTTTGAGTCTGAACGTTGAAATTTTCTAGATAGTAAATTGGCTAATCATTTAATTCTATTTGTCCAATTTTTCTTTAACATAGATGATTGAATTAGACTTTAGACTGTTTTTAAGGGTTTTTTTCTGGGTGCAATATATTATGTTGCAAGTTTCTGAGGCCTTTGTGCTACATTACTCTTGAGTATTTGAAAATATCAAGATATTATTGCCAGTTATATATTTAGCAGGTGCCATCTGTTTGTGCATATTTTATAAGCAAATTTAAAAGCACACCTGTTTGAGCAACAGCAAGATAAACTGGAATAATCATGGACTTAGAATTATGCAAACCTAATTATGAGTCCCGGCCCTCATACCACGTGGTTAAATATGTCAGTCAATATTTTAACCATCTTAAGTCTGTTTTAATTCTTCAGCATAGTAGAGATAAATCTTATCTGGCAAAATTGGGAAGAATAAATAAGTTATTACGTATAGCTCTTATACATAGAATCCTTTTAAATGATACTTTGAAAACCATGCAGCACAAATATAAAATATTTTAATATTAGGATTAATACTGACAGTTTTATAAAGTACTTAGTTTACTACTTTATAGAGACCATATGCTCGCTAAATGTTATAAACTCTTTTGGTATTTCTTTTAAATGTGCTTTTAACACCTATCTGTTTATTATAAAGACATAAATTGTTTATTACTGTTGCCAAGGCATGTAAAGCTGGTATTTCTTGGCAACTACAAATTGGATATAACCACTGTTAATAAAGTTGCTATACTAAACTTTTATTGCTGCTAATTATATTTGTGTTTGGACTAACATTTTGAATTTTGTATATTGGTAAATTTTCTGCTTGCAATTATTAAGCAATCTTTTGTTATGTAAACTGACAAAAATTTAAAAATAATTTACTATGAAACAAATATAAACTTGTAACATTATTTTACCAATCAAATTTTCTTTGGTATTTGCATTTTATTTTGAATACAATGTGTATGCAATTTGCATTAAGTACAAAAACAAATTCATCATTTAAAATTAACTTAGTTGATAATTCATAATAAAATGTTTGAATTGCCTCCAAAACTTAATATCTTCAAAGAAAATAAAGTGAAACATTTTTAACAAACTTTCTACTTGAAAATAAATTTTATAGTACGGTGAAGTTAATTTCTTTATGATTTGATTCATCATAAAGAAATTGATTCTTTACAATTTCACTACCAAAACTTTGCCCTAACTTACCTGTATTTACCAACAAGATGTTTCTTTTGGTTAGTTGACTAGAGTTTTTAAAGAGGAATGACTATAGCTATGGTAGTTAATTATCTACTGTTTAACTCTTTTTCTTTTATCCTGTGGATAAACTAACAATGTTACATGAACACTATAAGCCATCTCTACAGTTTTGTAAATGTAAAATAAATTGTTAGAGAATAATAGATTGATTTCTCCAAGTTAAATAAAGGAAACTGGAAGAAAGAGAGAAGAGAAAGAGAGACAGAGCAAGGGCACTTCATGTACCTGGGTAGTAGGAAACTTGACAATGAAGTAATAATATTATTTATTGCTAATGAGGGTAGTAACACCCCTCACTGTCTACATACACATTTCTTTTAAAAGATGAGAAAACTGAGATCAGGGAAGTTAAAAAAGGTGTTTAAATTCATAAATATAGGTAGTGGCAAAAATAGAATTCTAATCTACATCTGATACTCCAGAGTCTATGCTCTTAACTTTACAGAGCAAGCTGAGCAGTGAACAATTGCTCAAGAAAACAAAAACAAAATGAAGCAAGCAAGCACGCACGTAGAGTTTTAAACTTGAAACTCTGCTACCACATATTTAACTTTGGCAGTTGCATTTGCCTTTGTGTCACTGTTAAAGGTAAAATCAAATCCAATAATAAGCCAAAGTACTCAGCTGGAAAATGTAACTGGATTATTTCTTTTTTCAATTCCATATTGATGAGAAAACTATATTACTCTGTCTAATTTTAGTTCATATCTAAAAAGTATGTATGGAACAAATTTGAAGGGATTCTAAAAAAGTATAGCCATTCAAATGAGTAAATGGAACTCTGGGTTTCACAAAAGGAACTGGGATGCTGTAATATTACAGAATTTCAGATATAAATTATCTTCTTGTGGCTTCCACTAAACCAAAGAATTGCTAGAGTTGTGGATTCTTTGAATATGCTCACTAGTGTTAATGGGGTAAACTTTTATCATCATTCAGGATCCAGGAAACAGTTTATTTAATACTAACTACTTTGTAATATATATTTCTTCCTAGTTCTAAAAATATTTGTTTCTACATATCGTCATCATGTTTAAATATATGTTCATATTGCAGTGAAAGAGTTACATTTTTTAATGGTTTAAATAAATTTTTATTTGATTAGTTACTGATGCTGATTTGGTGATGGTGATGGTGGAAACAACTTTGGCCTGGGAATTATAAGGCTAAGTTTTACTAACAAATCTAACTAGGCCTTTCTTCCTACAGCACTATCAGGTTTATTATGTTAACTTTGTGATGTCAGTCAAGATACCTTTTTAGGCATTTATTGAACCCACTCACCTTTATAAAATAATGGATACAGAATATAGTTCCCTTAAGGAACAATCATTCTCAAATAAACAAAAAATAGCTAGCTCAGCAAAGAAAGAGAGTTAGAAAGCATAGCATACAAACAAATCCACTGCCAGGGCCAGGGAGCATGCATCTTATCTGTCTCATCCAGAATAAGGATAGATTTTTTTTTTTTTTTTTTTTTATACTTTAAGTTCTAGGGTACATGTGCATAATGTGCAGGTTTGTTACATACGTATACTTGTGCCATGTTGGTGTGCTGCACCCATCAACTCAGCACCCATCAATTCGTCATTTACACCAGGTATAACTCCCAATGCAATCCCTCCCCCTCCCCCCTCCACATGATAGGCCCCCATGTGTGATGTTCCCCTTCCTGAGTCCAAGTGATCTCATTGTTCAGTTCCCACCTGCGAGTGAGAACATGCGGTGTTTGGTTTTCTCTTCTTGTGATAGTTTGCTAAGAATGATGGTTTCCAGCTGCATCCATGTCCCTATAAAGGACGCAAACTCATCTTTTTTTTATGGCTGATAATATTCCATGGTGTATATGTGCCTCATTTTCTTAATCCAGTCTGTCACAGATGGACATTTGGGTCGATTCCAAGTTTTTGCTATTGTGAATAGTGCCGCAATAAACATACGTGTGCATGTGTCTTTATAGCAGCATGATTTATAATCCTTTGGGTATATACCCAGTAGTGGGATGGCTGGGTCATATGGTACATCTAGTTCTAGATCCTTGAGGAATTGCCATACTGTTTTCCATAATGGTTGAACTAGTTTACAATCCCACCAACAGTGTAAAAGTGTTCCTATTTCTCCACATCCTCTCCA
>NW_016807365.1:2081101-2088121 GCF_001698545.2 Rhinopithecus bieti
AACATTGGAGTGGTAGTTACCCGTTTTTCCCGGCGTTGGGTGTCTCAGTGCCCCTGGCTAGGAAAACAAATTCTGTTCCCCCTTGCACTTCCCAGGTGAGGCGATGCCTCGCCCTGCTTCAGCTCTCGCTGGTCGGGCTGCAGCAGCTGACCAGCACCGATTGTCTGGCACTCCCTAGTGAGATGACCCCACTACCTCAGTTGAAAATGCAGAAATCACCGGTCTTCTGTGTCACTCGCTCTGGGAGTTGGAGAATGGAGCTGTTCCTATTCGGCCATCTTGCCCCGCCCCCTCGGATATTATATTCTTAAGTATAGCATTTAAAAGAAAATTCCTCCACTTAATGAGTGCTTTTCCACGCTATTCTCAAAAACTACAAATGCAGAAGATTATAATATGAGCCTGTTTGTATTAGAGGTTTCTGGTACAGTGTTTTGACAAACTAAGACCTTACCAGGTCCTGGTTAGGATTTTATGAGTTGTGTCAGAGTGCACTGGAAACCCATTTTTAGCACACTTTACAATAAAATAAATCAATCCTGTAGAGGGATGGTGTTTTATCTTTATTAGATTTTAATTTTTAAAATATAGTATTTGCCTTCAAAATAAAGATCAAATATACTGTGGGGACACGTAGGGTATGGACGGTTATCTCTGCGAGCTTTTTTTAAAAAAATCATTTTAACAGATTCTTGTTAAATACTCCTTACTGTATCCTATGCAAGGTCCTAGAGAGATAAACGTGAATGAAAAAGGAGCACGGACCTTAATTAAATTAAAAAACTGCTCTCATTAAATATTCAGGATGGGGGAGGTGGTGATGACCAGACAATAATTCAGTGGTAAAATCTAAACTAGCAGTTGTTTAACCTGTATAAAAGGGGAATGTGTGGTTATGGGAGGTGTTTCACCATTAATTATCATGAAAATAATGTGCATTATATTTTCTCAAAAGTAACATGAAGTTTATTTTCTCAAAGCATCCTATTAATCTAAAGCAGTTCATCTTGAGTGAAGGACTCTAGATAACTCCATATCTCAAATAAGAATGTAACCATTGAATGATTTTATTTTAAAAAATAATATTGGCTCCTTGACAGAAAATGGTTATTCATGGAGTCTTAGATTCAAGAAATTTGAATTCCTCATCCTTTTAGTGGTTGCATTTAGAAGTTATATTGACCAGAATATTACCATACATCATTTTCTTTTCACTGAAAATGGGCTCCTCCCATTGGATCTTGAATTGTTTGAAGATTTTTTCTGGAAATGCAGGTCAATGCTAGTACAATTTGATTAACTAAAATTTTCCTTTATTATAAAGCTGTAGTTATACTTTATTATGTGGAATATTTTTCTTTTTGTAGGTGTAAGAGTCCTTAGGAACAAACGTGTCAATGGAGACATTTAAGAAATTCTAACTGAAAACATCACTGGTTGATTCATTAGTTCACCTATTTATTCTATAACTCTTTGGGTGCCTAAAATGCAGCTGACATATCAAAAAACATTTTGTAGGAAAGCATAGAGAAAGGGTTAACATAACAGGCCTGAGACTGCTGTGATTAGAAAAATCTTTTTGCAAGGTTGACCAGTGGCTGGCATATGGGAACTTGGATTTCTGAAAGGGGTCTCATCATTCCCTAACTGATAAGCATGGTGTGTAGTACCTAAACTGTTTGTAAAAACAATGTTGGTTTTGCTAAACAATTGTTTTATTTCTGAAAGTCTGGAAATGTGATATGTGCTAAGAAGTGAGCATTAAGTCTCTAATGAGCTTATCTGGAGAACATTTCACAACTAGGTGTTACAACTCATTGCTGATGAATCACAGATGTTTCTTGACTTACAGAGGTATTACACCTTATAAAACCATTGTAAGTTGAAAATATTGTGAGTCACAAATGCATATAATACCCTGATAAACCCAATGTAAAGTCAAAAAATGTAAGTTGGACCACTGTAAGTTGGGGGCCATATATCCTCACATCTGTGTGACTCAAACGGGAGAGATTTCTTGAAACCTTGTATGTTGTTTCTGCTGGACATTTCCCCATAAGCCTTTTCCCTTTGCTGATTTTGCTGTGTAGCCTTTCACTGTAATAAACTATAATAGTGAATATGTATATCATCAAACCTTAGAGTGGTCTTGCCCTGACACAAGAAGGATAAAAATATATATACTAGTTGTGAGTACTAAGATGATAATTATATTTGCATATGAGTCATAGAAACCTTTCATTAATTTTTAATTTTTGTGGATACATTATAGGTGACTATATTTATGGGGTACATAAGATACTTTGATACAGACATAAAATGTATAATATCACATCAGTGTAAATGGGGTAATCATCACCTCAAGCACCTATCCTTTCTGTTACAAACAATCCACTTATACTTAGTTATTTTAAAATGTAAATTATTGCAGACTGCAGTCACTCTTTCTTGCTATCAAATACTAGATCTTATCCATTCATCTAACTGTATGTTTGTACCCATTAACCATCGCCACTCCCTGCTGTCCTCCCCTCTTTCTTTTTGAGCAGTGTATCTCAACAGACAATTATTTTGCCCCCAAAAGGACATTTGACAGTGCTTGGAAACATTTTTGTTTGTCACAAGTGGGAGGAGGCCAATCTTCCAGCAGGTGGAGAAAGACCAGGATGCTGCTAAGCATCCTACAATGAATAGAACACCCCCACAACAAGGTATTATCTGGCCCAAAATGCAGAGAGTGCTGTGCTTGAGAAACACTATTGTACATAACAGTGCAAGATAACATTCAATCACCTATCAGATTAATAGGCGGAAAATAAGGATTATTTATCCTTTATGAATGAAGGATTCAGTCAATTTTTAAGTATTTATCTCACTGTTCAGGAAGGAGATTTTGACTACTATTCCAATAAGTATCCCTATTATCTAAAATTGTTCCTTGTTAGACTACCACAACTTCAAAAAAATATCTAATGAAAGTACATTCCTTTCTAAAGTTCTTGGCTCACTTAATGCTATAATTAATGATTAAAATTCCCAGACATTTGGAAACTGTTAAAGAAATGAACTGGCTTATATTTGAAACCACTCTGCCCTTCGCTGCAGATTAATTTTATATTATACACTTATATATTATCCAGTTTCTAAATCAGTGAGTTTTACCCTTCCTCATTTCATTAACATAATCAGTCCAGTATTAACTGATTCAAAACAGTTTCTAAACCTGGCTAGATGAAGGAAATCCCATGAACCAACAGCATTATGTGGAATCCAGCCAGAAACCCCTTACCAGTCTAACTGATTTCAAGTTAAATGTCAGATTTGCTATGTTGGAAAACTAAAATGCATTCATTCAGCATACATCAATCGCAACATGCCTACTTAAAGAGAGAATTTACCATTATGAGAGGGATCATGTAAGTGTTGATTCTTCTTGTCTATTTTTTGTAATACTTCTGATTAGATCACTTTCATTTTCATGTTTTTTTTTTCTGTGTGTATATAAAAGGATTTGGTTTCCATTTAATCTTTTCTTTGAATATTTTTTCCTATAGTTAAAGTCAATCAGCAATCTGAATTTCATCTGAGCTCCAATCACATGTAATTTATAAAATTTTGGAAGAACACAGGTAGGTACTCAGAGTAATCAACTTAGCTTTAGAAGAAGAATTTAATTTGTTATTATCTGCCACAACCATAGCCCGGTGAATTGATTTAAATCATTGAGCTATAATTGCTTTTTAAGTATTTTTTATTTTTTCCCTTCTTGTGAAGTAGTGATTAACAAAATGTAAAAATCTAAATTCAAAATATAATTTTGTGTCATAAAATAAATGTTATGCATGAAATATAGTTAATGGTCAAATAAATTATTTGTTAAGATTGGGGCGACTTCGCAGTTTGTCAGAAACATTCACACACACGCAAAGTCTGTAAACAAAGATAAAATGTTTTTGCCGGAGAATGTAATTGTCATTTCCTGCTCCCTTATTGAAGGAAATCCACGTGTCTGTTTACGTGGATTGTTGCTTAAATCTGCCACAAAATTTTTATTCAAAACCTTATTTATTACATTATACCAAATAGGGTAATAATTACTACCAGAGGAGACATACTTTTTGTAACTCTTTACATTTTTTTAAATACAAATTCTGTGATATAAATTTTGATTTTGAATCTTTTAATTATCTCCTCATTACCTCCCATACATCCTCTAAGTTTTCTTTGTTTTTTTCAACTCCAGTATACAGATTTCAGCACTCTAATTTTTTACTGAGTATTTAACATATATAAGAAAAATATACTTTACAATTTCCACATGCTGTAATGAAATATGTTGAGTTTAGTTTATGTTAACTGTACCTAGTTCTTGCTTGATTTCTTTTTTTGCCCTCTAAAGTTATGTTTTATCTTGCAAGTTTGTATATGTATGTGTAGTAGTTACTTTTTTTTGTTTAACAGATTATTCAAAATCGTAGTGGATAAAGCAGCAAACATTTATTATCTCAGTTGCTATGGGTCAGAAATTCTAACTATGCTTAGTTCCATCCTCTGTGTCTGAATATCTCACAAGGCTAAAATCAAGGTGTCAATTGGGCTATAGTTATCCCAAGGTTCAACCAGTAATGGATCCACTTTTATTGTCACTGAAGTAGCTGTTGGTGGGACTCAGTTCCTCCACAGCTATTCCTGACTGGTGGTTGGCAAGAGGCCTGCTTCACTAGTTTCCACATAGATGTTATCCATAAAGCATCTCACAACATAGAAGCAGCTTTGACAGGGCTAATAAATAAGAAGAGAAAAAAGAATGTGCAAAAAAAAAGTCAAAGGCTTTTGTCATCTAGACTTGGAAGTGATTAAGCTCAAGTGTGATTAATGTCAAGCCAACTATCAAGCTGAAAGGACAGGATATGAATATTAAGAGAAGGGGATCACTGAAAGCCATTTCGGAAACTGCCTACAAAGTATATGGATATGGATGTTTTATGAATATAAAACTCCTGGTGTTAGAGTGGTTTCTTTTTCAACTTTATTTTTTTATTTTTTCTACATCTAATATTTTAGAACCCAAAACATGGGGATAAAGACAAATGTTAGCATGTTATCCTTAATATTTAGGAGCAATATTTAGGAGCATAGTATATGTCATCTTAAGGATGCTACTATGCCTCTATATTATGTTGGAAAGTATATATTCATCTCTGGCTCTCTTTTTTTCTCTCAAGTGGTGGTAATTTGTATAGAGTAGAGTATACTTAGAAGCCAAATTAATACTGTGTTTTAGTGTATTTGTATAAGCTTACTTAAGTATTAATAAATACTCCTGTTTGCATCTTCATGATCTCCAAACTTTTTTCTCTGATTTTGGCATCTTTTTGTATTGACATGAACCAAATGTGGCTTTTGAAATAGGAAATTTTGGATGGAATAATAATCCACAATGAAGGAGTAGATGCTAACATTTGTCTTTGTCTCCACGTTTTGGGTTCTAAAATATTAGATGTAGAAAAAATAAAAAATAAAAAATAAAGTTTAAAAAGAAACCACTTTAACACCAGGAGTTTTATTTTCACATAGTTAATGTAAGGAGAAGGGCTGACTTTCAAGACGAGGCCTAAATATATTTTTAAATTCTTCAATATTACTATACCTTCTCCTTAATGTGCCCAGAGCATATGTCTCAGATTTCAATAGTCCTTGAAGTCACGCTTTCCTCAAATGCCTGAATAAAAAGATGAATCTACAATCTTGCTTTATTATATATAAGAACTTAGTCACTTGCCAGATGTTCAAAGATATCCAGGAACATTTTTCTTCTCCAAAATATATCCCGACTTTCACTTGTCATCCATTTGTCATCTGGATCCAGATCAGAACCTATATCTACTTTTCTGCAGGTTACTCACTTCTGGCTTTCCTCATGCTTGTGTGGCTCTCTTGTAAACACTTCACACTGAGTTGTGGACACCTATCCCTTCTTTTTTCAAAAGGTCAGATAAAGGCCAGTTTATAACTTTTACCAAACTTACGGTGAATATTGTAAGACATTGATGAATATTACTACACAATGACATTTGAAACTCAGTATGCAATATGACTGTTCCTGAAGAACGTAAGTCTATAAATCTCCAGAGTGGTCTCCTACTGGGTAATACATTCTTTGTGACAAAGATGGACTTCTTCCCTAACCCCAGGCTGCCAACTTAACACAGGAAAAAATGTACCATGATATTAGGAAAGTGACCTTGGGACTGTCTCTCCTTTCTAGAATGCAGGCCTTAAAGAAAAACTTTTGAAGAAAGAACATGTCCCGACTTCACCCTAGTATAAAGGCAGTCTCTACAATACTTATAGCCTTACTCAGGATATGTCACTCTATGTCATCAGTAGAAATCTGTGGTCTCTTCAGGAGAAAGCTAGTATTCTAGGATGTTTCTCTACATCACTTAACATGGCAAGGTCTTCAACATTCAATGATCTATATTAGAAAATTTTCTAAGACTATTTTCTTCAGTCTTGAGTAGCATCATCATTCCATTTAAGTAGATACATTTACCAGTCTATAATATAATGAGGGGTAACAACTAGGCTTGCACGTATGCTGTCTTCATGTTCTACATTCCCAATTTTCCCAGTCATCATCTTATGAAAAATAGTACACTTACCCGTACACACTGTAGGAATAAATGAGACTAAATATTTTTGGGTATTCTAGATTCATAATTTGGAAAAGTCTGCCATACAGACCACTTCTTTCATGACCACACAGAGAAACACAGTAATAAGTACAAAGCGCTGACATATTAGATGTTTTCTGTAGTCAGTGACCTCATAACAAAAATTATTTAAACAGGATAGCCTTGAAATAGGGATGGTACATATTCTGTTGTATATATTCAGATAGATTATGACAAAAGTTAATGAGGAAAGGAAAAGACTTACCTACCATCCCATCACCTTATTTTTTTTTTATTTTATTTTTTTCTTTTTTGCTTTTCTTTTTTTTTTTTTTTTTTTTTT
>NW_016807365.1:2088312-2104370 GCF_001698545.2 Rhinopithecus bieti
TTTTTTTTTTTTTTGAGATGGAGTCTCGCTCAGTCTCCCAGGCTGGAGAGCAGCCGCGCAATCTCGGCTCATTGCAAGCTCTGCCTCCCGGGTTCAGGCCATTCTCCCGCCTCAGCCTCCGGAGTAGCTGGGACTACAGGCGCCCGCCACCACGCCCGGCTAATTTTGTTTTGTATTTTTAGTAGAGACGGATTTTCACCATGTTAGACAGGATGGTCTCAATCTCCTGAACTCGTGATCCACTGGCCTCGGCCTCCCAAAGTGCTGGGATTACAGGCGTGAGCCACCGCACCCAGCCTCTCCGTCACCTTAAATTTATCTCACCATTGTCATAGGCAGAACATTGGCCCCTCGAAGGCGTTCAATGTCTTATACCTCACAATTGTTGAATATGTTACAGCACATGGTAAGTGGGAATTAAAATTGAAGACTGAATTAAGATTACTACTCAAGTGACCTTGAGAAGAATATTAACCTGGATTCTTGAGGTGGGTCCAATATAATCACAATGGTCTTTCAAAATCAAAGAGAGAAGCAGAAATAGAGGTCAGAATGATGCCAGTTGAGAACGACTCAGGTGGCCATTGCTGATTTTAAAGATAGAAGCGGGGCCATGAGCCATGAGCCATGAGCCAAACAATGTAACCAGCCTCTGGAAGCTAGAAAAGGCAAATAAATGGATTCTCCCTCAAGCCGACAGATAAAACACAGCCCTGTCAATACCTTGATTTTAGTCCAGTGAGACCTATTTTTTATTCTGACTTCAAAAATTTTAACATACATTCATGTTGTTTTAAACCATCAATTTTGCAGTAGTTGGTAATAGCTGTAATAGGACTCTATTGCCCTATTCTTCATTTTTTCTGCCACCAATGATTATGCTTCACTGATATGTAAGCCTCCCTTTCACTTGCTATATGTCCTTGACCATTGTGACCTCATCTATAAATGAGAAATTAACTATTTCATGGCATTGAGAGAAATACACAACATAATACTTGGAAAGAGAAAGAGTAAATTTTTAGTTACTAAATATATATACATAGCTTTATTTTATTTATATTAGTTTTATATAGTAATATATAGTTTTGTATACTAGTATATAGTATGGTTTAGTTTTAAATATTAGTACATAAAAAAGAGAATGTATATATATTTCAGCTTATATTTTTTCTTTTTATGTTAACACATAATATGTATTTATGTGGTACACATGGTATTTTGATACATGCATAGAATGTGTAATGATCAAATTAAGGTAATTGGGGTAGCTATCATCTTCCACATTTATCATTTCTTTGTGTTGAGAACATTCCAAATCTTCTAGCCATTTTAAATATACAATAAACTATTGTTAGCTATACTCCTGTTATGTTATTAAACACTAGAAATTGTGCCTTCTGTCTATATGTATTTTTGTACCCATTAATCAATCTCACTTCATCCATCCTCTATCCTACCCTTGCCAGCCCCTGATAACCACTGTTATAGTCATCATCACCAGAAGACCAAGTATTTAGCTCCTGCACATTAATGAGAAGATGGGATATTTGTTCTGTGCTTGACTTACTTCAGTTAACATAATGACCTCCAGTTCTATCCATGTTTCTGCAGATGACAGAGTAGCATTCTTTTTAATGTATTAATAATATGCCATTTTGCATAAATACATTTTCTTAATCTGTTCATTTGCTGATGGACATAGATTAATTTCATATCTTGGCTGCCATGAATAGTAGTACAATTAACATGAGAGTGCAGATTTTTCGTGGATATTCTGATTTCCTTTTTTTGGACATATACCGAGGAATGGGATTACTAGATCACATGCTAATTCTATTTTTAGTTTATTGAGAACTTTCATACTGTTCTCCATAGTGACTGTACTAATTTGCATTCCTACCAAAAGTGTAGGAAGGCTCACATTTCTCTGCATTCTAATCAGCATTTGTTATTTTTTTGTCGTTTTAGTTATAGCTACTTTAACTGGGGTGAGATGATATTTCCTTGTGGTTTATATTTACATTCCCCTGATGGCTAGTGATTTTGAACATTATTTTCATATACTTACTGGTGTATCTTCTCTTAAAAAACATCTGTTAAGATCTTTTGCCTATTTTGAAATTTGATTATTTGTTTTTTACCACTGTGTTCTTTGAGTTACTTATATATTCTGATTATTAACCCCTTTGTCAGATGGATAGCTTACAAATATTTTCTCCCATTCTGTGGATTGTCTCTTCACTTTGTTGATTGCTTTCTTTGCTGTGTAGAAGATACTTTAGCTCAATATAATACCATTTCTCTATTTTTGCTTTTGTTTTCTGTGCTTTTGAGGACTTGCCCAAAAAAATCTTTGTCTAGACCAAAGTCCTGAAGTGTTTCCCCAATGTTTTCTTCTAGTCATTTTATAGTTTAAGTTTTACATTTAAGTATGTTTTCCATTTTTTATTTGATTTTTGTATGTAATAAGAGATAAGGGTCTATTTTCATTCTTCTGCATATGGCTATCTAGTTTACCCATCACCATTCATTGAAAAGTATTTATCAGCACATGTCCTTGGCACCATTTTTGAAATGAGTTGGCTGAAAATGCATGGATTTATTTCTAGGTTCTCTATTCTGTTACATTGGCTTATGTGTATATTTCTATCACAGCACCATGCTGTTTTTTGGATACTATAGCTTTGTTCTTTTAGTTCTGGATTGCTTTGGCTATTTGTGGTCTTTTGTGGATCCATACAAATTTTTGCTTTTTTTTTTATTATTATTTTTGTGAAGAATGTCATTGGTATACTGATAGGGATAGTGGTGAATCTGTAGATCACTTTAGCTAGTATGAACATTTTAACTGTATTAATTCTTCCAATCCCAAAACATGGGATATCTTACCATGTTTTTGTGTCCTTTTACATTTATTTTATCAATCTTTTCCAGTTTTCCTTGGCTAAATTTATTCCTTTTTTTTTTTTTTGGTAGCTGTGTAAATTGAATTATTTTCTTGTATTTTTTTCAGATTGTTTACTGTTGAAATATAGAAATGTTGTTCATTGTTGTGTGTTGATTTTGTATCCTGCAACTTTACTGAACTCATGGATCAGTTCTAGCAGTTTTTGGTGGAATTCGTAAGTTTTTGTCAATATTTATATTCTAAATATAAGATCATATCATCTGCAAAAAAGGACAATTTGAATTCTTCCTTTATAATGAGGATGTTCTTTTATTGCTTCATTCCTCTGTCTAGAACTTCCAATACTACGTTGAATAGGAGTGGTGAAAGTTAGCATATTAGTCTTGTTTCAGACCTTAGAGAAAAGGCTTTCAATGTTTTCCCATTCAGTATGATGTTAGCTGTGGGTTTGTTAGATGTGACCCTTACTATTTTGAGGCATACTTCTTTTATACTTAGTTTGTTATGTGTTTTTAATCAATATAATAGTCAATGGAAATATGTTTTTAAAGGAAAGTTGGATATTATGGAATGCCTTTTCAGCATCTATTGAAATGATCTTATATTGTGATGTATCATGTTTACTGATTGGCACGTGTTTAACTATATTTGCATCTCTGGGATGAATTCACTTAATCATGGCGTAATATCTTTTTATTGTGTTGTTGAATTCAGTTTGCTAGTTTTTTTTGAGGATTTTTGCATCTGTGTTTATAAGAGATATTGGATTATAGTTATTATTATTGCATCTTTGTCTGGTTTGGGTATGATAATTCTGGCCTCATAGAAGGAGTTTTGAAGTATTCCCTCTACTTCAATTTTTTGAAATAGTTTGAGTATAACTTTTATTAGTTATTTTTTTACATGTTTATAAAATAAATTGATGTTTTACCTACTTTAAAACAAGTAAAACCTTTTAACCAGTCTGATGACCATAAAAACACTAAATTAAAACACATTTTAGCCACATTGTTACCTTTACAGAAATTATGCTAGATGTGTCTTTTGGAAACTATTTTCATATCTATGTTTATACAATTGCCCCATTATAGTCTGTTTTCAGTACAGCAGCCAATTTGATCGTGATCGTTTTAAAAACCTAAATCAAGCTATACATTTATCCATTCAAAATCCTCAATGACTTATTCTGAGTAAAACCCAAATTTCTCAAAATGTCCTAGGGTGCAACATGATCTGACCTTCTTAACTCTTTGGCGTCATTCTCATAATAGTCTCTAAATTCTGTCATGTGGTTTAAGTCAAAGAGTTTGTTATTCTCTAGAACATGTGAGGTTCACCCCTTGCTCAGAGAATGGCCTGGAGTGCTCCTTCCCCATTATCCATTTGGCTGGATCTTTCAGCTCAGCTTTTCAGTGAATCCTACCCTGGCCACCCGAGTAAACATTGCAACTCAGCTCTCTGGCCTCCTCACTTCTAATACACTGCATACATATTTATTTTGCTTTATGACTCTCTGCATTAGGATTTAAACTCGATTAGGGCAGTATTCATGTCTGCTTTTTCGTTACTATATTCTTAGCAACTGGAGAGGTGCCTAACTCACAATTTGTACTCAATTATACTTAATAAATTAATGTTTAATTATTTATTTGCCATAGACTCAGAACTTCAGACACATCAGTTTTGAAGTTTGTCTAAAATCTTAAATGTCATCAAATTTATTCTTTTGACTTCACAGATGAACAAAAGTGAGGCCCAGAGAGGTCACACAGCTGTTTTCACTAAAATTCGAATAAGAAAATGGCCCTGACTTTTCAGGAAATTATTTGTGTAACTTTGTACTTATGCTAGTAGCTAATACTCTTTTCAATTTCAAACATTTGGAATTTACTAACCCATTACCTTTTCTCTAAACTGGATTACTCACCTATATTGTGAGAATTCACTCTTACCTTTCCATTACACATTCTTAGCACTGTTATTTATTTAGCAAGTATTTTAATAATTGATATATACACCATTTTGTAGTATAGCAGGTGATTCAAAGATGAACTTCAGCTTTATGGTTATAGCTTTACTACAAATACATGCCCAATCATAAACCTCTTATGTGCCACTTCAGGTTCTTTCAGTGTCACCTGTGTCCAGAGCAGATAGCTACTGGTTCAGCACTGGCGCCTGGGGCAACAAATATGAGTGACCTCTGGCCAGTTTCACATGTGAAGCACCTGACAGGTCTAACATCAGGTCCTTTCTGTGCTTCTTTCATGTCTTCTGTCAGAATTCAGTGCTCCCACTGAGGCGTGTAATGCTTTGGGACCCTTGTAGTACTCATGGGTGTGCAATCCATTTGTGCAGGAAGGTAGTGCTCCCTCTGGTAAACCTTAATTCAGGGAGAAACAGAAGCTGACCTAAGATTTTGTCCCCCCTAGAAAGAGATTATTTGACCTTTTTGAAGACAGTCCTTTAAAACTAAGTGATTCGTTATACCTGATGCCATCGGTGACCAGCTCAGTAATGCACTGTCATATTGATCCTGCCTGCTTCCTGCCTCACTCTCCTTTTCCCTCACACCCAATTCTCTGGGATCATAGTCCCTAACAAAAATATGGGACATGAATTTTTGCCTAAAGTTCTTTCTAAAAAATGTTGATATACTGTCTTTAAGAACCTTAAAACCTAGATATTCCGACACACATAACTACTATGAAGTACCATCATATGTATGTGTGTGTGTGTGTGTGTGTGTATATATATATATATATACACACATACAAAACTATACACAACTGCAGAGGAAAGAGCTCTTTTGCTGAGATGAAGAAGAATTTTTGTTAAAAACATGAATTTTATTATGTACTAAATGATGACTGAAGCATTCTTGGAAGAAGATACATACAACAATATGTATAATGCTGATGATGGTCATAGCATGACCAAGAAAGGAAAGGAGCATGGAGCACATGTATAAATACTGATGGATGTGTTTGTAGGGGGGATGGGATGGGTGAGAGAGAAAGAAATATGTTGAAATCATCTTCCAAAAGCTACTTTCTTGAAAGTAATTCTAATCGATTATTGATCATTTGAAACTTGTGATTGATAAAAACAAATGGCAAACCTGATTCTGAAAGGAAGGATTGTCTACTAAAATGAGAATTACAGCATTTACTCAGAGCAACGTGGCTGCTTTTTAGAGAAATAATTTGATGATACTGTTGTCTATGGTCACATGCTAAGGAGTTAGATTCAGTCTCCAGTTTGCCAGTTGCCAGGATTATTGCAGCTTCTAGGGGTTCAAGAGGGATGACTTTAAAATGCAGTTTGACGTAAGGAAAGAAAGTCTAGATCTTGACATTCAGAAAGTATTTCTAAATTTGTTGTTCATTTTGGTTACAATATTCTATTGTATATTCAGTGCTTAAAACATTTTTTTTTTTGAAAATGAAAACAAAAATAAGCAAACTTAACAGCCATGAGTCAAAGAGGCACCACAATGAACTCTAATCAAAACTGACTGATTGCCACTCTCGTATCTTTTAGTGGCTGACAAACCTAAATCAAGGATTGATTTTAATGAATCTGAAGTCTGATGAATGAATCACTCTACTTGGAGGTATGAGTAGATTTTCTTAATTAAATATGCTTGAAAAGAATATGAGTATTTTTTTTTAACATATAGGCTAAATTATATTGATTTTCATCCACGGTTTATGTGGTTTTTGTGGATCAGTGCAACTTTATTTTTTAAATGTTTGGGTAATATAATGTCTAATTTTTAACAATATTTAACTTTGGAATTAAAATATTTTGTGTTCTAACTAAATAAATGGTTTTATTTATAATTTTTGTTTAAAACTTTACGTTGGAATCCAATTTTTGGGAGAATTTAAAATTTGTAAGAAAATATTAGACTATTCCAATTGGTGTCACTTAAACTGAACTATTTGAATATTTTAATGAAAGCAGACAAGAGTCAGAACAACTGCTCAAACATAAAGTTAAAAAATGCTAGAAGTAGGTTCATACATCTGTTTACTATGTTTAGTGTTATTTTAAAATTCATGTGTTCTTTCAAAATCAGAACAGGTATTTTTAAAATAGATTTTCTACATTGTACTTCTCTAAACCTACCGTCTTTCCAAAGTCTCTCTCCATTAATTGAGGTTGTTGTTCTAAAAAAAAACACTGATGAATGAGAAAATGATAATCTTATATAGGCTGCTTTTTTATGTTGTTATGAACCAGTTATAGTTCACATTATAAGTTTGGAAAAAGCTAAGAATAGTAGGATTTTGTTAGTTTATTTTACTAATTCAATTTTTTTTTGCCACTTCTCCATTGCTTCTAACCCATCCCAACATATATGCTTCACACTCCTGGGATTTAAACCAGTAAAATTACATACATATTTTATTTCTCAGTAATTCTATCTACAGTGACTATAGTCTTTTTTATTAAACAGATACTTTTACTTCTGTTAAACTAATCCAAATAAATAATTTCACAGCATAAAGATCAGAAGAGAGTGTGTGAAGAAAATGTTTTGTTTCGTTTTCCAAAATCAGATCATGGTAATATGCATACCTAATAAAGGTGCAGATAATTTGTGGGTGGCCTTAATTGGTTAGGGTCAGTGTTGGTTGCTGTATATTCATATTATTTCATATAAGCTTCATCTCAATTATATACGATATGTGATATCACCATTTCATAGATTGTATGGTTGAATATTAGAAAGTTAAGTACAATGACTTGTTCATGGGTAACTCAAGGCTGACTAGTTAATAAGTGGCAAAACTATTTTAAAATATGTTTGGCTGAACCTAGTATCTGTTATGTTCATGATGCAGTGAACACCAGCCTATGCAAAGAAAGTATAATTTCTTTTTACATGTTTGTTTTAAAAGCAACACTTGTCAATAGATGTGTGACTATAAATAGTAATTTTTAATGTTTTGTATCTTTTAATGTTTCTTTTATGATGTGATTTAGTTCGCCGGGACATTCTCTTGAAATATATCCCCTAAAACAATACAGGGGACTTGAAGGCTACAAAGAGTCATTAATCATGTATCCATATGACACAGAAAATACACAGAATGTTTTTCAAGACACTCAAATAATAAAATAGTAGAATTAATCAAATTGGTCAAAAGCAAAATCCTCATAGATATACTTTTGAAACTATCTTGTAGACTTTTCTATACATAAAATATGTAAATTTAACAGAATTTCTATAAAGGGATAGTATAATAAAGTCATTAATATACCAGATGCTTTTAAAAGTCAGTTATATTACAATTTAACTTTCATATAGTAAACAGTTTAAATGTATAGTTTAATGATTTTAACTGAATTTTATAAAGTAAAATTCACACTTGAGGGCATGAAATATTATATTTGACAAACATGTAGTCTTGTAACCACTATCACAATAAAGATACCGAAATAGTTTCACTATCCCAAAGAAACTTCCATGCTGCTGCTTTGTGGCAAGATTCTCTCTCTTTCTTATAGTTTTGCCTTTTACTGAATGTCATATAAATTAAATCATGTAGTGCATGGCCCTTTGAATCTGACTTTTTCAGTTAGGATTTCCACTTGATATTCATCCACATGGGTTGTGGGTATCAATGGTTGGTTCGTTCTTTTTTACCACTCAATAGTACTCCGTTGTAAGAACTACCAGAGCTCATTTTTCTGTTTATTAGCTGAAAGGCATTTTGATTGCTTACTATTTTTCACCATTATGAATAAGGGCAGTATAGCCATCTGCATAGATTTCTGTGTGAACATAAGTTTTAATCTGTTTTGGGTAAATACCTAGGGGTGGCGATGCAAGGTCATTTGGTAGTTAAATGATCACTTTATAAAAACCTGGCAGACTATTTTCCAAAGTTGTTGTCTTATCTTGCATTCTCAACAGCAATGCATGCGTCTGTCAATTGCTCTACTTCCTCCCTGGTATTTAGTGTAACAAGGTTTTGTTTTGTTTGTAGTTTTAGCCTTTAAAAATATATATATTATAATATGATTTCAATTTGCATGCCCCTAATGACTGTTGCTGAGCATCCTCTCATTTGCGTAGTTGCAATCTATATTTCTTCTTTGGTAAAGTGCCTGTTTGAAACTTTGCCCACATATTTTCCTTATTATCGTGTCATAATTGCTCTTTCTCTGTGTTGAATGCAAACAATTTTTCAGATACGGGATTGACAAATATATATTTTTTCTAACCTGTGAGTAGTCTTTTCACTTTTTAAGTATTTTTTTTTGGCAGAGCATTTTTTTTTAAATGTGTTAAAGTCCAGTTAATAATATTTTCTACTGATATTCTCTCTATAAAATTGCTGCTTAAACTTACGTTCCAAATTTTCTTTGGTATTTTCTTGTAAACTTTTAACATTTTACATTCTATATTACATCTATATCCTTTACTGTTAATTTTGATTAAAAAAAATGTGAAGTACAGGTCAAGGCCCATTTTTGTTTTTACATTTGGAGGTCTATTTTTTCTGGCACTATTTAAAATTAATTCTTTTTATTATTGTCTTTAAAGCAACTTTGTCAGAAAATAAACATTTGTGTGGTTCTGTTTATGTTCTATTTGTTTTATTACTTTCAGATGTGTATCTACCCTTTTGCCAATGAAACACTGTCCTGATTACTATAACTTTAAAAAAGTTTGAAAATCAGGTAGTACAAGATCTTGAAATAAATTATTTTTCAAAATGTTTTGGTTATTATAATTATTTTTCCTTTCTATGTAAATGTATAATATATATTTCGTATCTAAAATATTCTGCTAATAATTCAATTGGAAATGTATAGAATCAATTTGGGAATAATTTATCTCATTAATAAGTCATCAAATACATGAACACAAAATATATATACCCATCACTTAGGCCTTCTTTCATTTCTTTTGTGTTTTCTATTTTTCTGGATGTAGATCATGCATATACTTTGTTAGAATTTAACCTAAATACCTAATTGTTTTGTGATATTGTACATGGTATGGTTACAGTTTTTGACTTAAAGATGTTCATTGTTAGTATTTAGAGATGCAGTTGATTTTTGTATCCTGTGACTTGCTAAATTCTTTTATTATTTTGAAAGTTTATTTTCTTTTCATTTTGAGATTTCAAGTATTTTCTACATAGATAATCATGTTCTCTTTTAATAGAGTTTTCTTTCCAATCTGGAGGTTTTATTGATTTTCTTTGTCTTATTTTACTGTGTAGGTTCCAATACAATGTTCAATAGTAGTGATGCAAAAAGATGTACTTGCTTTGTCAGTCTTTCGCCGTTATAACGTTAGCTGTAGGTTTTTGTAGACAAACTCTATCAGGTAAAGGAAGTACTTATAGTTTGCTGAAAGTGTTTATAAAAATAAATGTTGACTTTTATCAAATGCTTTTCTTCTGAATCTATTGATTTTTCTTTTATTCTGATAATATTAAGAATCATGTAGATTCAATTTCTGGTGTTGAAACAGACTCTCATTACTGGAATCTACTCCACCTGGCTGTAATGTAGTATGTTGTGTATATATTGCTGGATTCGATTTGTTAGTAATTTGTTAAGAAATTCTGCATCTATGTTCAGGAGAGAGATTAGTTCGTTGTTTTACTTTATCATGTTTTTTACTGACTTTAGTATCAGGACAATGCTGCCCTTATAAAATCAGGTGAGAGCTGTTATTTCCTCTTCTAGGTTATGGAAGAGATTGTTCAGAATTGTTAAAATTCCTTCATAAGCATTTAGTAGAATTCCCCAGTGCTTGACTAAATATTCAACATGTCTTAGATTATTCATTATTTTTTTTGAGTGAGGCTTATTTCCTTATTATATTTTGCTATTTTAAATTCTATAGTGATGTCACATCTTTCATAATGATATTGGTAGTTTGGATTTTTTTTTTTCCTTCTCTGTGTCTGTCTTGCTCTGTCTCTCTGGAGGTTAATAAATTTTACTAATGTAGTATGCCCCCGATCTCTTAGCTGGAAGTCTACTAATATGAATTTGAATTTAAATTTGCTTCTCATTCCATGCTCTCTGTATTCTACTGTGCTGCTTTGATTACCTGTTTTCCCAGCATTGTTGGTATATTTATTTTTATTTTTAACATTTTTTCCCAGTTTTTGTATTGATTCATAATAGATGTACATATTTTCAGGTTACATGTGATAATGTCATACATGTATATGATTTGTAAATATGAAATCAGTGTAATTGAGATATCCTTTAGATTAAATATTTATTCCTTATGCTAGAAGCATTCAAATTATTCTTAGTATTTTGAAATATGCTATCAGTTACTGCAAACTGTAGTCACCATATTGATGTATCAAACACTAGATATTATTTCTTCTCTCAAACTGTATATTTGTGCCTATTATTCAAACTCTCTTTGCCCTCCCTTCCCATCTACCTTTCCTGGCCACTGGTACCCAATAATCGAGTTTCTATCTTCATGATAGTCACTTCTTCAGTTCCCACATATGAGTGAGAACATGTAATTTGTCTTTCTGTGCCTGGCTTATTTCATTTATAATGACCTCCTGTTCCATCATGTTGCTGCAAATGACGGGATTTCATTCTCTTGTATGACTAACAATATTCAACTATATATATATAACATTTTCTTTATTCATTGATGGGTACTTTGGTTGATTTCATAATTTGTGTATAGCAAATAGTGCTGCGATAAACTTGGTAGTGAACATATCTCTTCAATATATTGCCTTTTTGTGAATATATACCTAATAGTGGAAATGCTGGATCATATAGTAGTTTTATTTTTAATGTTTTTGAGAAACTCTCATACTTTTTTCATAGTGGTTGCACTAATTTGCGTTCCTACGAACAGTGTACAAAGTTCTCCTTTCTTCACCTCTTTGCCAGCATCTATTATTCCTTGTCTTTTTGATAAAATCAATTTAAGCTATGGTAAGATAATAACTCATTGCACTTTTGAGTTGTATTTCACTGAAGACTAGTGATGTTGAACAATTTTTTCATGTAACTGTGGGCCATTTGTATATCTCTTTAGAAAATGTCTTTTCAGATCTTTTAGCCATTTTTAATTTTACCTATTTTTGCCATTGAGTTGCTTGAGCTCCTTATATATTCTGGTTATTAATTCCTTGTCAGATGGATAGTTTGCAAATATTCCATTCTGTGGCTGTCTCTTTACTTTCTAGATTGTTTTCTTTTCTGTGCAGAAGGTTTTTAGCCTAATGTAATTTCATATGTCTTTATTTTGCTTTGGTTGCCTGCACTTTTAAGATATTACACAAATAAAAGCTCTTTACATAGACCAGTGTTGTGAAGTATTTCTTCAATATTTTCTTCTAGTAGTTTCATAGTTCCAGGTTTAAATTTAAGCCTTTATTTTTATTTGACTTCTATATATGGTGAGAAATAGGAGTCCATTTTCATTCTTTTACATATGGTTATCCAGTTTATCAGCATCATTTATTGAAGAAAATGTCATTTCCCCATTTCATGTTCTTGGTGCCTTTGTCAAAAAAACAGTTGGCTGTGAATGCATGGATTTATATCTGGGTTCTACTTTGATTACTTTCTTATTATCTGTTCTTTCCAACTTTTATTTTAAGTTTGGGGTACATGTGCATGTTTGCTACATAGGTAAATTGCATGCCGTGGGGGCTTGGTGTACAGATTATTTCATCACTTAGGCAATGAGCTTAGTACTCAATAGGTAGCTTTTTGATCCTCAACTCCCACACTCTACCCTCAAGTAGGCCCTTATGCCTATTGTTCCTTTTTGTGTATCCGTGTGTACTCAATGTTTAGCTCCCATGTATAGGTGAGAATATATGTCATTTGGTTTTCTATTTCTGCATTAATTTGTTGAGGATAATAGCCTCCAGTTCCATCCAGGTTGCTGAAAAGTACATGATTTCATTCTTATTTAAGGCTGTGTAGTATTTCATGGTACATATGTATGACATTTTCTTTATCCAGTCCACTGTTGATGAATATTTAGGTTGATTCCATGTCTTTGTTACTATAAGTAGTGCTGCAGTGAACATATGCATACATGTGTCTTCCTGGTAGAATGATTTATATTCCTTTGGATGTATACCAAGGAATAAGATTGCTGGACCAAATGATTCTATTTTAAGTTCTTTGACAAATCTCCAAACTAATTTCCACAGTGCATGAACTAATTTACACTCCTACCAACAGTGCATAAGCATTCCCTTTTCTCTGCAACCTTGCCAGGATCTTTGTTTTTGACTTTTTAATAATAGTCATTCTGAGTGTTGTAAGAGAGTATCTCATTGTGGTTTTGATATGCATTTCTCTTATTATTATTGATGATGAGAATGTTTTTATAGGTTGTTTACTGCATATATGTCTTCTTTTGAGAAATGTCTGTTCATTTCTTTTGCTTATTTTCTAATTGGGTGTTTGTTTTATAGTTGTTCAATTATTGGAATTCCTTATAGCTTCTGGATATTAGATCATTGTCAGAAGTCTAGTTTAAAAATATTTTATCCCATTTTTTAGGTTGTCTGTTTACACTGTTGATAGTTTCTTTTGCTGGGCAGAAGTCCTTTGGTATAACTAGGTCCCACTTGTCGATTTTTGTTTTTGTTGCAATTACTTTTGTAGTCTTAGTCATAAAATCCTTGCCAGGGACAATATCTAGTATTTTCTAGATTTTCTTTAAGAATTTTCATAGTTTTAAATTTTTCATTTAAGTTTTAAATCCATTTTTATATGTGGTGAAAGGAAAGGATCCATTTTCAGTCTTCTGCGTATGGCTAGTCAATTGTTGCAGCTTCATTTATTGAATAGGGAATTATTTCCCATTATTTGTTTTAGTTGACTTTGTCCCATATTAGATGGTTGTAAATGTGTAGCTTTATTTCTGAGTTATTTAACCTGTTTCATTGGTTCATGTGTTTCTTTTTGTACCACTATTATGCTGTTTTGGTTATTATTGCCTTGTTGTATAAAGTCAGGTAGTGTGATGATTTCAACTTTGTTGTTTTTGTTTAGGATTGCTTTGGCTATTCAGGCTCTTTTTGGTTTCAAATAAATTTTGAACAGTTTTCTGTAAGTATGTGAAAAATGACATTGGTAGTTTGAATGGAATAGCATTGAATTTGTAATAGCTTTGGACAGTATGCCCCTTTTTACAATATTGATTCTTGTTATCCATGAGCATGGTATGTATTTCCATTTGTTTGTTTCATTTCTGACTTCTTTCAGCAGTTTTTTATTATTCTAATTGTAAATATTTTCACCTTCCCAATTGGCTGTTTTTCTAGGCATTTTATTTATTTGCAGCTATTATGAATGCAATTGTGCTCTTGATTGGCTCTCACCTTGGACCCTGTTGATGTATAGAAATGCTACTAATTTTTGTACATTCATTTTGTATCCTGAAACTTTGCTGATTTTGTTTATCAATTCTAGCAGTGTTTGGGCAGGGACTATGGGGTTTTCTACACATAGAATCCCATTGTCTGCAGAGATAGTTTGAATACCTCTCTTTCTATTTGGATGCATTTTATTTCTTCCTCTTGTCTTATGGCTCTGGTTAGGACTTCCAACATCATGTTTAACAGGATTGTTGAGACTGGGCATCCTTGTCTTGTTCCAGTTCTCAAGAAGAATTTCTTCCATCATGTGCCAATTCAGTATGATGTTCTATGTGGGTCTGTCAATAGATGGCTATTATATTTTGAGATATATTTAAAATGATGTCTTCTTTGTTCAGGATGTGTACCATAAAGGGATACTGAATTTCATCAAAAGCCCTTTCTATGTCTTTTGAGATAATCACGTGGTTTGGTTTGTAGTTCTGTTTATGTGATGGATCACTGAATCATTTTATTGTTTTGCAAATGTGGAACTAACCTTGCATCCCAGGAATAAAACCTTCATTATTTTGGTTGATTAGCTTTTTGATATGCCACTGGATTCAGTTTGCTAGCATTTTGTTGAGGATTTTTGCATCTACGTTCACCATGGTAATTAGACTGAAGTTCTCTTTTGCCTTCATGTTTCTGCCAGGTTTTGGTTACACAATGATGTTGGCCTCACAGAGTAAGTTAGGGAGAAGTCCCTCCTCAGTTTTTTTGGAATAGTTTCAGTAGGATTGGTACCAGATTTTGTTAAGCCATTTTGTAGAATTCAGCTGTATAGATCTCTGGTATGGGGCTTGTTCTGGTTGGTTGGTTTGTTATTGCTGATTCAATTTTGTAACTCATTAATACTGTATTCAGGGTTGCAATTTCTTTCTGGTTCAATCTTAGGAGGTTCTGTGATTCCAGGAACTTATTTATCTCTTCTAGATTTTCTAGTTTATGTGAATACAAATGAGCACCAGATTCTCTGAGGGTTTGTTTTATTAGAAGACAATGGTAATATCCCTTTTGTCATGTTTCATTGTATTTAGCTGGATCTTCTGTCATGTTTTCTAGTCTAGCTATCAGTTTTTTTTTTTTTTTTTTTTTCATTTCTGTATCTTTACTATCATAGCTCCACCATCTGGGTTATATTTTATAGTTAGTTGTCTGGGACAAAAATAAAAGATGACTGGTTAAGGTTTCTATTTCTATCAACATGACACTGAATTACGGTACTATTTTTCCTTGCTTCCAGAGATGTGCCATTTGTCTTCCTACAATCCACAAACAGAACCTTTTATTTTTTTTTGTTTATTTATTTATTTATTTATTTTTAAATTATTATACTTTAAGTTCTAGGGTACAAGTGCATAATGTGCAGGTTTGTTACATATGTATACTTGTGCCATGTTGATGTGCTGCACCCATCAACTTGACAGCACCCATCAACTCCTCCTTTACATCAGGTATAACTCCCATTGCAATCACTCTCCCCTCCCTGCTCCTGAAAATAGGCCCCGGTGTGTGATGTTCCCCTTCCCGAGTCCAAGTAATCTCATTGTTCAGTTCCCACCTATGAGTGAGAACATGCGGTGTTTGGTTTTCTGTTCTTTTGATAGTTTGCTGAGAATGATGGTTTCCAGCTGCATCCGTGTCCCTACAAAGGACACAAACTCATTCTTTTTTGTGGCTGCATAATATTCCATGGTGTATATGTGCCACATTTTCTTAATCCAGTCTGTCACAGATGG
>NW_016807365.1:2106901-2112387 GCF_001698545.2 Rhinopithecus bieti
TATATATATATGTAAACAATTGTAGATATGAGGTATCACTGTGTTGCAGAGCCTGGTCTCAGACTTCTGGGTTCAAGTGATCCTTCCTCCTCGGCCTCCCTAATTGCTGGGATTACTAGCATGAGGAAACATGCCTGACCTAAGCTGCTAATTTGTAATTTTGAATCAAACTTCAGTTCACTGTTAAATGTCACTTATTACTGTATAATTTAAATATTCATTCATTTACTAAGAAAATGTACATTTTCTTCAATTATTTTAAGCTTTTCAGTGTCTGTGACTCTAATGTAAATATTTTTCCAAATTAGTTATATTAATATATAGAAAATTTTATCAGAAATGATTAAAGTAGTAGTATTCATTATTGGTATAATTTATTTTTGAAAATGGCTCATAAATCCACAGTGTTGGAATATTCTACAACTCAATGTGATGTCTTATTCTGGCATGCAAATTCATAAAATCCATTTCTGTGTTTCTGACTAATGGGAACATGCTTTTAAAATATATATATATATGTAATATATATGTAATATATATATTAACCATGTTTATGTATGTATGTGTCTGTGTGTGTGTATCTATCTATATCTATATATATGTACTATTTGGCTAGTGGATAGAGTAGAAGTCCAATCCCCACCAATATGCAATATAATCCTGTAACAAATATTTATATATAGCCCCTGAATCTAAAATTATATAAACGTATATATCTATGTATACTAACACACATTTATAAGAAACCTATATTCATATAGCTTTCTTGTTTACCTTTAATCTTGCTTTTCTGTAGAGTCATTTCAGTAACCATTTAAAAGGAAATATGTATTTTGTTACAATTTTATATACTCTAAATATTTTTATATATTCTGGTGAACCATACAAAATTTACATGTAACTTTTCAGCGAAGATGTAGCCCTCTGTACAGTTAACATTAATTTCTTTTTTAAATTTTCATTTTATTTTAGATTCGGGGGTACATATGCATATTTATTACATGACTATATTGTATATTGGGGAGGGATTGGGCCTCTACTCTATCCATTAGCCAAATAGTGAACTTCGTAACCAATAGGTAATTTTTCAACCCTCAGACTTTTTCTACCCTCCCACATTTTAGAGTCTCTGAGGTCTATTATTTCTATCTTTACATCTATATGTACCTGTTGTTTAGCTTCCACTTATGAATGAGAACATGGGATATTTTATTTTCTGAGTTAGTTTACTTAGGATGATGACCTCTAGCTCCATCCAAGTTGCTGAAAAGGACATAATTTTATTCTGTTTTATAGCTGCACAGTATGTCATGATGTGTATACCACATATTCCTTATTCAGTCAACTGCTGTTGGACACTTAGGTTGATTTCATGACTTTCCTATTATGAGTAGTGTTGTGTTGAACATACAAATGCAGGTGTCTTTTTTCTACAGTGATTTCTTTTCCTGTGTGTATATACTCAGGAGTGAGATCGCTGGGTTGAATGGTAGTTCTACTATCATTTCTTTGAGAAATCTACATACTGTTTTCAATAGAGGAGGAACTGATGAACATTCTCACTAACAGTGTATAAGCAATTACCTTTTCTTGACATCCACACCAATATGTCTTGTTTTTTGACTTTTGATGTTAACCATTCTGACTGGGTAAGATTATATCTCATTGTGATTTTAACTTGCATTTCTCTGATGATTACTGATATTTAGCAAATTTTTATGTGTTTATTGGCTGCTTGTATTTCTTCTTTTAAGAAATGTCTGTGTGTTTGCCCACTCTTTAATGGAATTGTTTTTTGTTTTGTTTTGTTTTTCTTGTTCGAGTTTCTTGTAGATTCTGATATTAGTCTTCTGTCAGAGGCATGAGTTGAAAATATTTTCCCCATTCTTTAGATTATCTGTTTAATCTGTTAATTATTTATTTTGTTGTGCAAAAGCTGTTTCATTTAATTAAATCACATTTGCTATTTTGTTTTTGTTTCTTTTTAGGGTCATCATCATAAATTCTTTGCTGAGGCAAATGTCGAGAAGAATTTTTTTCTAAGTTTTCTTTTAGGATTTTATAGTTTCTGGTCTTAAGTTTAGATCTTTAATCCACTCTGACTTGATTTTTGTATGCAGTGAGAGACATGGTTCCAGCTGC
The DNA here is from genome assembly GCF_001698545.2 of Rhinopithecus bieti. Taxonomy (NCBI): domain Eukaryota; kingdom Metazoa; phylum Chordata; class Mammalia; order Primates; family Cercopithecidae; genus Rhinopithecus; species Rhinopithecus bieti. The sequence continues at coordinate 2,109,044 of NW_016807365.1, forward strand.
ATTATTCTGCACGTGGCTAGCCAATTTTCCCAACATCACTGATTGAATAGAGTGTCATCCTCCTTATTTACTTTTGTTACCATTTTGAAGATTGATTGATTGTAGGTGTGTGGCTTTAATTCTGAGTTATCTTTTCTGTCCCATTGGTCTATATCACCATTTTTGTACTAGTAGCATGCTATCTTAATTACTATGGACTTGTAGTATTATATAATTTGAAATCACACAGTGTGATTCCTCTAGATTTGTCCTATTTGCTTAGAATTGCTTTGCCTATTTGGGTTCTGATTTGCTTCCATCTAAACATTAGGATTATTTTTTCTAATTATGTGAAAAATGACGTTGCTAAACGGATAAATACTGCATTGAATCTATAGATTGATTTGTGCAGTATGTTTAATGACGTTGATTCTTCTAATCCATGAGCATAGGATGGTTTTCTATTTGTTTTTGTCATGTATAATTTCTTTCATCAGTGTTTGTCATCCTTCTTGTACAGATAATTAACCATTTTGGTAAATTGTATCCCTAGGTATTTCATTTTATTTTTTGCAGCTATTTTAAATAAGATTGATTCTTGATTTGGCTCTCACCTTGAATGCTATTGGAGTATAGAAATGCTATGGATTTTTGTACACAGAATTTGTGTCTTGAAATTTTCCTGAAGTCATTTATCAAGTTGAGAGGTCTTCTGGGGAAGTCATTAGGTTTTTCTGATATGCAGTTATGCCATCAGTTATCAGAGATAATTTGACAGTCTTTTTTTTTTTTTGTCCCAATTGAGATGCCTTTAATTTCTTTATTTTGCCTGAAGAAAGATGAGGCGAAGATTGTAAGAGAACTATATAAGATCAAGACCAAATAAACAACACAAAGGATCAACTAAACAATGAGTTCTTTGAACGGATAAGCAAAATTGACTGCTAGCTAAATTAACCAAGAAAAAAGAGATATTCTCAAAAGTACAATGATTAACGGTAAAAGTGGCATTACAATTGACTTCCACTACTATGTTGAATAACAGTGATGAGTTGACATCCTATCTCGTTCCAGTTCTTGTGGAGATTGTTTTCAACTTTTCCTTATTCAGTATAATGTTGGTTGTTGACTTGTCATACATGTCTCTTTTTATTTTGAGGTGTGTTTGTTTGATGTCCAATTTGTTGAGGGTTTTCATCATAAAGCGGTGTTGGATTTTATCAGATGAATTTTCTGCATCTATTGAGATAATCATGTTTTTTTTATTTATTTTAGTTCTCTTTATGTGGTAAACCACATTTTTTGATTACCACATGTTGAACCATCCTTACATAATTTAAATAAAACCCACTTGATCATGGTGTATTGTATTTTTGATGTGCTGTTGGATTTGGTTTGCTAGTATTTTGTTGAGGATTTTTGCATTAGGTGCATCAAGGATATTGGCCAGTAGTTTTCTTTTTCGTTGTCACATTGCTTGATTTTGTTATCAAGATGATACCACTTTTGTTACAAGAGATAAGGAAGAGTCTTTCCTCCTTGATTTTTTGAAATAGTGTCAATAAAATGGGTATCAGCTCTTCTTTGTATATCTGGCAAAATTTGGCTGTGAATATTTCTGGTCTTGGACTTTTTTGTTGGTAGATGTTTGCTGATGATTCAATTTTATTAGTCTTTATGGGTTTATTTAGGATTTATATTTTATCCTAGTTCAATCTTGGGAAGTTGTCTGTTTCTCTAGAAATTTATTTTCTCTAAGTTTTCTAGTGTTCATAGTAGTCTCTTATAATTTTTTGTATTTCTGTGGTGTCAGTTGTAATGTCACTTTGACCACTTCTCATTGTACTTCTTTGAATCTCTTTCTTTTCTTGGTTAATTTAACTAGCAGTCTGTCAATTTTGTTTATCCTTTCAAAGAACTAGCTGTTTAGTTGGTCCTTTTTGTTGTTTATTTGGTCTTGATCTCATTTAGTTTTGCTATAATCTTTGTTATTTATTTATTTTTTTTCTTCTGCTAGCTTTGGGTCTAGTTTGTCCTTTTTCTAGTTGCTTGAGTTGCAACATTTGGTTGTTACTTTGAGATCATTCTTTTTGACGTAGACATTTAACACTATAAACTTTGCCTTTAGTACTTTTCCTTGTTGTATCCTAGAGCTTTTGAAATATTGTGTCTGTATTTTCAATGGTTTCAAAACTTTCTTGATTTCTGTCTTAATTTTGTTGCTTACCCAAATGTCATTCAGAAGCAAGTTGTTTAGTGCATTTACTTGCGTAGTTTTAATACTTCCTCTTGGTATTAATTTCTAATTTTATTTCACTGTGATCGAAGAAAATACTTGATATGATTTATTTTAAAAAATTACAGAGACTTGATGGATGGCTAAGTATATTGTTGGTTTTTGGAGAATGCACTACCCCAAGAGAAAATAATGTATTTTCTGTGGTTTTGGATGAAATGTAATATAAATACCTATTACGTCTGCTTGGTCTGTAGTCCAGTTTAAGTCAAGTTTCTTTACTGATTTTCTGCTTCAGTGATCAGTCTAGTGGTGTCAATAGGGTGTTGAAGTCTTCCACTATTATTGTAAAACTGTCTATCTCTATTCATAGGACTAGTAATATTTGTTTTATGAATCTGAGTGCTCTGGTGTTGTATGTACATATATTTAGGATAGTTAAATCCTGCTGCATTGAAACTTTGTTGTGAAGAAAGTTGTATTGAAAGTTTCTTGTAAGGTGATCTGGTAGTAATTAATTCCCTTAGTTTATTCATCTTGGAAATACTATTTCATTTGGCAGGATATAAAATTGTTAACTGGCTTTTTTTTTTTTTTTTTTTTTTGAAGAGACTAAAAATAGTCTTCCAATCTCTTTTGGCTTGTAGGTTTTCTACTGAGAAGACTTTTGTTAGTTTGATGTGATTTTCTTTAAAGGTGATTAGATGCTTCTCTCTTGCTGATTTTAGGATTTTTATTTTCCACTTTGACTTTGAAAATTCTGATGACTATATCCCTTGGCGAGGCTTTTCAAATTTATCTACTAAGAATTCTCTGAGCCTTTTGCATCTAGATGTCCAAATTTCTCCAAGACAATCCAAGGGCTGCAATAAACATGCATGTGCATGTGTCTTTATAGTAGAATGATTTATATTCCTTTGGATATATACCCAGTAATGGGATTATTTGGTCAAATGGTAATTCTGGTTCTAGATCATTGAGTAATTGCCACACTGTCTTCCACAATGGTTGAACTAATTTACATTCCCACCAAGAGTGTAAAAGCATTCTTATTTCTCCACAGCCTCACCAGCATCTATTGTTCTTTTCTTTTCTTTCTGTCTTTTTTTTTTTTTTTTTTTTTTTTTTT
>NW_016807365.1:2112869-2117869 GCF_001698545.2 Rhinopithecus bieti
CTGAGGCGGAGTCTCACTCTGTCACCCGGGCTGGAGTGCAGTGCAGTGGTGCCATCTTGGCTCACTGCAAGCTCCGCCTTCCGGGTTCAAGCCATTCTCCTGCCTCAGCCTCCCGAATAGCTGGGACACCAGGCGCCCCCAGCACTGCGCCCGGCTAATTTGTTGTGTTTTCAGTAGAGACGGGGTTTCACCGTGTGTGCCAGGATGGTCTCGATCTCCTGACCTCGTGATTCCCCCGCCTTGGCCTCCCAAAGTGCAGGGATTACAGGCGTGAGCCACCGTGCCCGGCCATGCATCTATTGTTTCTTGACTTTTTAATAATCATCATTCTGATTGGCATGAGATGGTATCTCATTGTGGTTTTGATTTCCACTCTTTACAATAGCAAAGACATCGAATCAACCCAAACACCCATCAATAGTAGACTGGATAAAAAAAATGTGGTACATAACACCATGGAATACTATGCAGCCATAAAAAGGAATGAGATCATGTCCTTTAGAGGAACATGGAGGACTGGAAGCCAACATCCTTAGCAAACTAACACAGTAACAAAAAACCAAACACCAGCTGTTCTCACTCATAAGTGGGAATTGAACGATGAGAACACATGCACACATGAAGGGGAACAAAACACACTGGGGCCAGTCAGGGTTTGGTAGCTGAAGAGAGGGAGAGCATTAGGAGAAATAGCTAATGCATGTGGGGCTTAAAACCTAGATAACAGGTTGATAGGTGCAGCAGATCACCATGGCACACATATACCTACGTAACCACCTACATGTTCTGCGCTTGTATCCCAGGACTTAAATAAAAATTAAATAATAATAATAATAATAGCTACCATTTGCATAAAAAAGACAATACCATGGGAGATTTTTTCTGATTTATTTCCTCATTTTCCTTACATTTTACTTTTTCTTCATCTTCCTCTGGAATACTTATAGTTTGTAGGTTTGGACACTACATAATCCTGTGTTTCTCTTTGTTACGTTTTAAAAAACTCTTTCTTAATTTTATCTTACTGGATTAATTGAAACGAGCTGTCTTCCAGTGCTGAAGTTATTTCTTCCAGTTGGTATAGCCTATTGTTAAAACTTTCAACTGTATTTTGTAATTATTTTAATGAATTTTTTTATTTCTAGAAATTCTGTTTGTTTTTTAATGATATCTATGTATTTTTTAATATTCTGAATTGTTTTTCTGATTTCTTTGTGTTTTTTTTTTTCAACTTTCTCTTGGATTTCACTGAGCTTCTTTAAAATCAATATTTTTATTTTTTAATGGGATATTTCAAATATTTCATTTAGTTTAAATTCATTGTTAAAGATTCAGTGTGGACTGGGTGCAGTGGCTCATGCCTGTAATCCCAGCACTTTGGGAGTCTGAGGCAGGTGGATCACAAGGTCAGGAGTTCAAGACCAGCCTGGCTAACATAATGAAACCCCATCTCTACTAAAAATACAAAAATTAGCTGGGCATGGTGGTGCATGCCTGTTGTCCCAGCTACTTGGGAGGCTGAGGCAGGAGAATCGAATTGCTTGAACCTGGAAGGTGGAGGTTGTAGTGAACCGAGATTGCACCACTGCATTCTTGGGCAACAGAGTGAGACTTCAACTCAAAAAAAAAAAAAAAAGAATCAATGTAATCTTTCGATGTGTTGTGTCACTCTGTTTTTCATACTCTCAGAGTTGTTTCTCTGATTCTTTATCATCTGGATAAGCTATCTCTCCTTATTTTTAAACTTTGCTTTACTTTGAATGGATTTTTTTCTCCTTCAGGAGGTGTCTATAATGTATGATTTGTAGGGTCCTTCTGGCTTTAGTTCTGGGTGCTTTCAGGGCTAAAGAGTCTTGGTTATATATAGCCTTTGTATGATGGCTTTCCTGAATGTTATTTTTAGTAGCAGTATACTGTGCATGTGAGCAGGCTCAATACTTCCTATTGGACTGGAATCATGGAGATCTCAGGAAGCTTATCTCATTCCCCACTGCTGTTGACTTGTCTGTTGACTTGTGTCAGCTCATTTTCTATTGTGTTTTGCAGTTCAAACTCTAGGCCAGTAGGTGTCACTTACAGCTATGAGCCACATGTGATCAATATAGATTGGTATATACCTAATCCTTTTTTAATGGGAGAAGTTCTCTGTTGCCTCAGACCATGGGTTGGTCTGTGGAATGCACAGTGGTACCACCTCTCTCCTTAGGGAAGATCCAAAATGTGTGGGACCAGACTGATCAGGCCAACCCACAGGTTTCCCAATGGCATGCACATGCATCAGCTTTGAAAGGGGTCTCGGTGGGCAGCCTGCAAGAAGAAGGAGTTGTGCCTAGGCATGAATTCTAGAAACTTTTGCTGCTTCAGGTTCTCTGCATGGGAAGAGTGAGGTGGCCCAAATAACAACCTAGAAGAGTAAGTGCTCCAAATTCCAGAGATATGTCTGGGCATGAAGAAGAGAGAGCACCAATGTATCACAATCTCTGTACCTGAAAGGAGGAGAAGCTGAGACTCCCAAGCCAGGAGAATGTGTGTGTCAACTGCCTGCAAATATACCCTGGCAAAAAGCAGAGAAACTGCTGCTGCAGTAAGGTCTTTGCATTGGAAGGGATGAATGTCTCAAACTAATCTGTACTAATGTGTAGAAGTGTGTGTGCCAAATGCCTGGAGGTATGTCTGAGTGTGAAGCGGAGGGATGGTTGCTGTACTAACTTGTCTGTGTGGAAGAGAATGGCAACTCAAGCTCCTATCCCAGGAGAGGTGATGCATAAAAAGTATGGAGATATGTCTGGCCATGAAACAGAATGTTCCACTGCACCAATATCGTTTTACCAGCCAAACGCCATCAGGGGATGGCTTGCCCACTATCTTCTCCCTTGGATCTGGAGTGTCCTTTGTTATTCTGGTGAATCCCCATTTTCCTTCTTGAATTAAAGCTCACAGTGTTGATCTTTATGCACTGTTTTGCTATTTCCAAGTGGCTAAGGCATGCTAACAGTCTCTAACTCACCATTTTGAGTGTTTCTGCAGCAAGTGCATGGGCGATTTCACAAGACCAATCTACACTCGGAGGAGTAAGATGGAGGGTGAGCAGAATCAATCTGTTTCTGCCTCCATCCTGCCTTAAGGAAATTTATTTTCCATGTTGGTAATTTATTCAAGTAATTTCAATATAGTCAGTTACCTCGCATAAGGAAAATTATTTTAAGTCTAAATCAAGCATTGAAATATAGTGGTGAACTAAAACAGATATATTTATTGCATTTGTGGAACTCACTATAGTTTACTCTTGGAGAAAAAAATAAGTATTAGCAATCTCAGTATTTCTCTTGACAAACAAATATGTACTTAATAATTTCTATTAGCTTAATCATGTAAACAGTTGGTTTTAAACTTTTTGAGAATACATTTTCTACACCAAAATTGAATGTAAATAAATTTACCACACAACATGATGTTAAAATTTTTCACACTTGAATATATTTGTTATAACACAAAGATAGAAGTTACAAAAATTGTAACATTAAGTGAAAAGAATACATGAAGACTTAAAATGTTTTGTGTTTGATCTCAAAAAGTTATAGTTTGGGAATAAAAAGAGGAGTCCTGTGAAGTTTGAAAATATATCAAATGGATGACCTTGAATGTTAAATCTCTTAGACATGGGCTTGAAGAATTTAACTTCCAAAACCTCAAGACCAGTTAATAGAGCCAACTCACTATGACTCTAAAATGTATCTTAAGATATGTAAGAAGCCTATAAGATGACTTTTATTATGTACTTTAGAAAAATTGAATCAAATGGATCTTTTTGAAAGTTATGATTCCTATGCTGGAATTAGATACTACTGGTATTAATTGAGTGTTTAAGGCCTTTGTACAAAACAGTTTGTTGAATCCTAATGAGGATAAAGTGTGAAGCTTAAACTGTACATATGTGCTTGAGGTTTTCATGTATGAACCTATACATTGCGACTGGACACAAATACCATCTGAGTATGTGCTATAAGTTCCATTATTTCATATTACCTATCAGTCCCTCTTCTCATCTCTACACTGCTGAAAGAGGCTGCCTTTTAGTTGTGACTGGTGGAGCTATTTAGAGACACCAGTGATGTTTGCGATAGACAGTTCACTTCACAGGATATCTGACACCTTCCTCAGAGATCTCCTTCTCTGATTACAGTTCAGTGTCCCACTTGAGTCTATCTGACATTGTTCTTTCTAAGTCCCGTATAACTGTAAAGTTGTGAAAGAAAATATAACCAAAGAATAAAAGGGCTGCTATGTGGCCAGTATTTCTGATGTGAAAACTGAGTCTCACAGAGGTGAAGTAGCTTCAGTCAGAGACACTTTCAACTTCAAAGTCTTGTTTCTGTTCATCACAATATATTTGTTCATTGATAAACATAAGACACAGAATGAAGTGAGCCATTTCGTTCTTCTGTGAAAGCAAAATAAAATGGTACTGCAATGTTTATCAAGGGAAAAGTCAATATGGAGTTTGTGGTGAAAGGATTTTACCTTTTTGATAAAATACGTTTTGCCTTTTCAGATCTAGGGAAAGAAATTCAGTAAATGTAGAAAAAGTAATTTTCAAATTTTAAATAAATAAGATACCTGTAGAATATAATACAACCTTATAAGCATATGGCTAGATATATTAAAATGTTCAGAGCTTTGGCAGGAAATATTTAAGTGTTTCATAATGAAAATTTTAGACATCTTGATTATTTGCAGATACACTGATTATACAGATGAGCGAAAACATATACAGAATTCTAAAATCTTCCATGTTCTGTAGAATACTGACTACTTAATCAATTTGGAATGTATTTAAACTGGCACTTCTTAAAAGTTTCAAAAAGCCAGAATGACACAAATGGAAATAATTAGCATAAAGCTGCCATTTGAAAAACACTACTGTGCTAGTATGAAAAGTAGAATATTGTTCTCCAACCTGTACAAATTTTATTTACCTAAATATGTTCTTCTTGTGCTTC
>NW_016807365.1:2119612-2154662 GCF_001698545.2 Rhinopithecus bieti
CATTTTTCTACTGACAATAGATTTTCTTTGTCTCTCCCTTTTTGACATTTTGAAGATTAAGTAAAGGAAAAAAATTGATAATTTAATTGTACCTTGTAAAGAGAAAAAGTAATTTCTATACTCTCTACATTCAAATTTAGGAGTGCCTCAGGGACCCAATTACACTACTATGTACATAGGAGAAATACCTGTAAGTATTTCAGAATTTGAGGATCTTTAATATTTATTTGTATAATCAAAGGCAGCAAATTCAGAAGCAATTAAACATTATACAAATCTCAATACAATTAGTTATGACATATCTGGAAGTTAATCCATGATAATTATAGAAATAGAAGATATTATACATTATAAAATGGTTTAATACAGATTTGCTTATTTCCATTACTTAAGGATTATAATTTTAAAATCTGAGTAAACTCTACAGCATTGTTCAAGACATTACAAGTGAGGTTTTAAAAAAAAGTAACTTTTGTTAGTTTTTAAAATTAAGGTTGAATGAATAAACTATATATTTTCAACTGGGCTTTCTTTTGAGGAATTTATCAACACTTTTGGACACTTGTAATCAGAAAAATATACTCACAAATTATGGATATTATAAAGGTGATTATTTTTGGTAAAATATTGGAAAATATAATGGACTTTAAGGTCCATACCTACTCAGAATTCTATGATTCCTTAGTTTTCATCTATGTGATACATGGGCAGATTTGATTTTGTATGTTCTTATTGTTTTGCCCTAGGAATGGACATCTATGACATGAAAAAACTCACAGTGACAAGAGACTCCCTATAAATCAAGAGGTCCCCTTATGTTCAAGTGTTAAATGTTCATGTTTGTCAGATTAAATGTATGAAAGATGTCACTAGAACTAGTCACATTATCAGCATTCAAAAGATATGTTATCAACACTTCCTTAATGCTCTTTCGGTAATATGTTGCAATGACTTGAAGTATCAGAGGAAAGATATCATCTTTGTTTGACATGTTAAATAATAGATTATCTCAACGGTACACACAGCTATTCAATGAAACTCTTCTGAGTATTTGTTCAGGTCCATTCAGTGTGTGAATAGCCTGAGTTGTGACAGCAAGCAGTCTTTTACCCTTTTAGCAGACCTAATAACCACATGGCAAGGGAAGTGATCATTAAATAAACCTAAAGCATTGCTAACTACAGTTCTGGCATGTTGGCAAGTACTGAAATTGTAGTCCGTTATATACAGGTGACCATATATACTGGTTTTCTCAAAGCAATCCGGTTTATGCCTTTATGCCTGCTGCATTGTTATTAACAATACCCCTCTCACCCTCAAAAGTATTCTGGTTTGAACCATAAATTACTGTATATGGCCATCTTCCTTCCAGGAATAAAATTTGAGTAAAAATAATTAGGTGGTAGATCCAGAAACCTCCCCAAAAGTTGAGTCCTCAAGTAAAAAAAGAAATAGGTCTTAGAAGACTACAACTTTTCACTCTATGTATTTGTATTGTTCATTTTTTTCCCGCTAAAATAAGTGAATGCCTCATTTTATTCTAGATGAAGTATTTCTTGCAACAGCAATTAGGAAAACATTTCTGTTCTGTCTCTTCCAGTTTGTGTAAAGGGGGGGAGCAAAAGCTAAAAATGAAGTATAATTCAAAATCCTTTTGACACAGGCTGAAATCTAGACTGTGGTCATTATAGAGGTGGTTATTTTCTGCAGCGGCCAGTAGAAAATAAACAGGCTAATAATAACATAATATACTGCTATTCCAAAACTGAGTGGTGAGCAATATAGCCTTGGGAGAGAAATGCTTCACTCAGAAACTTAACCTACAGTAAAAATCTAATCAGTATTATTAAACAATATTAAACTAAACATGATTAATTTTGAAACTAACAATATCCTTCACAACACTTTCCCAGCACTATTTATTGATTTGTCAGTGTTTGTAAGACCCTTAGATGTAAGCTTTGGTCACTAGGAAAACTGATGTTTCATTTACCAATTTTATAAAGAATCATTGCATGATCCTCCACTTGAGTGGGACTGATTGCATTGATCTGAATTAATACAATTAGAGGAAGAAGGATTACTCAGACGTTTGCTTGGTAGGATCATGTCAGTATCATTGTAAATTGCTACATTTATGCAGGACACATTTAAATGTGTAAATAGATGCAAATTTATATTTATATATAAATATATACGCAGGACACATCTAAATATGTAATATATACATATTGCATATCTATTACCTATGTATTACATACTGGTACATACTTATTACATATATTACATATAAGTATGTAATATATATACATAAAGGTGTCAAAAAACACACACATATACACATTCGTACATATTATCCTAGTCAGTTGCATGAGTGGAAAATTCCTAAAAATCTGGTTAAAGTAAAACCATAAGTTCATCAATCTTTCATCCTGTGTCTATTGACTCATTCACTGTAAGAATTATTTTATATACATGTTAAGATGTGTCTTGCATATACATTTATGAATATATATTTTTTACATATGTCCTGCATAAATATATATATACACACACACGTGCACATACACACATTACTCCCATAACTATACATATATATGTATTGGAATTGTTTTTAAGTGAATATATACATATATATGTATATATGAATTATTTATAATTGCTAAGACTTGTATGTTTCCTTGTTTCCTTGTGCCAGGTATATACTAAGGACTCGTCATTTAATCCTCACAACAACAATGGAAGTAGATATTGTTATTATAATAACAATCAATAACAATTGTTATTGATTGTTATTATACTCATATTCATTTACAGAAAATAAAACTGAGGCTTAAATAGATTATGCAGTGTAACTTTTGAGGGAAATGCATATTTATTCATTAATGTATAATAATGTATGGAATAGGTTCAAGTCTCCACTCAATCATTCCAAGAATGAGTGGAGACTCTTGGAAAAGGCTGCGTCCACTGCCTTTTCCACTAACATGCATAACTTGACGTTTATGTTACAATAATATAGAATACAGTTCCCACAACATATGCATAGTATTCTTTATTTACTTATAAAAAATCTGTTTCTATGCAATAGGATTAAGCTTCAAATACTAAAAATAATGCATTTGCAAAGATCTTGTTGCAGTGTTTGAGCAACTGATTTCTCATTAGAGGGAGGAGTAACTTCCATATAGTAATGAATTGTTTGGTTTTCTCTTCTTTTTCTTTGGAATTAAAGAAGATAATCAATCGTGGTAAGAATTTGAAGCAAATGTCCACAGTCAGGTTTTGATAGTCAATCTTGAATTATTCTTCCCTAAAACTAAGGCACTCACTTTACAACATGACGTCTAACTCAAGAGATAAAAATTGTGAAACTCCTCTGAGAAAATAATAAAAACAAATGTTTGCTTCTGATATTTTGTTTCCTTTTTTTCAGTGATCATTATAACTATTATTGCTCATTATCTGAGGGAACAGTTATGAAAATCTATTTGAACATGCCAGGAATAAAGATGACCACACACACACACACACACACACGTTATTCTGGCCTGCACTGGGGTGATTTTGACAGCCTTAAGGGTGTGCAATTAGGAGTCAGATATTTGAAATAGTTCAGTTTAGGCCTAAGAGGAGGCCAACACTATAGAATTAGTAAAATAAAAGCTGAGAAATCATCTAGATACTCAGGTAAAATTCTGACTATAAAGAAAGAAAACAAAGAGAAAGAGTAAAACCATGTAACTGCAAAATTCACATAGCTGCTGTGATTGAATGTCAGATCTAATGTCATATCTGTATAATATAATGTCAAATCTAAAACTTCATTTTCTATATATCCGCATAGATGGTATTTTTGCCATTTAATAGAGTATATGTTTTGTCATCTGGATAAAAAATATTCAACTTGTAAGATTCAGCATATTTGTCATAGTCCAACTTAGGTTAGTCTATTTTACTTGATGCAAATATAATACCAAATATGAGCCATGACCTTTTGCTTTTTATCTTGCACTCTTGAAATCCGCCATCCGCATTGTTGCCATAGTGATTTATCCGCAATAAAAAACTGGCCTTATTCCACTTCTATTTAGCAGATCTCTGGCTCCATGGTGATTATCCATATGGCATACAACATGTCCTCTGTGTCGTGGTCTTGGCCTGCTTCCACAGCCTTTTCCACTAACATGCATAACTTGACATTTATATTACAACAATATAGAATATAGTTCCTACAACATATTATTTTATAATTGCCTATATTATTTTAATATAATATATAATAATATATATATTATTTATTTATAATTGCCATGTTATTTTATAATTGCCTATATTTTCTCATGCTTTTCCTGTTGCTAAAACATGAGAAGCTCTTATTTGCTTACTTATTTACTTATTAAGACTTATTTACTTACTTAACTCATTACCTGCATTTAAAGATTATGTTAGAAATTACGCCATCCCAAAAGTGATGACCGATCTAGTGGACGGGGCTAAGCGGTCCTGCTCTGAGTTTATATCATGTCCTTTCTTCCCCTTCTTAAAATGATCTCTTTATGGGTTTCTTTATTGCTTTAGGTTTCTAGTTATTTGATGAAATAGCCATCATGGTTTTGTTGTTGTTGTTGTTGTTTATCTTTGCATACTCAACCCTAAGCATTGTGTCTGGCAAACATGTAATGTATATTTGTTGAAATGAAATAGCAGCCAGTTTTTCACGAAGTGAGAATCACAGAATACTGTCCTAAAACAGTTTTGGTATTGATGAAAGATACTGTATTATTTTGAAATAAATGCAGGCTTCAAAAAGTCAGATAGACTGTATATTTTCAGTAATCTTAAATCCACATGCTAGTTTGATTATTTTTACTATTTTAATTATTTTATTATGTATGTATTTATTTAGTCTCCATTTGATATTTTTGTAACTTCTGAGAATAAAATCTTGGTAGTTGCTGCAAATGGAAAACTGGAGAGAAGTGGTTGTTTCAGACTTCAAGTTTCTATACCAGCAAGTTACTTCCAATAGAAAATATATCAAAATATGATTTATTTGGACTCCTTTCCTCTCAATTTTATATGGACCTGGGCAAGAACAGTGGTATCTATAGTACTAAGTTATTGCTGCATGATGCGTTACTCGTTTTTCCTAAGAAACTTTACTGTCCCTGGAGTTTGCAACAGATTCTGTCCATTGAATCTTAATTTCTCTGACCCTGCTTTGGGACTGATCAGGCATGCCTACCACCTCAATTTACTCCAGTTTCTGTAGCTTAGGTAAGTAGCCCATGGTCCAGTTTCATTCATTACCTATAGAGGTCAGCATCTAGGAGTATATCAAGTACAACTACAGTGTTCCACGTCTCTTACTACAAACATGTCTAGACTCTATTAGAATTGTATTAGAGAAGTAGGTCTGTATGTAACATCATGAAGATTGCTTCGATGTTCTCAACAGGATATCCTGCATCTTATTATCTAAGATTTAAAATGTGTCTTTTGGGCCGGGCTCTGTGGCTCATGCCTGTAATCCCAGCTCTTTGGAAAGCTGAGGTGGGCAGATCACTTGAGGTCAGGAGTCTAAGACCAGACTGGCCAACATGGTGAAACCCCGTCTCTAGTAAAAATACAAAAAATAGCCAGGCGTGGTAGCATGCACTTGTAGTCCCAGCTACTCGGGAGGTTGAGACAGTGAATCATTTGAACATGGGAGGCAGATGTTGCAATGAGCTGAGATCGCACCGCTACACTCCAGCCTGGGCAACAGAGCGAGACATCATCTCGAAAAAATAAAGTATGTCTTCCCTGCCCCAATTTCCTGTGGGTAAGTCTTCAAATATCTCCATATCCTATTCCCCAAGTATGGTAGGTGTAAAACTTAAAGTAGGAAACCTGGAAATAATTCTAAAAATTTATATTACCATCCCATACCATCTAAGGAATTTAACTACTAGGATCATTTTGCATGTCATATTTCTTCAAGTTTTCAATGCAATTTAATTTCTTATAGGCCTATTAGCCCTAAAGTTGACAAAATAACAAGAAATCCAGTACACTCATGTTTACTTTATATTTAATTTCCAACAGTACTTTTCTAGGATTGAGTTATAACTAGAAATGGGGACGATAAGTTGTGTATTGATTTGGAAGTTAGAAAGATGATTTTGTTTTCTATATTAAAGATAATTTAAATATACATATTTCACCCATACTATCATGAAAACTATTTGGAATATCCAATGCATTTTATTTTAATGGAGTTCCTTGTAATCAGTATTACTCTGGAGGTGATGAATGTGATTAAAATACTCTGCTGAGGCAGAGAACCAGTCATATTTAGTTGGATGAGACTCAGCTTTATACATCCGAGCATTCAAAATTTCTGGCTTACTGTTAAGAGTAATTATGCTGTTTACCTCTCAGTAATGCTCTTCTCTTCTTAAGATACCTAATCTCCACTCTCTGGGAAAGAGAAATGGCAGTTTCAGTGTACCATTGGTACCACGTCTATCAATACTGTTCAGAAATTCTTGAAAAAATCCATCATCAGATACCTCTCTATAATCACCTGTAATTTCAGTAAAACTATGAGACTTATGCAGTAGTGAATGATAGAATCAAAATGTGAATCCATGCCACCTGACCAAGAGTCACTAAATATTAAGTAATATTTAAGAAAATAAATATTCTTCAAATCACATAAAGCCTAAAATGTTCATGGTAATCTATTACAATCAAATCACTGTTCTAGAAGTAACTGGTCTCTATGCACTTTTTGTAGAACAACTCATGGTATGGATAATAGTGGTGCTAGGGTCGCTTATGTCATAAGCAAATTCAAAAGGTTGTAAAAACTGATTACAGATTAAGACGTACAACCTGTGAAATATGATGCTTAAAATATTTTATATGTGATGAAATTGAGGTTTGGGGAGATGAAATAAACTGCACAAAATCACATACCTAATAAGTGATGGAGCCATAATTTGAACTTGGGCATTCTAACCATTCTTTCAATTATATTAATTATATCTCTACCACATTCAAATTATAGTTCTAGAAATAAATGTTATGGATTAATCTTAGCATGTATTTTTAAAAAATTGTTTTAGATTCATAGGTACACATGCAGGTTTGTGATATAAGTAAATTAAGTGTCATGGGGGTTCAATGTACAGATTATTTCATACCCAAGGTAATAATTATAGTAGCTGATAAGTAGTTTTTCAATCCTTACCCTGAACTCTTAAGTAGGCGTCAGTGTCTCTGAATCCCTTATTTGTGTCCATGGGTACTGAAAGTTTAACTCCTACTTATAAACGAGAACATGCAGTGATTTGTTTTCTGTTCCTTCGTTGCTTCACTTAGAACAATGACATTCATCAGTATTCTTACAAAGGACATATTCTTGTTCCTTTTTTTATGGCTATGTAATATGACATGCTATGTAAGTACTGCATTTTCTTTATCCCGTCCACTACTGATGGGCATTTTGATTCATTCCATGTCTTTGACATTGTGAATAGTGCTGCAATGAACCTACTCAGGCATGTGCCTTTATGGTAGAATGATTTATATTCCTTTGGGAATGTGCTCAATTAATGGGATTGTTGAGCCATATAGTAGTTCTGTTTTAAGTTTTTTGAGACATCTCCAAACTGCATTCCACAATGGCTCAACCAATTTACATTCCCACCAGCAAGGTATAAGTGTTCCTTTTCTCTGCTACCATGCAGGTATCTGTTATTTTGACTTTAATAATCACCATTCTGACTGGTGTAAGATGGTATCTCATTGTGATTTTGATTCACATTTCTCTAATAATTAATGGATAATGAGTATTTTTCATGTGCTTGTTAGCTGTATGTATGTCTTCTTTCTAAAAGTGTCTCTGCATGTCTTTTGCCCAGTTTTTACTGGGTTGTTTATTTGTGTGGTTTTTATTTGTTTGTTTTGCTTTTTAATTGAAGTTCCTTAGAGATTCTGGATATTAAGACTTTTGTCAGAGGCATGATTTGCAAATACTGTCTTTCATTCTGTAGGTTGTCTGTTTACACTTGATAGTTTCATGCACTATGCAGAAGTTCTTTAGTTAAATTATGTCCCAGTTGTCAATTTTTGTCTTTGTTGCAATTGCTTTTGGCATCTTCACTGTAAAATTTTGCCTATGTCCAGAATGATATTTCTTGGGTTATCTTCTAGGATTTCTAAAGTTTTGAATTTTACATTGAAGTATTTAATTCATCTTGAGTTGATTTTTGTATATGGTGAATAGAATGGGTCCAGTTTCAATCTTCTGAACATGGCTAGCCAGTTACTCCACCTCCATTTGTTGAACACTGAATTGTTTCACCATTGCTTGTTGGTCAATTTTGTCTAAGATCCGATGGTTGTAGGGGCATGTGGCTTTATTTCTGGGTTCTCTATTCTGTTCCATTGGTCTATGTGTCTGCTTTTTTACCAGTACCATGCTGTTTTGGTTATTGCAGCCTTAAACTGTAGTTTGAAGTCAGGTAAGGTGATGTCTCTAGCTTTGTTCTTTTAAATTGCTTTGGGAAGTATTGCACTTTTTACAGTATTGATTTTTGCTATATATGAATATGGAATGTTTCTCCATTTGTGTCATTTCTGATTTATTTCCTCAGTATTTTGTAATTCTCATTATAGATAACTTTTGCCTCCCTGGTTAGCTATATTTTTGGGCATTTTATGTTTTTTGATTATGGTGAAAGCAATTACATTCTTGATGTGACTCTCATCTTGGACGTTGTTAGTGTATAGAAATGCTACTGATTTTTGTGCATTAATTTTGTATCCGAAAACTTCTCTGAATTGGTTTATCAGATCTAGGTGCTTTTGGGCAGAGACCGTGGGGTTTCCTACATATAGAATCATACCATCTGCACATAGAGACAATTTGACTTCCTCTCTTCCTATTTGTAATTTTTTTTTTTTTTCGCTTGCCTTATTGCTCTGATAGGACTTAAAGTACTGTGTCAAATAGGAACGGTAAGAGTAGGCATTCTTTTCTTCTTCTGGTTCTCAGCAGAGGACACTTCCTGCTTTTGCTCATTCAGTATGATATTTCCAGTGGGTTTGTCATAGATGGCTCTTACTTTTTGTGGTGTGTTTATTCACTGCCTTATTTGGTAGAGGTTTTTAACCTCAAGGCCTGCTGAATTTTATCAGTAGCCTTTTCTGCATCTAGTGAGATGATCATGTGTATTTGTTGTGAATTATGTTGATGTGGTGAATCACATTTACTAACTTTGCATATGTTGAACCAACCTTGCATCACAGGGATAGAGCCTACTTGATCATGGTGAATGAGCTTTTTGATGTGCTGCTGGATTTCGTTTGCTAGTTGTTGTTTTTTTTTTTTTTCCTTTTTTCTTTTCTTTTTTTTTTTTTTTTTTTTTTTGAGGATTTTTGAATTTATGTCCATCAAGAATATTGGCATGAAGTTTTCTTTTATCTTTGTCATGTTCTGCTAGGTTTTGATATCAGAATGATGCATGACTCATAGAATCAGTGAGGAGGAATTGCTCCCTCTCAATGATTTTGGAATAGTTTCAGTAGAAATGATGCAGTGCTTCTTATATAGAGTTGAGCTGTGAATATATCTGGCCCAAGCCTTTTGCTGGTTGGTAGGCTTTTTATTACTTATCTAATTTTGGAACTCATTATTTCTCTGTCCAGGATTGCAATTTCTTTCTAGTTCAAACTTGCAAGATTCTATTTCCTGGAATTTATCAGTTTTTCTAGGTTTTCTAGTTTGTATGCATAGAGGTGTTTGTAATTTTATTTGAGGTTTTTTCATTTCTGATTGTGGGTATTCAGATATTTTTTTTTCAGTAGTCTACTTACTTATTTTTTCAGAAATATTTCAGAAATAATAAGACTTATTTTTCAGAAAAAATAAGTCTTACTTATTTTTTCAAGGAAACAACCACTAAATTTGTGGACCTTTTGTATGGTTTTCAGGTCTTAATTTATTTCATTCAGTTCAGATCTGACTCTGGTTTCGTTTTTGTCTGCTGCTAGCTTTAGGGTTTGTTTTTGTTTAACACTGCTTTAGCTGTGTCCTAGAGATTCTGATGTGTTGTATCTTTGCCCAGAGTTTTCATCCTGGTTCATTCTAATCTGTGTGGGCAGATGTTCCTTCAATCTTGGAAGTTGCTGCCCTTTGAATAAGGTATTTGCTTTTATCTTCTTTGATTCCCTTGAGAGTTTGATAGAGGAGTATGGTGGGTTCAGTCGATTGACTTCGTCTCTGGAAGATCTGAGGGGGCCAAGGATTAGTTTAGTACTCTAGGCCTGCTTGCAAGTAACTTTTGAGGGCTAATGCCAGGCCCCTAGCTTTGTTAGTTTAGCCCCTTCATGCTGGGAACTTGCTGCAACGGAGAGGTCGAGGCATTTCGTGAGCAGCATTTGTAAAATAGATTTAGTAATACTATATTCAAAATACATAAAATATAATCATTATGGCATAGCTGATTTTCATATGTTCATTTTGTCCATTTGTTTTCCCCTATGCAATGCCTAACTTACCTGTAAAATGTATTTTCTTTACAAAGTGTTAAAAAGACAAAGAAATAGAAAAACTATTTATTGCTACCGAGATGCTAAATAATGTTTCAAAAGTAAGATGGAACTGCATTGCCATCATTATCATCATAGAACAATAAAAACTAATTTTCTATCATTTGGAAAACATGCAGAAATCCTTTCCTTCAGAGATTTTGTTACTTCTGGTTATGGGTCTTGATAGAGTCACTTAAGATAGGGTTTTAATAATTAAGTTTACATAACATCTAGATCATGAATTTTGATAACTTTTGTTCAGAAATGTTGCAAACATTTTCTTCTGTAACGTATGAACTAATAATTTGAAGAACATGTAAGTGATTAGTTTTTCTTTTACATAAAACCTGTATTTCAGCATTGTCAAATCATGTTACAAAATTCTCACTTTTCAAAGTTGACAACAATATTGATAAATACTTTGAAATATCATTAAGGTGTATTATGTTATCTGAAGCTTATTTGTTTAATCCTTCGTTAGAATGCCATTATGATTTCAGACACTAGATCTTTGTTCTAAGCGCAGAAACAGATTTTGGGTAAACTTACGCTCTCTTTTCTCTTCTGAAGAGGAGGACATTACTTTTATGAACACACTCATTTGATTAATATTGACTTTCCCTTTTAAATGTGAAAGACAAAGAGGAATTTATTAAGTCAAGGAGCCTTTCTTGAGGACACAGAAAAGTCATAATCATTATCAAAGACTGCTTTACTAAGAAACTTTTACATAAATGACACTGGCAATAGTTTAAAAATGGTGCCTTCTAAAGATAAAAGGTGGCTCAATAGTCAGGGAAGAAATCATGATAATAGAAGGCACTAGGTAAATGTTGGCTATCATGTGCCAGGCATAATGTTAGAAGATTTACCTATGACTTCTAAATTCACTGTAAGTAATTAGGGTAGCTGTTATTATCTTCATTTTACAAGTGGTAACATTGAAAAGAGAGAATTAAAAAGGTTAAGTAATTGATCAAATTTATATAGTTTTGAAATGACTTAGAGGGTGGAAAACCAGGTTCTGTAAGGCAGCACAGCTGCAGATCTTTGCACTACCACCTGCATGACAAATATCTCCTCTCTTTCTGTTTCCCCTGGCTGATATAGCAAATAGTTTGCAGCTTTTGTTTCTGATCAGCAGCAGACGGACACCCTCGGAATCCTTCTAAACACAGAATCTATATAGTACTTGTAAAGATATATATATATATATATACACACACACACACACACACACACACACATTTTAATAAGCATAACTATATATATAATGAAAAAATAGAAACAAAATACATGTCTAATACAATAAAACTATTTTAAATAAATTAAACTGTGTTCTTGGGTAATCATGTATTTTCAACATGAAGATTTAAATTTATATGCAGATATACCTGTAAATAAAATAAGTTTAAAAGATCATGATATGTGAACTAACAAAGTTTCACAACAGAAATATAGTATACTTTTTTGAGGGAAAAAACCTTTTTTAAACTATCAAGTATATATAAACTAAAATAACTAATTTCTGATATTTTAAATAATTTACTCTTTCCATTTTATTTGAAATTTGTTACTGATTTTTATCTATCGAAGTCATTTCTTATGTAGTAACTACAAATAAATAAAATAACTTTATTTCTGCAAAGACATAATAACAATATCTTCAAAAATCGCCAATAGCTGGGTTCAGTGATGTACATTTGTAATCCCAGCTACACAGGAGGCCAAGGAGTGCTTGATCCCCAGGAGTTTGAGTCCAGTCTGGGGAACATAGTGAGACCCCATCTCTAAAAGAAACGTAAATTGCCACTGTATCCTATAAGATGACAGTCTGATGGTCAGGGGAGATGTTGGGAAAAAAGACACATACATAGGTAAAAACATCCATCTCTGCCATGACTTAACTTATAATCACATCATTTTACTTAAACTTGTTAAAAGTTTTCAGAATAGCTATGGAAGTATTATTCAAAACAAAATGAAACCTAAGGAATGGGCATTATAAAATAAAACTTGAAGTAGAAATTTACTGTGGAAATTAAAATACAAAATAGGGTGTGTTTTTTGTGTTTATTTTCTTATTTGAAAGGATCTTTTTGATCAGAAATGGGAAGCTTTTAACTTTCAACTGCCAGTGCTACTTTTCTTCTTTTATGAAGGTTTTCCCCATAGATTTCAGTGCTGTTTGATAGCATTTAACCCTCAGTAGAAATGTTTTCAAATGGGAGTTAGTCCTCTCAAAACCTGCCACTGATTTATCGACTAAACTTATGTAATATTCTAAATTATTTGTTGTCATTTCAATAGTGTTCATGGCATCTTCACCAGGAATAGATTTTATCTCAAGAAACCACATTGTTTGTATCCATCCCTACAAAACAATTCTTCATTTGTGGATATTTTATCATGAGATTGCAGCAATTCAGTCATATCTTCAGGCTCCACTTCTAATTCTAGTTCCCTTGCAATTTCTACCACATCTGTAGGTATTTTCCACACTGAAGTCTCAAACTCTTGAAGTCATTCATGAGTGTTGGAATCAACTTCTTCCAAACTCCTGATAAAGTTGTTATTTGATCTCCTCCTATAATTTACAAATGTTCTTAATGGCATCTAGAATGCAAGGTTTTCAATTTACTTTGCCCATATGCATAAGAAGAATGGCTACCTATGGCAGCTATAGTCTTGTGGCTATAATCCAGTCTATCACTGATGGACATTTGGGTTGGTTCCAAGTCTTTGCTATTGTGAATAGTGCCACAATAAACATACATGTGCATGTGTCTTATAGCAGCATGATTTATAATCCTTTGGGTATATACCCAGTAATAGGATGACTGGATCAAATGGTACTTCTAGTTCTAGATCCTTGAGGAATCGCCACACTGTCTTCCACAATGGTTGAACTAGTTTATACTCCCACCAACAGTGTAAAAGTGTTTCTATTTCTCCACATCCTGTCCAACACCTGTTGTTTCCTGACTTTTTAATGATCACCATTCTAACTGGTATGAGATGGTATCTCATTGTGGTTTTAATTTGCATTTTTCTGATGGTTTTGTTTTCTTATCATTCATTTGCTCACTGAAGTAGCACTTTTGAGTTTCCCTCAAGAACTTTTCCTTTGCATTCACAAGTTGGCTGTTTGGTGATTGAGGCCTAGCTTTTGGCCTCTGGGCTTTCAACATGCCTTTCTCACTAAGCTTATTTATGTTTAGCTGGTGATTAAAAATGAGAGGCCTGGGTCTCCTCCTTTCATTTGAACACATGGAGACCACTTTATGATTATTATTTGGCCTAAGTTGAATATTGTGTGCTTCTGGAAACAGGGAAGCTGGAGTGGGTGAAGCAGTCACAACACATTCAACATGTACCAATTAAGTTTACCATCTTCTATGGGCCTGGTGTGTGGTGGCCCAAATCAACTACAATAGTAACATCAAAGACCACTGATCTCTATAACAAATAGAAATAATAGTAAAAACAATAATAATAATGATGATAATAAAGTTTGAAATATTGTGATAATTTCCAAAACATAGACACAGAGACATGAAGTGCACACATGCTATTGGGAAAACAGTGGACACCGGGTTGCCACAAAACTTCGGTTTGTAAAAACTGGAATATTTGTGGAGTGAAATAAAGCAAAGAGCAGCAAAACAAGACATGCCTGTATTGTTCTATTTATTCCATAGATTTTGTAAACTTCAATAATTTTTCTTAAAACTTGAATAAAAAAGGTATTTAGTCTCATTGTCTCTTGACATTATATGTTGAATTGCACAATTTGCAGTTATTATTTAACATCCCTGCAAATTTATCTGAACATTTATTTGATAATGTCTATACATTCTTCTAAACATAAGACCTTTCAAAAGTGACCATTCTGCTTACATTTCTATTCATTTAATTCTTTACTTGTAGCCTCAAAGTATATAATTATATTAACAGAAAAATCAATTCTTATTGAGAATTTATAATATACTAAATGATGTATGTACATAATTTTATCTTCATTCTGGAATTACTACAATTGTCCCAAATTTTACAGGTGAGACAACTTTCACAGTGGAAAATGCTGTGCCCAAACCTAGGCCTAGTTGGATCTAAATTAATGCTCTTAAACATATGTCATTGAGAAGAAAAGAACTACACTATTTTTTCTTTTGGTTTGCTTTTTTCTAGTACAATTTCTGATAACCAGACATTTCACTCAGTAAATAGTGCAGGCTGATTGACAGTCACTGAAGTGTAAGAATTTTCCCAAGTAATTATTGTAGCATTAACTTCTGTACTTGACTGATACCTCCCTCTTCCATCTAAAACTCTCCAATCTAGCCAGTTCTAAAACTCAAACCTATACTTAGAGAGTCTTTCTCTATTTATCTAAAAGTATTTCTTCTTCAGGGAAAGGTAAGTGATAGAAGAATACAAATACAACTGAAAGTTGTTACTGAAAAAACAATCACCATTAGAGTCTACAGTCTATCATTCAGAAATCAAGTTAGACAGTCAGCAACTTAACATGACTCTAAAGTTTCTGCTTCACTTTTAATTCTCAAGGGTCAGAAAAAATATTTGTTTCTACTACAAATATTAAGAAACCCAGATCTCAGAAAATGTTGTCAATTTAGAATGTGATCAATTGTATTAATCTATGAACATGATATATTATGATAGAATTAGCACATAGTGTTGTTACACACATGTTTAAGAATCCTTTAGAATTTGAATGTCAAGCTTCGTATCAAGAGCTCATTTACTCATATAAGTTACAGTGTAACTTACTTTCAGGAAAGAAGCAAGGAGAGCATCAGTTGTCAAAGTGATAATTCTTCTCAGTGTAAAAAGAGAAGGATAAGGAGAAATACCATCCTAAGAATGGTTTTATTTCTTTTTATGGCTGACACAGGAACAGAAAACCAAATACCACGTGTTCTCACTCATAAGTAGGAGTTACTCTACAATGAGAATACATGGACAGAGAGAGGGGAACCAGGGCCTGTTGGGGAGTAGGGTGTGAGCGGAGGGAACTTGGAGGACAGGACATAGGTGCAACAATCCATCATGGCACATGTATACCTATGTAACAAACCTGCACGTTCTGCATCTGTATCCTGGTGGTGGTGTTATCGTTGTTGTTGTTGTTGTTTTTATTTTTTAAGAATACATTTTAAAAAAGAATGGTTTCATTTACTTATTTATTTTGTGTTTACATATATGCTAAGTATGTGGCATCATTTTCTTATTTAATCTTTACTACATCATTTCCATTTTCTTGGCAATGTATCCGAGATTGACATTCCTATCAGATTGATGAGCTTATTATTTTGAGTTATTCAGTCAGGGATGTTTGGAGTTATTCAATCAGGGATGTTTAGAGTTATTCACTTTTAAGTTTAAGAGTAGCTCAGGGATATGACTTCATTTAGAAATTATGGAACTTATATTTCTAGATCTTATGTAAACTGAATCAGAGCTTTAACCGATTTTTATTTGTGAACTCTTCTATGCATGAGATGTCCCAGGGAAGGCTCAATCAAAGAGAACAAGAAGAACATTTAACCCCAATTAGATTTCATCTACAAAGACTGTGACGTTACAGGGAATATAAAGTTAGATGACTGATAAGTTATTTTGATTGTTAAAGTTTAGGTAAAAGATAATTAGAATATCTGAATTTCAGTAAAATCAAAATACTGCTGGAAACATGTATACTAGTTTAAGATGTAAAGTGCAATAAATATATCACTGCTTATATTTTGCTTATATATATACTATTTATACATACAGTGAATATAGTGAGCTCAATTTGAGATGCACAGGTAAGAATTGGAAATATATCTTCTTAAAAGTTTATCTAAATGATAAGTAAACTTTACAATTTCAGTTCAATGTATGCAGATGAATATAATAATATAATAAATGGAGCTATGATACACTACAAGCCATGCCTTCAAGTTGCATATTCTTATTTTTCTCTCAGCAGCAAGTAGTTTGGAAACAAATAAAAATTATTGAAGATAAATTTTAAATTATCAGCTCTGGAATATAGTTAAAGATTATCTTGAATGTTATATAAATTTGGATATATATCCTTTTCTTCCTTGTGAACTGGTCAAAGAATTACCTTGGCATACTTTATATGTGGCGGAACATAAACTTTCTATTTCCAAACTTGCTGACTTTTCTGTTCTCATATAAAAGATTGTAAAGTCAGTAAAGTTAAATTTCTGAGTGAGTTAAACTCCATAAGCAGAAAGTCTACATGAAGCATAGGATATCCTCTCTAAAGCTGTCAAACTGTTTCTATAAGTATCATGTAGAAATCACAGCCAGGGTGAAAAGAAATTTATTATTCAGAAATCCAATTTCCTTGGAGGATGATGGACACATCTACAATGTCTGTAAAATATAAAAATTTAGACGATGTGTGACTGAAGAGTTAAGCATTGCCATTCAAAATACTCCTCTGAGTACAGCAGCCAGAGCCATTTCAGTGCTCTGGCTGCTGTACTCAGAAGAGTAATTTCCCAGCTCCTGCTGGAGAAAGCTTTCACAATTAATGCATGGGTGCAAAAGGTCACTCTCAGCTCATTGTCAGTCGTGAGATTCATATTAGTTTAGTCTTAGGGATATTGAAGGAAAGTTATAGGAATACAATGGGTTCCTAGCTGAGATGGTTTACAGCTGAAAGATTGCTTCAGGAGAATTTCTTGGTCTGAGAGTTTCTAGTGGCTGTTGACTCCCCCAGCCCAATCTAAAAAATAATGCATCAAGGAACTATGCAGATTACTACTCATTAAGAAAGTCTTTTAAGTGAACCAAATTGTGTGTAGGCTGCTCCTAAATATAAACAAACATAAAAGTAGGGAATATGGTATTTTCAGAGACATTTCTACAAATCTAAACCATGAAGTGTCTGTGCTATTTCAACAGAGATACAATATATTTGTGGGTTTTAATATTTGAAGTTTGGTTGGAGATAATTTTTAATTGTTAATTGAAACCTATTTTCCTTTTTTTTCTGCTATGCACTGTCATAAATTATTTTGTACTTTCATTTACACCATACTGTATAACAAGTTTTTCGGGACCATTTGTAAGTCATAAGCATAGACCACACCTCACCTGCTCAGAGGAACTCCTCTGTCTCATAGTCAGCCATGTTGAGAAAAAATTGGACATTTTGCTCACTGACCTTCAATGAAAAGCATCATCTTATGTACCTAATGGACTACTTGCTTTTCTAGGGACACTGAGATAATAAATTGTTTCTAATATAATAGGTGATTTTAAAAGTTGGCAAATGATATTAACAGTACTGACAAATGTTAGTCGATATTAGTATTATAGTTATTACTGGTTTAGCAATTTCCCACAGCTTAAGATGCAAAATTCAAATACTCTGGTTTATAAGTAGTAGAAATATGCTCTAAAATAACTATAAAAAATATAGTCTTCTGTCTGGCCATGGTGGCCCATGCCTGTAATCCCAGAACTTTGGGAAGTTGAGCTGGGCGGATCACGAGGTCAGGAGATCAAGACAAGCCTGGCCAACATTGTGAAACCCCCTTCTCTGCGAAAAATACAAAAATTAGCTGGACACGGTGACGTGCCCCTGTAGTCCCAACTACTCGGGAGGCTGAGGCAGGAGAATCGCTTGAACCCAGGAGGCAGAGGTTACAGTGAGCCGAGATAGTGCCACTGCACTCCAGCCCAGCCTGTCAAGAGAGCAAGACTCTGTCTCAAAACAAACAAATAAACAAAAAAGGTAGTCTTGTAAATACACAAACCAATAATATGGTGTTTATTAACATTTTTGAGCATTATGTACTGTATATAATTGTGTGTGCTCTATTTTTATACACTGGAAGCGCAGTAGGTTAACACCAGCATTACCATAAACACATTAGTAATGCATTTTGTTATAATGTTATGACAGCTACAATTTAAATAGAAGATAGACATTTTTTCAGCTCCATTCCAATCTTAAGGGATCACCTCATATATGTGGTCCATTATTAACAGAAACATTGTGAAGTGGCACATGACTATAAAATTTTTTGATCATACTGTATTTTTTGCACCTCCACAGTTTCTGTATTGCTTATAACCTGTGTTCAAAATGTTGTCTGTTAGATGACCTCTCACTCCTTCAAGAACATGCCCCAATGCCACCCTTTCTGTGAAACTGCTACCTACTTTGCTGCTCCCATCCAACAGAATTGTTTACATTTTCTCCAAGACCAGTAGGAGTTGGCATCTACTTGTCTTATAGAGCACATTCCAATATATTGTATTCATAGGTGACTCAATATATTTGTCTTCATAGGTGACAAGAGCAAAGATCATATCTTCATTGCTGTCTGCTCTATGTATAACCCAGTCATGCATATAGTATTTGATATTTGGGTTTTTGGGATGAACATAATTACTTAATGTCATTATTTCATAGATTGATGAATATTGATAGAAGTGTCATAGATATGCCAAATATAATATATTGATCCACTTAAGACTTTATTCAGTCCCTAATTGCTAACTTTGCATAGTGCTTTTCATGGCTGGTAAGTTAGTGAGGAAAGGAGTCAGAGGCAAAATGTAAGTGTTGATCAAGAATTTTTCTACCATTTTATATAACATTCAAGCCTTGATAATAATTTACTGGTTTGGAGATCAACAGTTTCTGTGAACAATTGACATAATATTTAAGCTTTTTGTTTTTTTTTTACTTTGGTAATTACCATATCCAAAAAAGGGTGCTTTGTGTTGTTTAAATGAATAATACACTTTGCATATGTATTTGTAGAATTACTTCTGTTAGCATCACTTAGCTCATATACCTTAAAATAACCTATTTTATAATCATTTTATCTACCTATGTGGATATATATATTACTAATAGAAAATTTTACTTTAAGGTTTATGCAGTTGTGTCTAAAGAGTTGTAGTAAGAAAGAAAAATTGAATGTGAAGAGAAGATAGGTATTTTGGAAATGTTACTGAGAAAGAAGATACCCAATCTAGCATATCTAATAATATTGAATTACTTTTGAGCACTGGAATTTTAAGTAGTCTAATGCTGCTTTATTAAGTTATCTAATTTTTAGGATTTATTAACCTTATTTTGACATTATAAATGTTCTCAACACAAGCATTAACTGACTGATCCTGATCTCAAACACAATGAACAAGTAAAGCTTTGGTTCTTTATTCTGTGGAGAGACAACTTGCTAACGCAATGACAAATTTTCCTCATGAATTTTACTTATTGAAAAAGTAATTGCCTTTCAGAGTTGACTTTGAGATGCTGCTTTTGGAGTTTAACTTCTTTCTGATTCTTGAGTAGTAATGGAAATTTTAATGGGTGAAGCTTATCTGTGAATCACTGGTAACTTGAAACTGATTTTACATGGCTAGATTTTCAAACTGAGATGAAAGGAGAAAACCCATGTAAGCATACTTGTTTAAGCATATTCTGATATTTTTCAATATTATTCCTATGTATTTTTCATAAGCGTATACTCTTCAGACAATATAGTATTTGCCTTAACATCTCTTAATCTTTGGATTTGGAAATTTATTGTTTATATTGTAATGCTACTTATGTGAGAATGGTTAAAAGACATTAAGCATACTATTCAGTATATATTTAGCCACAGTCAGATTGAACTGCTATTTGTTAATGTCTATGTTTTAACATAATAGCAATCCCATTCGTTTAGTAGGATTAGCCCAAGTCTAAAGAAGTACAATTGAGATTTAGAAAAAAAACAATGACTTACCCAGCCTACCTAACTAATGGGATGGTTGAGCGTAGAACATAACTTTTATAACTTCAATTTTTGCCACTCCCATTATTCTACTCTTTGCACATTAATTCTAATTTTTAAGATAATGCCTTCAATGGGCTGATAATTTGATTTCTTAATTTAACTGAAGACAGCTCTGTAGTAACTTTATAATTAATAATTTTTAATGTTTGTTAAGTTTTTTTTTTTTTTTTTTTTTGAGACGGAGTCTCGCTCTGTCGCCCAGGCTGGAGTGCAGTGGCCGGATCTCAGCTCACTGCAAGCTCCGCCTCCCGGGTTTACGCCATTCTCCTGCCTCAGCCTCCCGAGTAGCTGGGACTACAGGCGCCCGCCATCTCGCCCGGCTAGTTTTTTTTGTATTTTTTAGTAGAGACGGGGTTTCACCATGTTAGCCAGGATGGTCTCGATCTCCTGACCTCGTGATCCGCCCATCTCGGCCTCCCAAAGTGCTGGGATTACAGGCTTGAGCCACCGCGCCCGGCAAGAGGAGTATATTTTTTTTATAATATGGAAAAGTTTCTGTTTTGTGCTATGCTATAATCAACACCCTTTCTAGATGATTTCAAACTATCATTTTAACATTTTGCAGAAGAGAAACTGAGGGTATGAAAAATTGAGAAACCTGCCCAAAATGTAGCATCTAAGAGGCAAAGTCAGGATTGGAACTCAGGTTAGTCAGACACTTGATCACAAGCGTTAATTACTACCAGCCTAATGAACTTCAAAGTTCTGTGAAATGTTTTTTTTTTGTTGTTGTTGTTTTTTTTTTTTTGAGATGGAGTCTCGCTCTGTTGCCCAGGCTGGAGTGCAGTGGCCGGATCTCAGCTCACTGCAAGCTCCGCCTCCCGGGTTTAGGCCATTCTCCTGCCTCAGCCTCCCAAGTAGCTGGGACTACAAGCTCTCGCCACCTCACCCGGCTCATCCTGATACCAAAGCCTGGCAGAGACACAACAAAAAAAGAGAATTTTAGACCAATATCCCTGATGAACATCGATGCAAAATCCTCAATAAAATACTGGCAAACCGGATTCAGCAGCACATCAAAAGCTTATCCACCATGATCAAGTGGGCTTCATCCCTGGGATGCAAGGCTGGTTCAACATTCGCAAATCAATAAACGTAATCCAGCATATAAACAGAACCAAAGACAAGAACCACATGATTATCTCAATAGATGCAGAGAGCACTACCTAATCTCTCACGCTTGGCTTCTGTCCAATTTATAAAGAAATGAAATCAATTAATTCAGAATTTTGATCCAGAATTTAAAATAAGACATTTATTTAAGGTTCCTAGTAAAGTGTCTGAAATGATGAAGCTCAATAATTGTAGTTGCATCTGAAACATGATAAAATAATTCAGTTTTGAATCCCCTCAAACGCTTGCCCATGGAAAGCACAAATTTCATATCATTTCACAAATATACCATACCCAGAATAATCAAATTCATAGAGAAATAACGTAGAATAATGGTTACCATGGGCGGGAAGCAGAGCTTAATGGGGAGCACCTATTTAATGGGTAGTGGTCCAATTTGTAACGATGAAAAGTTCTGAAGATGGATGGTTGGTGATGGCTATACAACAATGTGAATGTCCTTAAAACCACTAAACTGTAAACTTAAAACGGCTAAAATGGTACACTCTATGTTATGTACATTTTACCACAACACAATTTTAAAATTTAAATGAAAAAACAATTTTAATTATTTTAAAAATCTGAACAATAACAAAGCCTAATGTCACCTTCAAAGTCTCATAATATCTAGGAATTTTGTTCCTCAAAGATGCTTGGTTTTGCACATTTTTAAATTATAGATTCAGAGGCTGCATGTGCAAATTTGTTGCATGGATATATTGTGTAATGCTGGGGTTTGGACTTTTCCCTGAGCAACACTTTCATGTTGAGCAATTCAGAGCCTAAAGTCCTAAATCCACCCTAGTCTGTTATCAAGCAAATCTTGAACAAATCTTTTAATTTTTCTGGGCTTCTGTTTTCTTTTGGGTTAGCAGAGAAGAATTAGCAAGATATGAGCTTCATTTTAGCTAAGATTCTTTGGATTTTATGACTCAGGAACTTCTGACATCACTATGCACACACACATGGGTAGCTATTTAGTTTTCAAGAATGTGAGATTCTTATGTTACCTGCATAAATAAAGGGCTCTCTGAGAAAGCGTCCTTAAATTTGAGATATTATAAAAAGAGGAATAGCAATCTATAAAAAGGAAAGCGATTCTTACATATAAGAAGTATCAAACACAGTTGAATAATTTGTATAGTATAGTTTAAACCACGTTAAAAAAATCACCTTGTTCATGGTAAAGATGCAATAAGTGCCATTATATAAATGACCAATTTCTGAATTATTAGTGGCTTGTGCTGATGGCTAGAGCCATAGTTCTAGATACACAGTTTATGTCAGTGTTCCAAGAACCTGGTATTAGTTCAGCTATTCAGGCTAAAGTGGTGGTGAATACAACAGAAGAGAAAGAGAAGTTTCATTCCGTGCTAATATCCAAGTGTTTTAAGTAATTACTACCCATGAACATGTTTATTTAAGACTTAATTATAAGATTCAAAATATTTTACTAGGCAAACTTGAAGAAATGTATTTTAAAGAAAACTAAATGTAAAAAAATAAAAATAATTAGTTGTTTGTCTACTCTAATCCTGTGTGCCAACAGCTTCATGTATCTGGAGAATAAAGGAGAAAACAAACATCAAGTGGTCCATCATCCCTATGCAATAATTGTATGTCATTTTCCCAGTTAGTTTGCACTATTACTTTTCAAAGGAATCCTTCATAAATTATCTTTATCCTCAAAGCTCCAATACCTCTTTCTCATTCCCAAACTTCCACCTATACTGGACCTTCTCTCTGGTTAATTACCAGTGTCTAGAGGAACTAATTTGCTCTGCCAACCTAAGAAAAGACTTTCCTCTTACTGTGCAGGTGTGTCCATTCTCTCTCCTTTTTTATCTGCACTGTACCTTTTAATTGATTACTTTCATTAGTAGTAGCTCTGTCTTTAACACAAGTGCACACATGTGCCAAGTTCCTGGACTCATTGTCTCCACGGTCTTCCTGTCTCCTCATTTTGTTGCTCACTTGCACAGTATAAAGAAACACTAAAAATTATGTGAATTCTATTTTCCTGAAAACCTCTAGTCAGGCTTTTGTTTCCACTTCTCCACTAAAACCACTCCTCTCAAGGGTGTCAGTGACTTCTGTTTTGCAAATACACAATAGTTAATCCTCAGTCCTTATCTTCCTCAACCTATTAGTGGCACTTGACATATTAGCATTCTTTCCTGTTTGAAATCCTTTCTTCATTTGGCTTCGGGCATTCCCTCTCACTCCTTCTTATCTCTTTAGCTACATACCCTTTATTTTTCTAACCTCTAAATATTTGCAAGTCCTGATTTTTCTCTCTTTGTACATCCTCCATAGATAGCCTATGTTAGTTCCATGATCATTTCACGACTGGCAATTTTGTGTCTACCCTGAATTTCAGATTCATTCATATCAATCTATGATCTATGGGACATCTTTATTTGGTAGTTTAATAGATATTTCAAACTGTATTTGCACAATCAAAGCCAAACTCTTGATTTCTACTCCAAACCTGCTGCTCTTCAATAAGGAGGAACACATTCCAGTAAGTGGCACCTCCATTCTCTTAGTTTCCTGTTGGCTACATCTCTCATCTCAAGTACTATTTCCTTCCTTTCATTAATCTGGCCTATTTACTGTTTCTCATCTATGGCTGGCACGCTCCCAACTCAGAGCCATTGAAAGTGTTATGCCTGCTTTTCTGTTATGGGACTCTCTAAAATGTCCCTTGGTTTATTCAGGTCTCAGCTCAAGTGTCATTTTCAGAGTTTTCCTTGAATACCCTAGCAACCTTCTCCCTACTCCAACCTTCTTTCTCTCCTTGTATTAGTCTGTTCTCAGGCTGCTACTAAAGACATACCCAAGACTGGATAATGTATAAAGGAAAGAAGTTTGATTGACTCACAGTTCCACCTGGCTGGGGAGGCCTCACAATCATGGCAGACGGTGAAGGAGCAGCGAAGTGATGTCTTACGTGGCGGCAGGCAAGAGACCTTGTGCAGGGGAACTCCCATTTATAAAACCAGATCTCCTGAGACTTATTCACTACCGCAAGAACGGCATGGGGGAAACTGCCCCATGACTCAATTATCTTCACCTGTCCCAACCCTTGACACGTGGGGATTATTACAATTCAAGGTGAGATTTGGGTGGGGACACAAATAACTCATATCACTCCCTTTACATCTTTCTTCAAGCATTAACACAACCTAAACTATATCTGTATTATTTCTTCTTTTCTTAAAAAAAATGAAAGCTCCACAAAGACTTTGTGAAGTAATACATTTCAAGCAAGGTGAAAAGAGTCCTACAAATATGCCTGATCATTATATTTTAATACCTAATATAAGGAGAAATGCATCTCAAAATGAGATGACAAGTTTACACTTCAGGCTTGTTTTCATGAATTGCAAAAAATCATTTTAGAAAAAAGAAAAAGTAACCTCAAACACTGTCCCCACATGCTCTTCTCTGTTATTGTTCTTTTCATTTCTGTTTGGTTAGGTGCTTCTCTTTATTTTCATTTATCTCTTATCACTGCATTTACCACACTACATCTGTCCCAAGAAAAACATAACTCATCCCTTTTCTCCTAGGGGAGGAAACCTAACCTCTTATAAATGAGCAGCATCTATAAAGGAGCTAATATATTTAATCAAAGTTTAATAAATGCTTTGATTAGTTATATTTTATCTTGGCAGACTAATACACATATGTTAATATAGCATGTACTCAAATACACATATGCATAGATATCTTAGACAAACAGTCTTTATCAAATATGTGATACTCTCAAGAATTAAAATTATACCCAAGATTCAAAAGTTTACAAGCTATTGGAAAAAATGAGTGCTCTGCTTAATTTGTTTTTAAGAAACTAAAGTAACAATAATGCTTTAAAAATAACCAGGGATTCATTTCAATTTGTGGAATTATTTTACTTCTAATGGAAGTTTAAACAAAACTTTTCTAATTACACGAAGTATTTCATTCTCTTATTAGTTTTTCTTTCTATAAACAAATAAACTATTTCCAGACTCTTACCTCCTCTGTAATTACTGTTGCTCAAGAAAGTTCCATTCAGAATGAGATTACAAGAAAATTATAGACATAAGCCATACTTAAAGTTGTTTAATATGACAGTTGGAATAGCTTATGCTCTGTATTTAATACTTAGTTAGTGGAAGATAGTGGATGATGCCATTTTAGTTATAACTAAGAGTATTAAAATTAGTTTACTTATGAGTTTTCACAAAGAATGATTTTTGGAGGCTAATTTCTATAAACAGTATTTCTCCCTTTAATTAACATGAAACAGAGTGTGTTCTGTTAGTGTGCTTTTTATTTGTCTACAGACTTTTTTGATAAGTCTCATGATATACAAATAATTGTTTTTCTCTTCAATATAGCAATCATCAGGGCAAATTTTGTAGTTTAGACCAACAAAGCATTGGACAGTCTACTATATCACATATATTGTTATCTATTACATGTTTTTCAATTCACATTGATTACATAATTGTTATGCAAGGGTTTGGAGAATTCCAACTATATCATCAGATCTATATCTATTCAATGTTGTATCATTATTATTTCCTGCCTTATATAGATGTTACGTTACTTTAAAAAGTTATATTTATTACAAATACAATGTTACGTATGCCTTCTCTTTTTACCTTCACAAACACATAAATGATGATCTTGAAGGTGGTAACCAATGTCTACAATTCACTTGGAAAGGGTTATTTTAATTCAATTAATTAAAATTAGAAAATATCTACAGGGAACAATTCTCTTGCTTTCAATCATTTATATGTCTTTTGTTTTAAAATTTGTTTGAATTTAGCAGCAATATGCTTAACTAAGTATTATATATGGACCCTCATTGGAAGTTGAAATGCCAGTCTTAGCGTTGCTTACCAAGAAAAAAAAAAAAAAAAAAGCAGAAAGCACCAAAAGATAGTTTATAGGATTTTCTAACATCATCCCTCAAACTCAAAATAGTATGAAAAATATAAATAAATGTCATCCAAATGTCTTTAATCTAGGAATCTGGTATCGTTTTAAAAATTGCTCATATGATTACAAATTTTAGAGCATATATCAATACATGAGGCAAGAATGAAATTTGTGTTGGTGATGACTATGCCCAAAATGCATTCTTACTTTAAAGGTAGTTATGCATTCAAGAAACTCTTTGTGCATATATAAATGTGTGTGTGTGTGTGTGTGTGTGTGTGTAACTTTGTAAAGTAACAACCTGATATTTCTGAATAATTCTGTTTCGAGAAAATCCTGAGTAACAGCAGTTCTAAAATTTCCATGTAATATATCCTCGGCATCCTGGTACATTATCTATCTATCTATCTATCTATCTATCTATCTATATTTTTTAAATTATTATTACACTTTAAGTTCTAGGGTACATGTGCACAACGTGCAGGTTTGTTACATTGTATACATGTGCCATATTGGTGTGCTTCACCCATTAACTCATCATTTACGTTAGGTATATCTCCTAATGCTATCCCTTCCCCCTCTCCCCACCCCTCAACAGGCCCCGTGTGTGATGTTCCCCTTCCTGTGTCCAAGTGTTCTCATTGTTCAGTTCCCACCTATGAGTGAGAACATGCAGTGTTTGGTTTTTTGTCCTTGCAATAGTTTGCTGAGAATGATGGTCTCCAGCTTCATCCATGTACCTACAAAGGACATTAACTCATCATTTTTTGTGACTGCATAGTGTTCCATAGTGTATATGTGCCACATTTTCTTAATCCAGTCTACCATTGTTGGACGTGTGGGTTAGTTCCAAGTCTTTGCTATTGTGAATAGTGCCTGCAATAAACATAACATCGTGCATGTGTCTTTATAGCAGCATGATTTATAATCCTTTTGTATATACCCAGTACATGGGATGACTGGGTCAAAGGTATTTCTTAGTTTCTAGATCCTTTGAGGAATCGCCACAGCTGTCTTCCACAAACTGCGTTGAACTGAGTTACATCCACCAACATGAGAGGGTGTTCCTAATTTTCTCCACATCCTCTCCAGCGACCTGTCTGTTTCCCTGACTTTTTAATGATCCGATTCTAACTGGTGTGAGATGGGTATATCGATAGTGGTTTTTGATTTGCAGGTGTCTCTGACTGTCTTAGGTGACGCGAGTGAGCATTTTTCATGTGTCTGGTTTGGTTCGCTACATCCAACTCTCTTTTTTTCTTGGCGCACTCTGTTGTTCATATCCTTCGCGCTTGCTTGATGGGATTGTTTTGTTTTTTCCTTGTAAATTTGTTTGAGTTCTTTTAGATTCTGGATATTAGCCCTTTGTCCACCATGAGTAGACTTGCAAAATTTTGTTTCTCCCATTCTGGTAGGTTGACTGTTTAACTCTGATGTAGTTCTTTTGCAGTGCAGAAGCTCTTTAGTTTAATTAGATGTCCCATTTGTCAAATCGTTTGGAGGCGTTTGTTGCCATTGCTTTTTGTGTTTAGACATGAACTGCCTTGCCCATGCCTACGTCATGATGGTGAATTGCATACAGGTTTTCTTCTAGGGTGTTTATTGTTGTATTTTTGATTGTTGTCGAGTCTTGTGTTTGTTATTGTTTTTTCTTATATTTTCTCTTCATCTTTGGTATCTAATTGTTTTTTCGTGAAGACTCTTATATGAGTTTTAGTGTTTTTTTTTGTTAATGTGTATATTTCCAGTTTTTGTATATTTTGTTTCATGTTGGTTTGTCTATATAGAGAGCGAGAGTGTGCGTGAGCGCTAGTTTCCCACCCTATGCTCGTCTATTTTATATATAGGTGGGAGATGGTGGGGTGTCGGCTTTCCCCCTATTTCTCTGTGTGTTCTATAGTGTTTGTCAAAGATCAGATAGTTGTAGATGTGTGGTAATATTTCTGTAGGTTTTTTCTCTGTGTCTCTATTTGGTCTTATTAATATATTTTCTTTCGTTTTGTTGTTACCAGTTATCTTTATGCTTGTTGTAGTTATTTTATGTTTTTGATTAGTTTCTATTTGCTTAGTTGTGGACATTCCTTGGTATGCTTATTTATCTTTATGGTTAGGCGATTATATTTTTTCTTTCTTTTTTTTTTTATATATTTGATTTTTTCTATATAATCTTTCTTCTTTTCTATATTGAAATGTATTTATTGCTCTAAAAGTATGAGAAATTTTTAAAGATTATGTTATTAAAGTAAGTTTTGGATGATGATGATAGTACTAGTGTCCCCAAATGGCATATGAAGAGAGAGCTCGATCAAACAGATGTCATTTTTACTAACAGATCCTTAAGCCGCCAAGGTTTTTGAACTATTGCAACATCGGTCTGGATGCACAAAAAGGCGCATTTATTGGCGCAACACTAAATACAGTTAATAAAATAGTTTAAATTAAAACAATTAAATTTCATATTTCATATGAAAAATCTAAAAACACTCCACAGTGTTATCTAAAAAATTGGAAGATGAAAAAAATAAATGTAGAACTTCTGCAACAGTTGGGCTAAATTTAAATCAGCCAAAAGTTTCCAGAGCGCCGCGCGTTATTTCTCACATACAGGCCTTAGTTAATTTATTTACAGTGAATTTTGTGGAGCACTTAGATCCCTTATGGCGTTTATGATCCCTTCCTGAAATACACTATGTAGCTTAGCACTGAACTAGTATGCAGAATGCCGAGCTCTCGACATCGCGTGGCACACACTACAACACACTACACGCACACTGGCAATCGCAGCAGTACACAGCACGCAGCACCTGCATGCCACACACACACACGCACACTGCCATGCACACCGCGCACCCTATGTTATCAATTATATCTGAATTTAAAATCTTCAATAGCAGCCGCCTATTTACAAGGTATTAAGTTGGAGATATTAAGCATTGTTTTAGTTTGTTTTTTTGGGACAGGCTCTCAAACTGTTCCCCAAGTAACATTGATAATGAGCCTCATTGTAACCTTGAAGCTGCCTGGACTCAAGCCATCCTCCCCATCAAGGCCTCTGGAGGGTGGTAGGACTTCACGCCTCAAAGGAGTAAGGTAAACATATCCGCTTACTCCTGGCTATTTTTTTTTTATTTTCTCTATTCTGGCAGATAACTGGATCTTGCTGGCTTTGCCCAGGCCCTGAATTCAAAACGGCCTGGCCTCAAGTCATCATTTTATGTTGGCCCTCGCCAACAAGTGGCTAAGGATTACATGTGTGAGCCACGCAATGTCCATGCCGTGCAGATACACTTTTGAAATGCTTGATGAGTTGATGGTATCGGGGCAACAATATGCAAATTCATTTCTGCTGTCAATTCCTCCCTTTCACTATCCTTCATCATTATCAAGACTGCAACTTCAAATCATCCTATATGATCTGATTCATCTTTGCCGCCCATGAGTTTCTAATCTTAAGACTTCTACCTCCTTTCATCCACAAAAGAATCCTTGATTTTGATTTATTCACCCATCCTCTGACACTGGAAAGCCCCAAAATGAAAAAAAGTTTCTTGCCTGTTAATTTAAATGAAATTTGTGTAGCTTATTAATTGATGGGTTTTTCTAAGATGAAATATCTTGCTGAATCATGTAAGAATACGAAGACTTTTCATAGTTTTGAAAGTTTCACTGCATGGCCTTATGAATAGTAATTAAAAACTTGAACCTTTCAACTTCAGTAGTCAGCCGTTCTAAAGGAGAAAACGTTAGTTTGTTAAAGTAATGTATTGGCCTAATTAGCCAAGAGTTGCTTAATAAAGTGAAGAAAAGTTAATAATTTTTATTTCCATATATGGCTTTGTTCAATCTTTTGTTTTTTAAAATTCTTCTTAAGGTACTTTTTGTCAGTTTCTATTAATTTAGTCATTTCAACAAAAATATTAAAATAATACTTGGTGGCTATGTTCACTGCTTTTTAATGACTTTTCTATGAAGACATATTGAAATAGATGTTGTTTTAGGATACAGAGGGCTTTGCCAATATTAGTATACTCAGATATAGGGATGAAATTTGAGAAAAGATTAGTTTAACTGGGTCACAGCAACAAAAACAGCTCCAATAGTTTTCGCTGTA
Source organism: Rhinopithecus bieti (assembly GCF_001698545.2). Classification (NCBI taxonomy): domain Eukaryota; kingdom Metazoa; phylum Chordata; class Mammalia; order Primates; family Cercopithecidae; genus Rhinopithecus; species Rhinopithecus bieti. The sequence continues at coordinate 2,150,207 of NW_016807365.1, forward strand.
TATAAACCATAAATTTTAATTTACAGGCTGAGATTTGGTTCTTATTTTCCAAGTATATTAGAATTGTATTCTTATAAGTATATATTTCATCTAAGTTTAACAATTTAAAATATTATTTTATAATAAATACATATTTATGTACAAACATCTCCATACTCTCTGTGAGGATTTACAGTATTCATAGCCCTTTCTCCAACAATACCTTAAATGTGTCTTAAAGGAAATAGAACTTCTTTAGAATTTATCAATTATCAATCTTTGCATATTCAGCAAATGCTGCAGGAATAAGTGATAAAACTAAATTTCATATATAATACAGATTTGACAAGAGCAAATTACCTTTAATGTAAATAATAGGAACATTTTGTGAAAATGATAAATTTGTTTTTAAAATTCATTCATTCGAAACGTCAATGCTAATCTGTGCTAAGCTATTTTCTGGGCTCTGAGATAAAAAGCTGGGATAGGAGTTTGGCTAATAATGATTCCTCTTCTCAAGGGAATAAAGTGAAACACAAATATTGCCAAAGTGCCCACTGACAAGCAATGTAATTATAAACTGAAATGTGTTCACTGAACACAAAGGAAAGGCTAAGAAGGATTATTGCAAAATATTTGACCTATTCTTGGGGGACGAAGTGACTTGTCAGAGAAGTCTTACATGAGGAGCAAATTCTTAGATTGAAATATGAAAAAGGAGAAAATGCCTGGGCAGAAATAACTAGCTAAAAATAAAATAAAATTAAATATGGTTATGGTAATAAATACAGAGTTAAAATTAGTTCAGATTGAAAAAAAAAAAAACATGGAAAGGCCTTGGAATAAAAAAAGTCAGAATGAAATTATGTCTTTCATTTATAAAATATCTTGCCATGGTGTGTTGGGAACTAAATACTTTTCATTATTGACTTTTGGAATATTCATAAGTAGTAAAATATTCCTAAAATAATCCCTAACCCCAAGGGACATATAACAACTTATTTTAAAAGTATGGAAAAATGAAAAACAATCATTAGAATGCCTATAAAATTTAATGTCTGTATCATTTTAATAGGATAAAAATATACAGGCAGTTTGAATTTACTATGTAATAGCATAATCTAATACTTAATGTAATAAATTTAAAAATTTAAGTTAGAAAAAATGTACTCTAGTAATGAACATACCTTAGAGAGCATTGACACTAGGAGAGAGAACGGCTACTTTTCAGTTTGGTAATTTTGAAATGCGAGGCTACACTATAAAATTAGGTGTTTGTAGGAAGAGACTAATGTTCTTAGTGTATTACTCATGAAGCATAGTCTTTGTAAGATAACTTATTTAAATTCTATTTGCCCCTCAAACATAAAGAACCAACTAATTGTAATATTTTATCATTTACAGGTAAGACAGAGTTTTACAATTATAAAATTCCTTACAATTGACTCTTGTACAGCATGAGTTTGAACTCCATAAATCTGCTTAAAAATGAACTCTTTTTNTAATTTTTTGTATTTTTAATAGAGATGGGGTTTCACCGTTTTAGCCAGGATGGTCTCAACCTCCTGACCTTGTGATCCGCCCACCTCGGCCTCCCAAAGTGCTGGGATTAGAGGCGTGAGCCACCATGCCCGACCTCTACATGAACTATTTTCAATAAAAGTTACAGTTTTCTAGAAAAATAAAACTCAGCTTTACATTAAAATCCAATCTCTAAGAAATATGACAGTGACCTTTATGGATTTGTATCATAAATGGAGGGCTTGCGTGACTACACAATTAGTTATTTTTCTAAGTCAAATTATTCATCTTCACGTTTTGCCAGTTGAGAAGGTTGATCATTTCTTTAATCATGTAGATTTATAAGATAAATGATAAAAGCTTAATATTTATCAAACCAAAGCTTAGAAATATTTGTGAAATGCTTCCTTATTTGGATGTCTTTCTGTATTAGACTTTGAGTTACTGTTTTTGAGCTGATATTTCTGCAAACATTCTAGACTATAAATTTCAAACATGATTTTCGTAGTATAATTGGTAAAGTACAAAGAGAAATGAAACACAACAGTCTACCATTTGTTTCTAAAATTGTTAAAGCATATCTAATGATTTCAATAATAGTGACATCTGTTATACTCAAAAAACTATTCACTGTTAGCATTATTTTTATCAACATCAAATGTACAAACTTAGTTCTTGAGATAATTTTACTATTTTAAAATTATTATAAATTAAACAGTTGCAGGTCAGTTGGCTGGAGACCTTACCTTAAAAAATCCTGCAAAGAAAATAAAAAGTAATGTGTGTAGAATGTTGATTCTGTCTCTTCATTGATATGCTGTGCAACTTTATGATCTCTGGTTAGACTTCATATAATGTGAAGTATAAATAAAGTGTAGAAAAGATACGACATGTGAAATATGACCCCTCTCATAAGAAGAGGGGCAATGGAGGATAAACCTAGTTTTCTTCCTTCTACTTAAACATGTCACCTGGCAAAGTATTAAAGTACACATTTTCTACTCTATTCGTGTTAAATAAATGTTATATGTACATGTTAAAAGTACATATTAAAGCTATATAGAAAACAAACATTTTATTAGTGACAGTTTGTGTTTCCCAATCAGTATTTACTCTAGTATCCATTACATACATGTTAATATTTAAATAAATATTAAAAGTTATATGTTGACCAGGCACAATATGAAAGAAATACTTTCATATTTCAACCTAAGAATTTGTTCCTCATGTAAGACTTCTCTGACAAGTCACTTCCTCCCCCAAGTATAGGTCAAATATTTTGCGATAATCCTTCTTAGCCTTTCCTTTGTGTTCAGCGAACACATTTCACTTTATAAATCCTAGCACTTTGGGAGGCCAAGGCAGGCAGATCACCTGAGGTCGGGAGTTCCAGACCAGCCTGACTAACATGGAGAAACTCCGACTCTACTAAAAATACAAAATTAGACGGGCATGGTGGTGCATGCCTATAATCCCAACTTCTCAGGAGACTGAGGCAGGAAAATCGCTTGAACCCGGGAGGCAGAGGTTGCAGTGAGCCAAGATCCTGCCATTGCACTCCAGCCTGGGCAACAAGAGTGAAACTGAGTCTCAAATAAAACAACAAAAAAGTTATATGTTTCCTTCTATTACCAACTATATGTAATAAAAATGACATGCTTGGATGCACCTGGAAACCATCATTCTCAGCAAACTAACACAAGAACAGAAAACCAGACACCACATATTCTCATTCATAAGTGGGAGGTGAACAATGAAAACACATGGACACAGAGAGGGGAACATCACACACTGGAGCTTGTCGGGGGTTGTAGGGGTTAGAGGGAGGGATAACATTAGGGGAAATACCTAATGTAGATGATGGATTCATGAGTGCAGCAAACTGCCATGTCACATGTATACCTATGTAACAAACCTACACATTCTGGACATGTATCCTAGAACTTTAATTTTTTTAAATGACATGCTTTACCAATTAATTTTACATTGTTTAAATGCAAGCAGATTTAAGAAAAACAAATCAGAAATGTAAATACTACCCGTTTGCTATTTCATTAAACATGTGAAGTCATTTCTTAAAATTAGAACTGTTGTGAATCTTTTGTTCTAAATCTGTCATCTATTTAGAAGACTATTATTTAAAACCTTATTTCCTACCAAGCTATGGTAGTGGCAAAAGCAAGTAAAGTAATATGACTGAGTTATAGTTCAAATTTTGTTCAATATAAGAAACAGAAAAGTAGTAACTAGATTTATAAAAAAGTGAATTTAATGTATATCATTGATCATATATAAAGGTGGCTCAAGCCTGTAATCCCAGCACGTTGGGAGGCCGAGACGGGTGGATCACGAGGTCAGGAGATCGAGACCATCCTGGCTAACACGGTGAAACCCCGTCTCTACTAAAAAAATACAAAAAACTAGCCGGGCGAGGTGGCGGGCGCCTGTAGTCCCAGCTACTCGGGAGGCTGAGGCAGGAGAATGGCGTGAACCCGGGAGGCGGAGCTTGCAGTGAGCTGAGATCCGGCCACTGCACTCCAGCCCGGGAGACAGAGCGAGACTCCATCTCAAAAAAAAAAAAGAGTTTATTTCTGTCTGTCTTGCTCTATTGCTCAGACTGGAGTACAGTGGTGAAATCTCAGCTCACTGTAACGTCTGCCTCCTGCGTTCAAGCTATTCTTCTACCTCAGCCTCCTGAGTAACTGGGATCACAGGTGTGCACCACCACACTCGACTAATATTTTGTATGTTTAGTAGAGATGGGGTTTCACCAAGTCTGCCAGGCTAGTCTGGAACTCCTGACATCAAGTTATCCACCCGCCCCAACCTTCCAAAGTGTTGGGATTACAGGCGTGAGCCACCATGCCTGGCCAAATTAAGACATATTTTAAGTTTGGTAGTGAAGGCACATTCAGATGTAGTAGCATGTTTAAAAAAAAAAAAAAAAAAAAAAAAA
>NW_016807365.1:2154686-2165014 GCF_001698545.2 Rhinopithecus bieti
AAAAAAAAAAAAAAAAAAAAAAAAAAACTGTAAGCCCGAGCAAAGATCTAGTAAGCCTGATTTAGCTGGACCTCACAGTGTCCTATAAAAACATTGGTTACTTTCCAACCTTATGTCAAATTAGCTACAGCGGAACCCCTTGAATTTAAATTGCAAACTTTAAAAAAGTGGGAGATAATATCAATATCTACTTATCATTAATGTAAATTTAAATAAAATATATACTTTATATAAATTGTATATGTGACTATGTAACATAAATTTATATATAAATATGTATAAATGTACTATAAAATTGTCAATAAATATCAATATATTTTTATAGATGAATATATGATGTAAACGTATACGTATGTATACTTAGTAAAGAAAAATATAATGTGATCTAGAAGGAGGGAATGTATCTGAAAGGCTCTCTGAAATTTTACTTTCCCAAAGTTCTTATTACACATTTTAAATAAAGAAAAGCTGATTCTTCTGGTAATGCTGAAGGGTGATAAGTACTCTCTGTAGTGATGAAGACATTATTAATATTTACCACTATGCTGAGGTAGAAGACAGTTCTCTCTCTAGGCTTTTAAGGAAATTCATATTTGGTATGGTAAGATATAGTGACTTTGGAAAGCCTCATGTTTTTAGTTTGAAGCTGAGGCTGCTTTGAAGGAAAGTTTGCTTTATTCCAGCAGGTAAGTAGCATATGTTTCTCACGAGGAATGCAGAGCAGTGATAAGTTCTAGTTTTATAGCTTTATCTAGATATTGTTACAGATCAGGAGTAACAGTAGTTTGGCTGAACAAACTGTTGAAGGGCAGACTGCATACATACAGCTTACTTCACTGTGAGACTCCAGCTTGCTTCATGGTTGTGTATTGGTATGGGGTTTCTTATCAAGGTAATGACGGTGTGTTCCAATCTTTGGTATCTCAAGAAAATTAGTGTTTATTCACAGAGCAGTCAGAGACATAGGCTAAAAAATAATTAACATTGTCAAAAATGTATTTAAGAGAAAACTGCTGTGGTGTCAACCGTGGCTGCTTTTGCCATGTGTCACTGCAACCACCCAAGACTCAGGGAACAGGGATAAACAGAAAAAAGAAAGACCTTTGTGTATTTCCAGTCTTTGGATTTATATTTGAAAGTGAAAGGCAGTGAAAGACCTTTATTCTCCTTCCAAGAGATGAACAGAAATCTGTACTCAGAGTAGTAGATACCATCAAGGATGCTGTCAGGGTTGTCAGAATAGTTATACTTTCACTGTAAAGTTCTCATTCAGTTTTTATCAGATAGCATTTTGGTTGCTTTGTGTAATTTCAGTTCATTTACTGAATGAAAATTATTGTAAAGTGACAATATGCAATTTTGAAATGATAGCTGCTATTTTCATGTGACTTATTACATTTTAACATATTATAGAACTTATATATGTTTGTTGTTGGTGGATCTTTATTTTGCTGGAATATAACATCCATGGGAGCATAGAACTGTGTCAGCTTTGTTCACTGATATTTTCTAACTGCCTAGAAGAGTGAGTGGTATCTAGTAGACCCTCCATAAGTGTTTGTTGAAGAAATTAATTTTTGAGAACACTGAATGCCAGAGAAATAAATATGAGATTTATCTTGCAGAAAATACAAATGATGTGAAATTCAGAATTAATATGTTTGTCTTGAATAATTGCAGTAAAATATTCTTAAGACTAAGGAACATGTGTCATAAAATGCGCGTGGAATGCAAACCACTTATGTGTAATATTATACTATAATAGGAAACAAACACTTTTCCCCAGTATTTTGAGAAGAGAATACTATTTCTAAGTCACGATTGCAAAATGATAACTTTATTAGCTATATTAGAGTACTGAATACACCAATGTAATTATCTCTTGAAAAACAAGTATAATAATGCATTCATTTATAGGTCACCTACAATTCTTTTTAGAATTGAACATGCTTTGGATTTTAGAACATAACATTATTGGCCAATAAATTCTGGAGGAAAAATTTGTCCTTGGGGAACATGGAAAGAGTCTGATGTGGGATTTGTAGTAAAAGTAAAGCACCACCACGGAGGTGTTGCTTGACATGCTTTTCATTTACCTATAGTCACTTGGCAAGATTTTGGAATTCATCTTCTATACGACTTTCTCTTGTAATTCTAGAGATTATAAAGCTAGTAACAAAGACAATTTTTTGTCTAAAGCACTTGATCTCTTCCAATTAATTTGATCGCAATCACAGAAGTGCCACTATAGGTTGTCAGTTGATTGTCACAATATTGTACTAAACATGCTGGTCCTGTAGTCTTTTACACAATCTCTTTGTGGGAGATACCTTTCATTATATCTTTGTTTAGAAACTGGGTTTTCTCACAAAGTCAATATGTGTTCTGTGTTTTGGGTGGGTTGATGTGATGAGTCCTAGCTTTCTTTCAGGTCTCTGTAAATATTGAGCCCATTGAAGTGATTAAAATTTATTTGGAAATAAGGCAGATATATATGAAACAGTAAAAAAACTGTAGAAATTATTATTATTCTCATTATTCAAAAACAAATAAGTATAATATTTCTCCTAAAATTAGCTCATTCCTCTGGGCAGTAAATGCTGTATCTATTCTAAATTGATTTTTATATGAGTTTTGTCTGTGATGCTTTCAAAAGTATACACATAATCCTCTAAAAACATGCAGAGCCATAGATCAAGAGGTTTTGTTTCTGGAGGCATAATAATGGCAGTGGCATTTTTTTTTTTTTTTTTTTTTTTTTTGGCTGAGCACAGGGGATTTTATTGATGGTACACGACAAAGTGGGGCTCCCTAGGCCCCTCCCCTCTTCAAGGGGTCTACATGGAAACTGTGAGGGGAGATTCAGTGTGGCGGGGGACTGAGTGTGGCAGGGACTCCCCAGCAGTGAGGGCCTCTAGCTAAACCCTGGTTACACATGTATGTAAAGAAGGGAACAATAGACACTGGGAACTACTTGCTGAGGGAGGAAGAAAAGGAGACAAGGGTGGAAAAACTGCCTATTGGGTACCAGGCTCACTAACAGGGTGACAGGACCAATCGTACCCCAAACCTCAGCATCACACAGTATACCAAGGTAACAAACCAGCACGTGTATCCCCTGATCTAAAATAAAAGTTCAATTTATTAAAGCAATTTAAATAATACATTAATTTTCCTGTAAATATGTTTTTAATAAAACATACACAAGAAATGCCCCCTCCCCACAAAACAGAGTAGGCATAATCGAAATAATAGTATAAAGGAAGTCAAGCTGGCAGGTCAAGGGCCCACACAGGAACACAACTATGACCTTTTGTCCTTTGCCAAGATACTGCTTTTTCTTTAATTTTGTTTTCTAATACATACATTTTCTGGGTTGTATTAATTTTGTTTTCTAATATATATCCTTTCTAATATATGTATCTAATATATATCCTTTGTCTATGGTTTCTGTTTATATTTTAAAATTTAAGTAACATTGTTTTATTTCTTAATGTTGTCATGTTTATTTTTCCAAATAAAAAAAAGATTTGAAGTCATTGTGTATAGAAATCTTAGTAGGGCTATAATCCTTTGAGAAGGGGGTTAAAATGTCTGTCTCTCAGAGTTTAAGGGAAGCAATACAGCAAGCCATCCTAGGCCTCCGTATCCTTTGAAAACTTCTGAGCCCTGTGTTTTCTGGGAAATTTTCCAATACTTTTCTCTCATGGAATGAGCAAAAGTATCTTACTCACAGACTTTATGGTCTCTTCAGACACTCACCAGTTTATAACCTTGAGCCAGTCACTTATTCTCTGTGAGCCTGACCTTTCCTCCATAAAATGGGGATAATAATATCCACTTTATAGCCCTTGCTAAAGATAGATTGAGTAAATCTGTATTTAAGACTTTGGAGGTTCCATAAATGCTGAGTCAGAAAGATTCATATTAAGCTTTAGGGGGTACTCGTTCTGTGAGTAATTACACTGTGTTAAGCATGTATTTATATTCCCTTACATATTTAATGTTTAAGACAATCTTATGAGGTAGATACTATTTTATATCCATTATGATAATGAGGAATGTGAGATAAAGATGCTATTTAATTTCTTCAAAGTCATATAACTAGTAAGCTGAAAAGCTTGAATTTAAAAAGAAGCCACACTCATCCACTGCTCTACACAACCAGTAGCATTGGTCAATTTTATTTTTCTTTTTTCTACACATTAGTGTGGATTATGATGATCTCTTGGCATCTATAATGAGTTCTTCTTTGGGCTTTCTGTCCCTAGAAATTATAAATGCAGGGGCTAAGCATTTTACCAGTTAGGGAAAATGTGGAAGACCCAGCTAAAAGAAGGCAGGCTCCTTTTTTATCTTAGACAAAGAAACAAAGAAGAATAGACTTCATTTTAAAATGTGTGTGAGCTGGAGCAGTGATTTTTTTAAAGTCAAGAACTGTGTATCCCATTAGTTTAAAAAAGAGCTTACACCTTTAATACAATTTTACAATGCTCTCTCTCTATATATATTTATACGTGCTACTGGACAAATAAACATTATTAAACACTTGGCAATAAATCAAAAATAGATAAAATGTAGACAAAAGCAGAATTAAAATCATTCCTTTGTACCCTCTGATAAACCTTATCCACAGCTAGTCTAGTGGAGAGAATCCTGGGCAGAAATAGAAAACTGGAGAACTTGAGGAATCAATATTAGCTGCTATAAGCATTTAGTCTTATAAAGAACATTGCACAATCATCTAAACACCTGGAAATCACATGAAAATTTGGATTTCTGCCTTCTCTTTGAAAATCAGAAGACCCAGCAACACTGGTTTGCATTCCCCCATTAACAACCATTGACAGAAGTTGAGCACCAGCTGGTCTCTTTAGAAAACCTTGTATTGCACAGTTTATCACAGCCTCTACCATCACTGTTGTGCCCTTAGGCTAATTCATTCTTTTCCTTTGTCTGCTTGTACTCTGTAGGCATTTGAGTTTGGAACCTCTGAATTAGAGAAACAGTGTTCCAATTTATAATCAGGGCCACAATTTATAATCAGGGGCATTCTGAGCAATTCTGTGTGGATAATTTCCTAAATTTACAAAGAAAATGAGCATGTCATTCTTTCAATAAGACTTTCTCGTGTGTGCTCACAGGCCACTAATTTCTCAATCAGTTGTTTTCTTTTCTTTTCTTTTCTTTTTTTTTTTCTTTTTTTCTTTTTTTCTTTTTTTAATTGCTGGAAGATTGAAAAGTAAAACAAGAAAATTAAAATGGAATGCATCCAAATGCTTCATACAGCAGATGTAGTGAATATTGACAGATTTTTCTTAGTCTTTCCTGGCATAGTTAAGTCAATCTCTGATCACTCTACTAGAAAGGAATTAATGTTTTAATGATAGACTTTTCTACTTAATTGCATAAGACAAATTTTCATTGAAATTCTCATGTAGGATACTAACAACTGGCTTACTATCTTACACTTGTTTGTAAAGTTATACTGTAGACAACGTAAGTTTAGTTACTCAAACTGATTAACATTTGACTTACCCAGCAGGTCTTAAATTTTAAAGAGTGTGCTTCTGATATTATTAGTATGTTAACTTCTCAACCTGCTTGCTGGAAAATTAAATAACAGAAAAGAAGTCTTTGCTTAGAGATTACTTGTCTGAAAATTTATGTTGATAAACAGTTCCAGTGCATTAAACCAGTGTGTTACTTTGTTAATGGATAACATGGCACAGGTAATTAACTATGAAGTCATTAAGGCTTTTCTGTGCTGTGACAATTGCGTTTACCTGTAACAGATTAATGAACATGTCAAATGTTTCTTTCTACCTCCTCTTATTTCAGATCAGCTTTGAGTGAGCTTTGACAGAAGATGTTTCGACAGTTTTATCTCTGGACGTGTTTAGCTTCAGGGATCATCCTGGGCTCTCTCGTTGAAATCTGCTTGGGCCAGTATGATGATGGTAAGGTTGCTTTTAGCTTGATCTTTAGAGCAAGCCAGGATTTTTGTTACTACATTGAAAACACACCACAGATATGAATAATGCTAATTTGTAGTTTATTATTGAAAGGTTAGTATCTCCGTGTAATAATTAACCTTAACTAAAATAAGCTTAGAAAAGTGAAATCACATGTCCTTTGTTTCTTAGTAAAGATTGCAGTATGGTAGAAGGAATACAGTTTAGTAGAAAATCTAATGCAAGACCTCTGTTTGAATGCTTATACTCGCTAGGTAAATGCTTAATTGCTATAGAAACAATATTAAACTGTATTTACTAACCCTTGAATATATATGCAAACAAAGGTCTCAAACAAAGCTAGAAATACAAAAGACAACAAAATTTGACCCCCCAAAAGGGTCAGAAGTAGCAGTCATAAGTATTTTTGGTGTTGGCACTTTAACTGGGCATTGCATTATTTTATCCCCACTATTTTTTTTTTTTGGAAAGAATAGAAAATAAAAAAGATTTGGTATTTGATTTCTTAAGTTTTCCCCTAACAGTAAGTCAGTCATTTTAGAAAGATTTATTAATTTTCAGGTTCCTTAGAATCCATTTAATACATTAAATTTGCTTGCAATGGCCCAGTTGTGCCTGTCTTAGATATTTCAATATTGGGAGAATCTGTCTTAGAATACACTATAATGAGAGTTAGGATATATATATAATATGTTAAATTTGGTAGAAGAAAAAAAATGGAAAATGTTTCCTTGCTAGAAATTTTCTATTCAAGAAAATTGAGTTTTATTTCTTTCCTGTCTTTCTTTTCTTTTAACTTTTCATTGTTGTTATTCAAGATTTGTTTGGCATTCATGGTGCACAGACAAGCAAACTGGTTACTCTTAATGGCAGCAAAGGATGTGAATTTATTTTGTGCTTTGCTTGGCTGAACTGATTGATCAGAAGATAGATGAATTAGTTTGGCTTTTTCCCAAACAGTGTTCAAGTTGTGCATATATTAAGACATTCTCAGTCTTCAATAATGTGAGAGATAAACTTCTTTGGGGCTTTGCAGAATAATTCACAATAGTATTCCCTTTCATATAATTGGCAGCATAATCTTTTGAACACTGCTGCTAGTTAGCACAGTGTTTACTTTAAGTGCATCTGAATTTAACTTCACATCTTTGGCAGATATTGTGAATCTGCAACCTAAAAATGAATTTCAAAAGCAGTATATATAAATAACTGCTATTTGAAAGGAAAACACATTGAAATGAAAAAGAGTTGTGACTCTACAGTTAAAGAACACATTTTAAATTGTGTCAGAGGAGTAGATTACAAATCAATGTATTGGTGTTACTTTATATAATAAGGCATTCTATTTTCATTCTTATTTAGTGTTCACACTGAGCAGGAAAATATTTACTATCTGTCTGTCTTCACATTAGACATCTACAAACCATGCACTTTTTAGTAATGTAATTTTAGTTAACAGAGGAAATTACTTCTGGTTTAACCTGTAATGCTATAAATTGGTTTTCTTCATAAGCTTGTTACAGTTCTTAGTCTTATAAATATATTTGCATTGCCTCTAATACGAGATTATCAGGTCATTATTGGGCATCACATAGTCAACTTTCTGAATCCCAGTGGAATTTCAGACTTGCCAAGTGATACAGCACCGTGGGGCTGACTTTAATATACTATACTCACACAGCTGGAATGCTTTGTAGGGTTTCTCCTCTTGGAAGTGACTCAGTTCTTAGGAATATTGAAGAAATGGGAAGTATGACAGATAAACTTACTTTGTGTATAGTGTTTTATCAGTTTTCTAACTGTGTGTATATTTCACTATTCCTTCCATGCTTGTATCTTCCAATGTGCCTCCAGATATAATGATGCATTCTCTTTCTTTAGGTCTCCTCCCACTTCTTTCTTTTTGTCTAGACAGAGTCTTGCTCTGTCTCCCAGGCAGGAGGGCAATGGAGCGATCTCAGCTCACTGCAACCTCCAGCTCCCGGGTTCGAGTGATACTCCTGCCTCACCCTCCCAAATAGCTGGGATTACAGGCGCCCACCACCATGCCTGACTATTTATTTATTTACTTATTTATTTATTTATTTGTATTTTTAGTAGAGATGGGGTTTTGCCATGTTGGCCAGACTGGTCTTGAACCCCTGACCTCAGGTGATCCACCCACCTTGGTTTCCCAAAGTGCTGGGATTACAGGCTTGAGCCACCACACCCAGACTCCTTTGAATCCTTTATCCCTTTCAAACCTCCCTTGATTAGAGACTCTTCGACATTAGTGTTATTGAATCATTCAGTTATGTATGACTAAAAATGATTTTCATAATTCCTTTCTTTTAATCCATATAAAATCATGAGCCTCTGCCATGCAGGGCTGAAATCAGGACTAGGCAAATCATGGCTAACACAAACTAGCACTAAACTGGAATATGTGACATGAATAACTTGAATAAATATTTTTATCCAAATTTTTGGGTTTGCAGGTACATGGTTAGGTTCAAATAAAGCAGTGGTGATGGTAGTAAACAAAATAGAGACATGCAAGAAAAGGCCAAAAGGAAAATAAAACTTGTTATAGCTAATCTACTGGTTAGATTAGCCTATTATGATTTTACATATGTAGTTACATAAATAGGAGCTTCAGAGAAAAGTGAAGGAAAATATGTTTAAGCTATCCTTAGTATATCTATATTGAAGAATAATACACTTCTGGATTTTAAATTAAGAATAATTTATTCTGCTTTTCTGTGTATTTTTAATTAAACATAAAGAAGTGGGAAGAAAAAAATGGATTGCTGTTTTAATAAACGCTTCAACCTAAAATTGAATATTCAATTATTATCCTTTTGTGTGAAATTATTTATAAGGACAATTATATGATTATTACTTTTAATAATATGTAACAATATTTTTTACTTGAAAACTTTGGCTAAATTTTGAATCTTTAAAAATTTCTCTTTCAAATTGCTGGGATGATTTTAGACGAAGCAATAAAATTTGTAGATGATCAGTTCCATAATGGACATTTCATTTGGTTAATGATTGTAGATCTATGCAAGTACTAGTAACATAAATGAGGCTGATAGTATTGTTTTATGTTTAAAAAGTCAGAATGTAGCTGATAGAGCTACTAGAAAATTAGAGTACATAATAGATTTATAGTTTATGGTGTATCATTTTGTTATTTTGCTCTGATAAAAGAGCATTAGGGGTGGCTCACGCCTGTAATCCCAGCACTTTGGGAGGTCAGTGGGGGCGGATCACCTGAGGTCTGGAGTTTGAGATCAGCCTGGCCAACATGGTGAAACTTTGTCTCTACTAAAAAAAAAAAAAGCGGGGTATAGTGGCAGGCTCCGGTTATCCCAGCTACTTGGGTGGTTGAGGCAGGAGAATTGCTTGAACCACAGAGGCAGAGGTTGCAGTGAACCGAGACTGTGCCATTGCACTCCAGTCTGGGCAACAAGAATGAAACTCTGACTAAAAAAAAAAAAGCATTAGGATTTGTGTTGAGTTTATATTTTATTGTATTAATGATCCTGAAAATTGTATTTGAATTGGGAAGTGTGCCCTGATCCCAAATTGAATGTAGAGAACCTAGGAAGTAGGTATTCTCGGAAAGCAGAGGAAGCAGGACCCTGTGCTAAATTGTATGTTATGAGAGATTTAAACAGATATGTAATGCATAGCCATTGTTCGAATATATTTTCCCCAGTTAAGTAAACAAACTAAGTTGTGTGCTGCATTTATGTTGTGGTTTATTTAGTTTTGATTTTGAGGATATATATAATAATAAAAAGTCCAAATGGACTGGGATGAAATGGTGTCTTATTTTTGTTGTAACTTGCATTTCTCTAATGATTAGTGATGTTGAATGTTTTTCTTATGTTTGTTGGTCACTTCCATTTCTTTTTTTGGCAAATGTCTATGTTCTTTCCTCACTTATTAATGGAGTTATATATTTTGTTCTTGTTGATTTAAGTTTCTTATAGATTCCAGATATAAATCATTTGTCAGATATATTACTTGCAAATGTTTTCTCCCATACTATAGGTTGTCTGATTATTCTGATAGTTATTTCTTTTGCGTGCAGAAACTCTTTGGCTTAATTAAGTCCCATTTGTCTACTTTTGTTTTTGTTGCATTTGGTTTTGAAGTATTATTTATAAATAATTTGCCTAGGCCAATGTCTAAAGAGGTTTTCCTAGGTTTTATTCTATGATCTCTATAGTTTTGGGTCTTAAATTAAATTTTTTTTTTTTTTATTATACTTTAAGTTCTACGGTACATGTGCATAATGTGCAGGTTTGTTACATATGTATACTTGTGCCATGTTGGTGTGCTGCACCCATCAACTCGTCA
>NW_016807365.1:2165811-2173115 GCF_001698545.2 Rhinopithecus bieti
TCTTATTTGGAAGCTTCCTCTCAGGGGTGTACTCCACCCTGTGAGGTGTGGGGTGTCAGACTGCCCCTAGTGGGGGATGTCTCCCAGTTAGGCTACTCAGGGGTCAGGGACCCACTTGAGCAGGCAGTCTGTCCGTTCTCAGATCTCAACCTCTGTGTTGGGAGATCCACTGCTCTCTTCAAAGCTGACAGACAGAGTCGTTCGGATCTGTACAGGCCTCTGCTGCTTTCCCTGTTGTTTTTTTAGCTGCACCCTGTCCCCAGAGGTGGATTCTACAGAGACAGGCAGGTTTCCTTGAGCTGCTGTGAGCTCCACCCAGTTCGAGCTTCCCAGCGGCTTTGTTTACCTACTTAAGCCTCAGCAATGGCGGGCGCCCCTCCCCTAGTCTCGCTGCTGGCTTGCGGTTAGATTGCAGACTGCTGTGCTAGCAATGAGGGAGGCTCCATGGCCGTGGGACCCTCCCGGCCAGGTGTTGGTGTTATCTCCTGGTGTGCCCATTTGCTTAAAGTGCAGTATTGGGGTGGGAATTACCCGATATTCCAGGTGTTGTGTGTCTCAGTTCCCCTGGCTAGGAAAAGGGATTCCCTTTCCTCTTACTCTTCCCAGGTGAGGCAGTGCCTCACCATGTTTCAGCTCTTGCTGGTCGGGCTGCAGCAGCTGACCAGCACCGATTGTCCGGCACTCCCCAGTGAGATGACCCCATTATCTCAGTTGAAAATGCAGAAATCACCGGTCTTCTGTGTCACTCGCGCCGGGAGTTGGAGACCTTAAATTTAAATTTTTAATTCATTGAGTTAATTTTTGCATATGGTGAGAGATAGGAGTGAAGTTTCTTTCTTTATTGCATTTAGCTAGCCAGTTTTCCTAGCACCATTTATTGAATAGGGTGACCTTTTCCCAATTTTTAATTTTGTCAGCTTTGTTGAAGAACCGTGGTTATACATATGTCATTTTATTTTCTGGTTTCCCTATTGTGTCCATAGATCTATGTGTCTATTTTTATCCCAATGCCATGCTGGGTTTTTTTTTTTTTTTTTTGCTTTTTATTATAGCCTTACAGTATAAAGTCGGGTAATATGATGCCTCCAACTTTATCTTTCTGCTTAGGATTACTTTGGCTATTCAGTCTCTTTTTTTGGTTCCATATGTATTTTAGAATTTTTTTTTATAATTTTATGGATAATAAATTTGGTACTATGATAGAAATTATATTGACTATGTAGCTCGCTTTGGGCAGTACAGTCATTTTAATGATATTGATTATTCCACACAATGATCATGGATATTTTTCCACTTCAGCAGTGTTTTATAGTTCTTGTTGTGTACATATTTTACCTCATTGGTCTCCTTTGTTAAATATATTTCTATATATTTTCTTTTTTGTGTGTATTGTAAATGAAATTGAGATTTTTATTTGGTTCTCAGTTTGAGTGTTGTTGATCTTTAGAAATGAAACTGATTTTCAAGCATTTATTTTGCATCCTGAAACCTTACTGAAGTAGTTTATCAGGTAAAAGAATATTTTGGAGAAAATATCAAGGTTGTTTAGGTGTAAGATTGTCATTAGCAAACACAGATAATTTGACTCCCTCTTTTTCAGTATGGAAGACATTTATTTATTTCCCTTGCCTGATTGCTAAGAGTGGCCATCCTTGTCTTGTTACAGTTCCCATTCAGTATGATGTTGGCTGTGAGTTTGTCATGGATGGCTCTTATTATTTTGCAGTATGTTTTTTCAGTGCCTAGTTTGTTGAGGGTTTTTATCATAAAGGCAAATTGGATTTTATTGACTTTATTTTCTGCATGTATTGAGATGATCGTATGGCTATTATTTTTAAAATTGTTTATGTGGTGAACCACATTTATTGATTTGCATATGTTTAACCATTTGTGCATCCCTGGAATAAAATCCACTTAGCTGTGGCAAGTTATCTTTCTGATACACTGCTGGATTTGGTTCACTAGTATTTTGTTGCAGATTTTTGTGTCTATTCATCAGGGATATTGGTCTGTAGTTTCCTTTGTGTGTATGTGTTCAATGCTAGGTTTTGGTATTAGGATGATACTGGTTTCATATAATGAGTTAGAGAGGAGTCATTCCTCCTCAGTTTTTTTAGTTTATACAAGGTGGGTGCTAGCTCTTTGTATGTCTGGTAAAGTCTGACTGTAAATCTGTTTGGTCTTGGCTTTTTTTGGAAAATTGATTTTTTATTACTAATTCAATTTCATAACTCATTATATGTCTCTTCAGGATTTCAGTTTCCCCCGGTTCAATCTTGGAAGGTTATATGTTTCCAGGAATTTATTCATTTCTTATAGGTTTACTGGTTTTTGATCATAGAAATGTTCATGGTTTACCATGATTACTCTCTAAGAATCTACATAGACTACGCTCTGAATATATTTTGTATTTCGATGGTATCGGTTATAACGATATCAGTTGTAATGCCACATTTTTATCATTCCTGATTGTGCTTATTAGAATCTTCTCTTTTTGTTCCTTGGTTAACTTAAATAGCAGTCTTATCAATTTTATTTATCCTTTCAAAGAAACAACTTTTCCTTTGTTAATATCTCATTTGGTTTTTACAGTCTCAATTTCATTTAGTTCTGCTCTGATTTTTGATATTTCTTCTGCTAGCTTTACACTTGGTTTGTTCTTATGTTTCTAGTTCCTTAATGTGTGATATTAGGTTATTAATTTAAGATATTTTAATCATTTTTATGTAGGTATTTAGTGCTTTAAACTTTGCTCTTAACACTACTTTCATTGTATCCATTGTATCCCAGAGGTTTTGCTGAGTTGTATTTCTATTTTTATTTATTTCAACTTTTCTTATTTCTGCCTTAATTTTCTTATTTAGCCTAAAATCATTCAGTACCAAGTTGTTCAGATTCCATGGACTTGTGTGGTTTTGAGAGTTTCTCCTGACATGTGTTTTTTTGTTGTTGTTGAGACAGCATCTTACTCTATTATCCAGACTGAAGTGCAGTGGTGCTCTCTCGGCTCACTGCAACCTCCACCTCCCAGACTCAAGTGATTTTCCGGCTTCAGTCTCCTGAGTAGTTGGAATTACAGGTGTGCACCACTAACATCCAGCTAATTTTTGTATTTTTAATGGAGGTGAGGGTTTACCATGTTGACCTTGCGGGTCTTGAACTCCTGACCTCAAATGATCTATCCACCTCAGCCTCCCAAACTGCTAGAATTACCAGTATGGGCCACTGTACCCAGCCAATATATATTTCTAACGTTATTTCCTCTCATATGAGAAGATGATTGACATAATTTTGATTTTTTTGAAATTATTGAGACTTGCCTTAAATCCAAGTATTTTGTTAATTTTAGAGAATGTTCCATGCACAGATATGAAAAATGTATACTCTGAGGTTGTTGCATGGTATGTTCTGTAGATGTCTATTACATCCATTTGATCAAGAGTTCAATTTAAGTCTGGAGTTACTTTGTTAGTTTTCTTTTACCCTGATAATCTATATGGTGCTGTCACCAGACAGATTATATAATTAATAGTTGTTAAATACTTCAGCTATTATTGTATGACCTTCTTATCTCCTTTCTTAGATCTAGTTGCTTTTATTAATCTGGGTGCTGTGGTGTTGGGTGTATATATTTAGGATGGTTAAATCTTGTTGAATTGAACCCTTTATCATTATATAGTATCCCTGTTTGTCTTTTTTTTTTTTTTTTTAACCTTTCTTGATTTACTGTCTATTTCATCTGATACAAGAATAGCAACCCCCGATCTTTGTTGTTTTCTATTTGTGTAGCACATCATTGTCCACCCTTTACTTTGGGGCTGTGGATATCATCACACAGTAGGTCAGTCTTTTGAAGGCAGCAGATTGTTGGGTCTTGCTTTTTCATCCAATTTGCAAATGCATATCTTTTATGTGGAATATTTAGGCCATTTACATTCAAAATTAATATTGACATGTGAGGTTTTGTTCCTGTCATAATGTTGTTAGCTAGTCACTTTGTATATTCAATCGTGTAATTGCTTTATGGGATCTGTGAACTTTGTGCTTATACGTGCTTTTCTGGTAACAAGTATTGTCCTTTCATTTGCATGTTTAGAAGTCCTTTAAGGATTTCTTGAAGGACCAGTCTATGCGAGAACATTTCCCCTACCATTTGCTTGTCTAGGAAAGACATTTTTTCTGCTTTTTTTATGAAGCTAAGGTTAGTAGGATATAAAAGTTTTGGCTGCCGTTTATTATATATATATTTTTTCTTTTAGAAGGCTCAAAATAGACCTCTACTCTCTTCTGGCTTCTAAGGCTGCTGCTGAGAAGTCCACTGTTAGTCTGATGGGACTATATTTTGTATATAATTTGACACTTACTGCATAAGATTTTTTTCTTTAGCCTTGACTTTGGATAGTCTAATAAATGTATGCCT
The DNA here is from genome assembly GCF_001698545.2 of Rhinopithecus bieti. Lineage (NCBI taxonomy): Eukaryota > Metazoa > Chordata > Mammalia > Primates > Cercopithecidae > Rhinopithecus > Rhinopithecus bieti. The sequence continues at coordinate 2,170,232 of NW_016807365.1, forward strand.
TAGTAATGTTCATCTGTATAATATGTTACAGATATTCTCTAAATTGTTTATATCTGGATGTCCTCCTCTCTGACAAGAAGAGGAAAATTTCCCTCAATTATTTCCTCAATTATATTTTTCACGTTTCTTTCCCTTTTCTTCTTCCTGAAGAATTCCTCTAAGTATAGATTTGGTTGCTTTCCATAATCCAATATTTCTTGAAGGATTTATTCATTTAAATTTTTTTTTTAAATATTTGTCTGACAGGGTTAATTAAAAAAAAAAACAGTCTTCTGCATGGTCTAGTGTATTGTTAAAGCTTTCAACTATGTTTTGAAATTATTTTAGTTACTTTTTCAATTCATGAATTTCTATTTTTTAATACAGCTATTTTGCCTTTTATAACCTTCATAATTTTTCTGATTGAGATTCTTTGCACTCCATACTTTGAATTCTTTATCTGTCATTTTAGAATTTTCGTTTTGATTAGAATCTATTGTTAGAGTGCCAGTGTAACCCTTTAGAGATGTCAAAACACTCTACCTTTTTATACTGCTAGAGTTCATGCACTGATTCTTCCTCATCTAAAGGAGATATCACTTCTTATTTTTGAATTTTATATCATTTAGGTAAAGCTTTAAATTTATTTTATGTTTTATTTTATTTTCCTTTAGGGAATGACTGAGGTTTATGTTATGATGTATATGATATGCTTTGTTTTGAGGTGCTTACAGTGTGCCAAAGTTCTGTATGGGTTCTTTGATTGTGGATAATTTTTGTATGGTGACTTTCTTAAATGTTACCTGTTGTTGTGATGTGTTAGATGTGTCAGCTGACACTATCTCCTGTGAGGCTGAGAGTACAGAGGTCTCAGGAAGCTTATCTTATTCACTAGCCCTATGCCTTTCTGAGAACAGGTATTCCATTTGATGGTGCAATTTATTTTCCAGTCCAGTGATGTCACTTACACATAAGAGCCTGCTCATTCTCATGGTAGCTCAGTAATGACTAGAGGCCCCCACCCTAGCAGGTGTAGCTGGTGGAGATCTTGTTGGGCTGTGGCGATGTTTCAATGGAAGGGAGTTGGAGGCCTATACCGGGTCCTCATCCTAGGCAGGCAGGAATGTGATCTGCTTCCCCATCATGCCCCTGTTGCATTTTGCTCATGACCTTCAGTTTAAATATACCTTGTTCTTTGACTCCTGGCTATAGTGCAGCTGGAGACCATGTGTATGCACCTCCGGCAGCTACGAACAAAATGGACTCAGGGCAAATCCTCTTCCCCAAGTTCATGACAGACAACTTTGTAGCTTGTCTGCCTTCAGTTACTGGGACACTATTTCTTTGTATAGAAGGAGAGAGATAGGTCTCACCCTTTATGAAAGCCTCTGTGGCAAGGGCTCACTTTAATGGAGGTGTAGCTGTTGTGAAAAACCCTGGAAAAATGTATTCCAATTTCAAAAGGGCTGGCCCTTATCTGGTAGATTCTCTGCTGTGTCTGCAAGAGTAGACGGAAGGAGCAGAAGATGACTACCTCTCCATATCCGTTCCTGGCTGTCAGTGCCGCTCCCTTCAGTGATCTGTGTCACACTGCATTTCCTTTCTCCCAAGGCAGGCTTTGGAGGGCTGTGGACCCCCTTTCCCTATGGGTAGGTCACATCGAGGGTTACATTACCAGGGATCCACAGTTCCTCAGGGACTCTCTGTTTCCCTTTGATTGTTGATGTCAGAGCAGGTTATGGGGTATGTTTGCAGGGGATCTTGTGATGTGGTAGCTCAGTGACTGAGGTTCTACAGGCACAGTAGTGGCCCACTATGTGTACACAATTGTACAGCACTTAACATCTCAGTTCAGGCCTGAGAAGAGTGTGGGCACCCCTGTGTGAGCTAATAACATGGATTTCTGTCTTTGGAAATTTTCCAAATTGCCATGGATAGCATTGCCCAGAATTGTGAGGGTAGAAGGACTCTCTAATAATTTGATGGTCAGCAGGTTGTTGCCAGGGTGAGGGGAACAGAGAAGCACCCCCACCTATATTTTTATTGGGTCTCTAAGTTCCTTGGGGGTCAATCTCTGCCAGACTCTTCCTTCCTCTTTCTTTTTCTGTACCCCAGCTTCTTCCTGTGGGTTCTCTGACAGGTCCTGACTGTCGTCTGACTGTTTTCCATTCTGATCATTACCATTAACCTGTAACTTTGATCTTTCTGAGAACTAGCATCCAATGTCAGTCAACCATCTTGGAAAAACAAAGAAATAAACAAAAGTCTTGACTATTTTTATTCTGAGAGGTTAAATTCAAGTTTTAATAGTAACTACTTTGTTTTTCTTAGATGGTGAAATCCTGAGGCTTTGTCTTTTTTATTGAAAGCTTTGTAAGCTATTACATGTATATGTACATTTTCTAGATTACATAGCATATATGCCATTTAGAAAGGGATGACAAGAAATACCATTTTTACTTTCAATATTAACTCCAATATTATATATTTTTTCTAAACAATCCCAATGTTATTTTCATATGAAATCTCAGCGGTGTCTTTTCATTAGGTTGTACCAAGACTCACATTTTGTGTTTTCATGTTTTTCTGAAGGTGAGTAATCTTGTGGATCCTTGTGTCTCCAAAATGGATTTGGTTGTAGGATAACAGTTTGAAAGCATATATCTTTTCTTGCTTTACAACAATTTTCTGGTAATCAGGTTCAGAAATATAAACTTTGTGACTTCTCTAAGTTCTGACCTTGTGCCTTGAAGGATTACTTCAATAGCTTCTCTGTATTCCAGTAATAGACTCTGTTAAAGCCATGTATCCTGGAAAGCAACAGAACTAAAAGAGAGAGAAGAAAAAAGGTACTGATAAATAGAAGCCCATTTCATTGTACTTAGAAGATTCTTTCTGCTAAAAA
>NW_016807365.1:2173283-2184313 GCF_001698545.2 Rhinopithecus bieti
CTGCTAAAACACACACACACACACACACACACACACACACACACACACACACACACACACCCCTCACCACACCCACGCCCCACCAAACCCACACCCCCTTACCCAAGAATGTTATTTCTGAGGTAACTTAGAATATACCAGTATTGGTGCTCAGATGTTCTTATTTGTCCTGCTGAGACAGGGAAAAGAACTAAAAGGTCTAATTCAGAGTCCAGGCAATGCATATAAAATCAATAATACCTGGTAAGGTGGATGCTTGTCTTTGTGGTTCTAATAATCTGAAAATTTTAGAATGATTGAAAATGCCCATATTCTAATTATATGAAAAGCAGAACTCATTTTAAATGTTCCTTATAAAAATTGAAGTTGAGCAAAAATGTAATTATAAACTTGCTTGGCTCTGAGTCATCAATGACTTATACAATCCATAATAGAGTTTGTTGTTGTTGTTGTTGTTGGATGTTCTGTCACATCTTTGTATCTGTTGCTACCACTTCTTCACCAATTCCCTTAAGCTCTGCAATTTGGTTTTTCTTGTAACTATCCTGAAAGTGCACTCTCTATAGCTTCCAGTAACTACTTCCTTAGACAAATACTATAATTTTGTAGCATTTCAGCAAACAGCATTATTGATTTACCTTTCCTGCAACTTTCTTTTTCTCAGAGGTTCTTTGTACTGACCTTTTCTGAGTGTCTCCCTATCAGACTTCTACTCCATCTTCTGGTGAATACACTACTTTTTACTTTTGTCTGATTTTGAAATTGTCCAACTCTCATTTATTTTCCCATAAGGGGCTATCTCCTATTATAAACACATTTGGATATATTCTGAATGATGAAATAACATCATCTCCTTTGCAACTGTCTACTTTCTCTAACTTCCCATTATTTAACTGGCTATGCACTGGATGTGGTTGGTGGTTACCAGAACCTGGTGGGTAGAGTGAGCAATGAAATGAGAAAGAAGAGATCTTGATCAAAGGTTGTAACATTTCAGTTAGAGGGGGAATAAGCTTCAGTGATCTGTTGCACACAATGGTGACAATAATAATATTGCATTGTGTGTTTCAAAAGTACTAAAAGAATAGATTCTAAATGTTTTCATCCTAAAGTGACAAGTTTAGGGTTTGATAAATTTGTGCATTAGCATATTTAATCATTTCACAAGGTAAACATATATCAAAACATCACATTGTACCCCAAAATATGTAATGTGCACAATTATTTGCCAATTAAAAATTTAATTAACTAATTAACTGATAAAACATTTTGGAGAAGAGATGATCAGAAAATGTTTGCAGGAAGAATTTTGAGTTTTCACGTAAGGAACTTGAGAAGCATATGGAAATTTCAGGAAAAAAGTTGAAGAAGACTGAGTTGGTGCTTTTAAGATGTGTATAGCTATCTGTTTGCAGCAATGACTATCATACATGCTGTGATATGAACCCAATTACACAAGGTTAGGTATTAAAGAATCCAAAGGTAACAAAACAGCGTGTACTGGACAGTTTTGATCCTGATCCAGTTTTCTAAAAGTATACAATAGCAGAAATCATTACCTTAGGTTTACAATATCCTCAGCAGCCTTTACCAGATCCTAATATACCTACTCCAAACTTTGAGAAGCAGTAGAGTGTAGTGGTTAAAAATACACAACTTTGGTTTGGACTGCCTAGATCTGAATCCTGGCTCCAAATCTCTGTAGCTCTGTGGCTATGGTAAATTACGCAATCTCTCTTTGCTTAAATTTCCATGTCGATAACACATGGCTAGTAGGAATATTTACACTATAGGAATATCATGAATGTTCAATTATTTAATGTAAGGGGCTTAGATAAATAATGGTCACATGGATACTCTGTTAGCTGTTTTCATCATCATTGTCATGAAAGGTAACAGTGTTAGATGAATGAGCTCTTCTACTTAACCGATATGTTATCAGAGTCAAGCTACTTGATCTAAGTCATCTGTTCTTGTTTATAAAATGAGGAAAATGATACTACCTATCTCATAGTGGTATCATGAGTTCAAATAAGACAAAGCATACAATACATATGTATCATTTTCTGGTACATCAGACATTAGTAAAATTATAAGAAAAATATATAAAGTATGTTTTATTTGTATTCCTAATAAAACAAGATTTTTGTTAGGAGGTGGCAGAGATTAGGCAGATTGTCGTTTTCCTATCATGGGATTGAAACGTTTATTGGAAATAGAGATAAAAGCTTTCCTTTTGCTAGGAATGCCATAATTAAATACCACAGACTAGATGGCTTAAACAACAGAAATTTAAGCACTTCTGGAGACTGGAATTATCGAAGATCAAGGTACTAGTTGAGCTCGTTGCCTCACAGTCCTCACTCCTTGACTTTCAGATATCTACCCTGCCTCTTCACATTGCTGCCCTTCTGTACAGGCACACCCACGATGTCTCTCCTTGTGTCCTAGTATCTTCTTATAGTTTTCACCTTAAGAACCTCATTTTAATTTAATTACCTCTTCAAAAGCCCTATATCCAAATATGGTTATGTTCTGAGTTACTACGGGATAGAGGTTCAATATACGAATTTTGGGGAAACACAATCTAGCCCATAACACTGAAATAGAGATAGATTCCAGTTCGGTATACCTGTGAGTCTTAGTTCTTTGATACTGCAGGGTCTTAGGCATATAGCTTTTATCAGATCCCACCTGCTGTGGAGGACAGAGCTATTCCAGTTGTCCTTGCCCTAATTCAGTTGCCTTAGTCACTGAGCAATGCAGAGGTCTCAGATGCAAGCCTCTGTGACTCCACCTGAGTCCCAGGATTGGAGCTAAGAATGGATACAGAAGACAAGGCAAAGCAGCAACTGAAAATCTCAAAGAAGGAGGAGGGAAAGAAAGGTCCTGAAAGTAGCAGGTGTGAATAGAAGATAAAATGTGACCAGATAATTCCTTCAAAGCAGAATGACTGATGAGATCAATGGGGCAGTACAAGGGAATATGTCATTTTCTGTCTACATTTACTCCCTTTTCCTAGGACAGCTTAGTCCTAGATTATTCAATGAAAATTGCAATTTGACATTAAATTCCTTGCACATAAGAACTAGGAAGGTAGGTGTGGTTTTGTTGTCATTGAAATCTTGTAGCTTAGTTCATATTTGTTGTTTCATATGCATTTGTGAAGTAAATAAATAAATAATTTTATACCTTTGTCACATTGCATTTGTAGGAAACAGTTATATTTTGCAAATATTCAGTTTGTTCTGATGAGTCATTTAAATATTCATCTATTAGGCAGGACTGTATAACTATCTCTGGGCAGTGAAATATAAGCAAGTATGACATATTATTGTTGGACTGATGCAACAAAAATCTACGTGAAATTCTTCATTTTCTCTCTCCTCTGTCAAAACACATTAGGAAGATGTGAATCACAGACGGTTCAGCTATACAAGATAATGCCTCAGTCTGCCCTTATCCTTGAGTGACTAGGTGGAGTGGATCTCTCCTTCCCTTGCTTTCACCTACCCATAATAGGTATGCACCCTGAAAGTGAGATAATACATTCCCCCCCAGATGTAAGGGCCACTTTGCTGACTGTGGCTTTGCTTACTGCAGAAGTTGAAGTGTCTCAGCTTCTCTCTTTCAGCTATTCTTAATAAAATAGTCAAACACTAATCCCTATTTCCTAAAACAGTACTTTTCTCAAGTATCTCCTAACATTTCTTCCACTAACTACTGGATTGTGCCCACATCCTAGCTTTCGGCACTTTGTGATATATTCTTGCTTTGCCTACTCATATTATTTCCCAGAATTTCTCAACATACACCAATTGTTTAATCACATTGTATTCTTTTCCATTATTGGAATGTTAAATTTGTATTTCCTTCTCTATATATTGTTTTAAAGTCTTTTTGCTTTTCTTACTGTACCCTCTCTCTTTGCCCTTTTCTTTCTCATACTCCATCTATCCAGAGCTCATTTATAAGCTCAATTTCCTTTGTGGAACTCCAGTTTACAACAATACTCATTCTCTCTCTCTTTCTCCCTCCTTCCTAGAAGTTATTCTTGATTGATTGCTTGTAGGGTTCATTTTTTGCCACTGATTGTATTTAGTGCCCTCTCATATACCATTAAGTATTGCTCCTACTTATTTCATACACATAATTCCTACCTACTTGATATGGTTTGGCTATGTCGTCACCCAAATATCATCTTGAATTGTAGCTCCCATAATTCCCATGTGCTGTGGGAGGGAACCGTGGGAAATAATTGAATCATGGTGGCTGTTTCACCAATACTGTTCTCATGGTAGTTAATAAGTCTCATGAGATCTGATGGTTTTATAAGGGGAAACCCCTTTTGCTTGATACTCATTCTCTCCCTTGTCTGCTGCCATGTAAGATGTCCCTTCCTCTTCCACCATGATTGTAAGGCCTCCCCAGCCATGTGGAACTGGAAGTCCATTAAACCTCTTTCCTCATATTTTACCTAATCTCAGGTATGTCTTTATAGCAGCATGAGAACAGACTAAAACACCACTCAACAAGTCTCTTGAAATTATGAATCACATCAATAGTCATTTTATGTGTAAGCGTCAGTCACTAATAATAACCACTAACGTTTACTTAGAATTTATTAATTAAGCCATTTATATAGATTATTTTCTTTAATGCTCACAAGTACTCCATAGGGTCCTTGTGATTATGATAATAATTACTAGTATTTCACTATTATTATGCCTAGTTTAGAGATCAGGGAACTGTAAAGGAGCAGGGAACTTAAGTTGCTTTCTCATTGTGGTTCAACTATTCTGTGGGAAATCTGAGAGCAAACCTGCTATCTCAGTTTGAAATGCAATAGCCACATGCTGTCCTGTTATTTTACAATGTCAAAATTTTAACAAAAGTTTATCCTTCCAGATTTTTCTAAAATTCTACTTATTTCTTAATACTAATTTATTTATTGTTCTTCAGTGTCACTATTGATGACACCCAATCAAAATTAATGTCCATCTTTCCTTTATAGCATGTCATGTAATGTTTGTTTTCATGGTTAGATTATAAAATCCTGAACAGAGACTGTCTCATTTACTTATATTTTCCTCAGCACTTGGTAGAATAACCCAATTCGTGATTAATGAAATAAATAAGCATTGAATAAAAAGTTGATTGAGAGGTAAAATGGCTCAGCTAGAAGGGCAAGTTGGTGAGCTTTGAGGATAGTAGCTGGAGTTCAAACAACAATTCAAAAATACGTAATGAGAGTTTGATTTATATGACACTGGTCAATTATGTCAGGACAAAATCAGTCCATAAACATTTAGTAAGGAGAATTACCCACCCCACAGCATACTTTTTTTGCATCCTGTTAGGAAAACAAGAAATCCAGATATATTTTATATATATATATATATAGACAAAATACTAAGTGAATCTCTAAAAATTTACACACACACTCATATACACACATGTATATGTGTAATTTATCACATTATCATGGGTTATTACTAACTGAATCTCTCATATATATGTAATTATAGATAACATATATAGTTCTTCATTGAAAAATTGGAATACTGATGAGAGCTCTTCGGCTTAGATCTAGATAATGTTTCAAAAGAACATTGTTAATACAGTCATCAATATTTTATGTGGTTGTATCCAAGATTTGTCCACACATGATCTTCTGGATTCATGGAATGCAATTCTGTTGATATCTCCCTAGGAAAAATTACAACATTATAAGCAAATATTAATAATTCTTTATACTTTATGCTGAGTATTTTTGGTATATTTCATATATGTAATTTATTAGAGATCAAATTAGTATTTCACGATTGTGTGTTATTCAGAAAAGTATTTGTAGAAAACTCAAACTCTGAATTCATGCTTTCTTCAGATCTTTCCTCTCTTCCTTGCTCATCTCTGACTATTAGCTGCCTTTCTGGGCATTTGTTTATAATGCTAATAGATCACAATGCAGTGGCTGTTCCTGACATCAGTGGCCCAGTTCATGCTGTTAATGTTCCCTGCTCTTGTAAAATCCTATACTGCCCCAAGGGCTGCCCAGCTAAATTCTCAGTGAAGACTGTTCAGCTAGTTTGCATTTATTAAGGTTCTTCATTGAACAATTGGAATACTGATGAGATCTGTTAAGGCTTAGACTTAGATAATGTTTAAAAAGAACATTGTTAACACAGTCATCAATATTTTATGTGGTTGTATCCAAGATTTGTCTACCCATGATCTGCTGGATTCATGGAATGCAATTCTGATGGTATCTCCCCAGGAAAAAAAAAATATATATCATTGTAAATAAATATTAATAATACTTTATGCTGAGTGTTTTCATTCATTCATTCATTCATTCATTCATTCATTCAAGTATAGCAAGCATTATGTAATACCTGTTATGCTCACATCAGGTTTCTAATAACAGCTAATGTTTGTGTTATTTGTAAGTGCCAAACACCTTAGAAATACTCTTCTCTATATTTATACTATATACCTTCATCCACACACATTGTATTTTATAGATAGCACAATTAATATATGTATTATTACATTTAAGTTACACAAAATTACATAGCTTTATACAAAATTGCATAGCTTTATTTTTAAGGGGCTACTAGGTGCCCAACCCTGTTCTATCTGTTGTGCATGTAGCAAACCACAAAATAGATGAAAAGTCTCATCTTCGTGAATTTTGTTTTAAGTTGGATGGAGATAGATAATAATCCAAAACAATAAGGAAACATAATCAAATCATGATTGTCTTCAAATGTCACATTTTTGGTGTCCTCCTCTCAAAAACTACATTTATACAGACTGGAGAAAGGCACTGTTGCTGTCCTGTTTAATGAATTCCACAGTTGCCAGTGATGAATATACATTTCATGTACTGGGTTGGGTGTAGTATCAGTAGTTCACTGGACAAATTCCTTCTAGTTTTCTTTTTTTTTTAGAATATATTTTACTTTAGATTATCAGAGGAACCCCATGGAATTAATATGTAATAAATACAGTTTGACAAAGGTGCCAGTTTGAATTAAAATATTAGAAATTTAAATAATAATTGAAACTCTTTCCAAACTTTCCTAACCTTGAAAAGGAAACTGAGTTTGGAGAGAGCTCAAGAGAGAATGAAGAGGAAATATAGTCATTTTCATGATATGATACCAAGGTTTTTTAAAATTTGTTTTGTTTGTTTGTTTTTAAGCAAGAGGATAGTGGTAATAGGGAAGAAGGAGTAAGGAACATGACCTATCCCAATTCAGGTCCTAGTAGTGGAAGAATATGACAAAACATTCACCACTAGTGAGAGGGTTACAGAAAAATAGCATTTTCTGGGGTGAGCCAGATTTCTGACAAAGGAAGAATAAATCAATGTTCAATCAAGTATATACTATCTTAATTAATCTATTTAATGATCATCAACATTTCACAAGCTAAATTTTATTATTCCTGTTTTTTTCAGATGTGGAAACAGAACGTTAAAATTTCAAGCTATCTTGCTTAATTTCACACAAATCCTACATCTAAGAGCCATAAAGATGGCTCAGGCAGCCTGGATCATGCTACCAAATCCTTTTTTTTTTTATTTTTGCAAGAGGATTTAAGTTGAGGTTCTACCTTTTAAAAATATTTTAAAGTTTTTAAAAATACTGTATTTCTTCTCTTTAGACCATAATGTTATTCATCATGTGTCTAGAACATTTTATCTTTCATAACTAAATATCTATACATGTTGTTTAGCATATTCTCACTTCTCCCACTCTCCAAGCCCTGGCACCATTCTGTTCTTTCCCCTGGCACCAGTCTATTCTTTGCTCCTGAGAGGTTCACTACTTTAGATGCTATGTAGAATTGGTACCATGCAGTGTTTGTTCTCTGTGACTGGCTTATTTTCCTTAGCATAATGTCTTCAATGTTTACCCATGTTGTCAAATATTGCAGGTTTTTCCAGCCTTTAAGACTCAATAATATTCAACTGTATGTATATACTGCATTCTCTTTATGTATTTATCTGTCAATGAACATTTAGGTTGTCTCTACACTTTGGTTATTGTGAATAGTGCTGTAGTAACATGGTAGTGCTAATAATACTTTAAGATCCTGATTTCAGTTATTTTGCATGAATACCCAGAAGTAGGATTTATGGATCATATTGTAGTTCTATCTTTAGTTTATTAAAGAACTTGTTTTACAGTTTTCCGTAACAGCTGCACCACATTGCATTCCCATCCCAGGAGTGCCAGTTTCTCCACATCCTTGCCAACACTAGTCTTTTGCTTTTGTTTTGTTTTTTATAATAGTCATCCTAGTAAGAATGAGGTGATATATCATTTTTGCATTTGTATTAGCATTTCTCTGATGATTAGTGCATTACAATTAAAATAATTTCTGAAAGAAATTAAAGAAAATAAATAAATGGAAAGACATCCTATGTTCACAGATTGGAAGACTTAGTATTGTTAATACTGCCCTACTGATCCAATACAGTCCCTATCATGCTGCCATACTCTTAATCATTGTATTTTACTACCTTAGTAATAAGTGGCATAGGAATCACAAAAGTACAGTGACGTGGGTCTCACCCCCTGGAACTTTAGGAGAATGATGGAAGTTGTGATAAATTATTATTATTTGTCTATTTCTCCAAAATATATTCATTAAATTTACCATATGGCAATTTTGTGCTAAGTTCTGGGGATGAAATTACAATATCCATGGGGCTTGGTTCCAGGACCTACCATAGGTACCAAAATCCATATATACTCAAATCCTGCAGTTGGTCCCGTGAAAGTCAGCCTTTCATTTACATGAGTTTTGTATCCTGAATACAGTGCTTTAGATTGAGTCCAGGCTAGACTTGAAAGGATGTTATTTATACTGCAATCCTGGGAATATAGTAATAGTCTGTGTCACCTGCAATAGATTACAAAAAGATTTTAAGAATGAAATAGTTTTGAGGAACTATGATTCAAATCTTATAGATTCATGTATACAAAGAAAAGGGAAACAGAGGATTAACATGTGATAAACATGTGTGTGAATATAAAATAAATTAAGGCATATTAGTTAAGAGCATGAGCTTAGAAATCAGATAAAAGATTTTCAAATCCTGAAAGTATTAATGTATGATTTTTGATGAGTGGTCTCTAACGCTCTGGTCTGTATCCATAATCAAGAATAATAGTAACTTTCTCATTAGATTACTGTTAGGATTAACTAATGTTATGCAAGAAAATTGTGTAGCATATTTCTGGCATATAAGAAATGATAAATATATGTTATTAGTATGTTATAATATTTTCAATTTAAATTAAAGCATATTTAATGTTTCTTCTTCACTAATCAATATTCCTTACTGTTTTCTTTGTCTAAAAACATTTGCACACACATGCAAACGCACACAAACATGCACAGTATATTGGACCCTTCTTTCTTAGAACATTCACAGTCCTTTCTACATACTTCATTCTGTGTGCTACAGTTCTTCTTACCAATTTCTGCCCATCTTGTCTTTGATTTTCTCTGCTGCATTTTATTAAAGTGTCTGGCATATAATAGGAACTCAGTAACCACTTGGTATCTGTGCTTTAATTTTTTTTTTTTTTTATTTTCTCTACTACAACTTTTGTCTATTTTCTTAAATTCCTTCTTATAAAATTTTACTATTTTTCATTCATGTGTGGATGTTATTCTATCTCCATTCTTCATTTCCTTTTAATAGGCTTCATTCAAGTCTCTTCCATTCTCACTTTTCTGTTTACAATTTTCTCTCTCTCTCTCTCTCTCATTCAGCAGTTGCTAAACTCTTGTCATCTCTCTACCACCCACTAGCTAATTTAAATTCCTGAAAACACAATAATTTTTGCATATTAACTGCTTCATTCCTTGGTATAAAGGAAAACCACACAGACATGCCAACTTACAAATTTTAAAATAGCAAGAAAAGCATCTTCCATTTACTGAAAAATTTTTATCTAAGAGTTTTCTGAGTATCATACCCATATTTGCATGCCCTAGTCACCCTGCCACAACAAAAACAGAAACTGGATAATTTATAAATAACATAATGTATTTCTCACTGTTCTGGAGGCTGGAAGTCAAAGATCTAGGCACTTTCAGGTTCATTGGTGAGGACCTGGCCTCTGTTTCAAAGATTGTGCCTGTTGCTGCTGCATCCTTTGGAGAACACGAATGCTGTGTTCTCATATACCAGAAGGGCAAAAGGGCCAGTTAGTTCCCTTCAGCCCTTCTGTAAGGTGCCGAGTGCATAGCCCTCATGACCTATTCACCTCCTAAGGGCCCAACCTCTTAATATTGTTGCATTGATGTTTAAGTTTCCACATAAATTTTGGAGGAGATGCAAATACTGAAACCATAGTTAAATGTTAAAAGATACATTATGAAAAATATGAGGGGGGTGGAGCAAGATGGCCGAATAGGAACAGCTCCAGTCTCCAACTCCCATCGCAAGCGACACAGAACACTGGAGATTTCTGCATTTTCAACTGAGGTACTGGGGTCATCTCACTAGGGAGTGCCGGACAATCGGTGCTGGTCAGCAGCTGCAGCCTGACCAGCGAGAGCTGAAGCAGGGCGAGGCATCGCCTCACCTGGGAAGCACAAACGGGAAGGGAATCCCTTTTCCTAGCCAGGCGAACTGAGACACACAACACCTGGAAAATCGGGTGACTCTCACCCCAATACTGCACTTTAAGCAAACGGGCACACCAGGAGAATATATCCCACACCTGGCCGGGAGGGTCCCACAGCCACGGAGCCTCCCTCATTGCTAACACAGCAGTCTGGATCTAACCACAAGGCAGCAGCGAGGCTGGGGGAAGGGCGCCCGCCATTGCTGAGGCTTAAGTAGGTAAACAAAGCTGCTGGGAAGCTCGAACTGGGTGGAGCTCACAGCAGCTCAAGGAAACCTGCCTGTCTCTGTAGACTCCACCTCTGGGGACAGGGCACAGTTAACAACAACAACAACAAAAGCAGCAGGAACCTCTGCAGACGCAAATGACTCTGTC
>NW_016807365.1:2188652-2199539 GCF_001698545.2 Rhinopithecus bieti
CTTTTTTTTTTTTTTTTTTTTTTTTTTTTTTTTTGAGACGGAGTCTCCCTCTGTCACCCAGGCTGGAGTGCAGTGGCGTCATCTAGGCTCACTGCAAGCTCCACCTCCCAGGTTCATGCTATTCTACTGCCTCAGCCTCCCAAGTAGCTGGGACTACAGGCGCCCACCACCACTCCCAACTATTATTATTATTATTATTATTATTTTTAAGTGGAGACTGGGTTTCACCATGTTAGCCAGGATGGTCTCAATCTCCTGACCTCGTGATCCACCTGGCTTGGCCTCCCAAAGTGCTGGGATTACAGGTGTGAGCCCCCACACCCGGCCAACCATGTTCTTAAGACAAAAAAGAGTCAGTCAACTAAGAATACTCTTTGTTAATCTTGAATAACTATTGTAATATGACATGCTGCAATTTAAAGATTACTAACATACCTTTATAGAGTCAATAAATAGATGAATTTTAAAACATTAATGCCTTAGGGGATGAAAAACATATTCCATAAGCTTTGAAAATAACTGAAACCCTCTAGTATTATATGCTTATATTATTTCAAAGCCCAGATTTCAAATGGAATATTTTTCTGAATCTATACCAAATTACAAAGACATATTGCTCTAACAGAGAACAAAAGTATGTACTTCTTAAAAAAAGAAACACTTTTAAAAATTTAAAGTCATATAAGAGCAAGAGAAAAGTGTATACAAAAGGCAAAATGATAATCTGTCCTCTGAAAATATCAAAATAGACTCTCCTCTCACAATACTCTATATATACCAACTTTGGGAACACGTGTGTTTGAATGTATTAGCAAATTATACTTATCAATAGGATTCTATTATTAACTTTCATTATATGCAAGTAGGAAGAAAATATATCTTTGCTGTCATTTCTGAAGTGCATTTAAGTATTTGGTGAACATTCTTTCAGAGTTGAGGGTTTAGAAATCGTTTTGAACAGATTTAATTAAAAAATTCACTTGAGGAGACTCTTCTAAAATAAATGAAAAAAAAAAAACGTCAGAATAGGTTCATCAAACTTTATGGCTGGGTGCTGTGGCTCACACCTGTAATCCCAGCTACTTGGAAGGCTGAGGCAAGAGAATCGCTTGAGCCCAGGAGGCGGAGGTTGCAGGAAGCCGGGATTGCGCCATTGCACTCCAGCCTGGGACAGACAGCAAGATTCCGTCCCAAAAAATAAAACAAAAATTACTCCATCACCAATGTGCCTTCTTTACGTTGGAGAGTTACAGCAGACATTTATAAAGAATAAACTTGGGTCTAAGTTATTTTAATAAAGACTAATACTTTTTATATAAAATATATTTTGGACATTTATTACCAAATGTAAAACTTTTGGCCTTTTATTTATATTCAATAAATTTTGAATAAATATATAAGGTATAAAAATAATGTAAAATAAACTATAACCTCTAAACTGACCTAATAGATCATTTGGGGTGTGGAATAGTCATAATGTCTTTAGTAAGAGAAACAGAGTTTTCTGTAATTCATTGCATAGCTGATAATGCACATATAATATGCTGATATATTCATTGCTTTTGGTGACAGTTCATTTAATTATTTAGTCTTTCAATGTATTTTTTAAGGTCTCTACTATCTGCCACATACTGTGAAAGAGAAGAAGGCAGGAGTTTATTCTAAATGGAGGGAATAATATATAAGCCTCCATGACCAGAAGTAAGCAAGGTGAGATCAAGTGTCTTATCTTAGTCCGTTTAGGTTGCTATAACATAGCACTATAAATTGATATAGACATTTGCCATGAACTGCTTATAAGGAACAATATATATATATATATTGTTCATAGTTCTGGAGGCTGGGAAATCTAAGTTCAAGGTGCTAGCAAATAAGATGTTTAGTGATGGCCCACTCACTGATTAACTGACAGTAGTCTTTTCTCTGTGGTCTCACATGGCAGAAGGCACAGACAGCTCTCCAGGGCCTTTTTTATAGGGCACTAATCCCACTCATAAAGACTGTGGTTTCATGACCTAATTATCTCCCAAAGAGCCCACCTCCTTATACCATCACATTGGGGGTTATATTTTAACATATTAATTATGGATGGGGGAGTTAAAACATTCAGACTGTAGCAATATGAATAAAGGCCAATGCAAATCAAATGCTGATGGAACTGAAGAGGTGTGTAGAGACCAAAGTTTGTTAGCCAATGATGATAATTTTAGTCTTCATTCTAAGTGACACCATTGAAGTTTTTAAAGTTGGAACAGGACCAATGGGAGCAAAGGAAGGGGGTGGAATTAGTAACATCATGATTCAATGTATTCTAAAACAGATCACTTAATATAGTGATGAGAATGGGTTTGTGTAAGGACTAATGAAGAAAACTAACATCAGAGGTGAAATTAACAGTTAACAATATAGTCCAATGGAGAGATAATAGTAGTTTAGCAGGTGAAAGTGGAGCTAGAGACAAGTGAAGAGATTGAAAAATAAATAAGAAAAATGTTCATGCACACAGATGCACATAGCCATGTGTGTGTGTGGTGTTTGCGTATGAGTACCTGTGTATGATTTATTGCATATGGGGGAGTGGAAGTGGAATAAAGGGAGGAAAAGGGGTACGTAACAAGTTAGAGTAGGGCCATTCACTAGAATAAACATCCTAAAAGGGGTACATTTAGAAGGGAGATCATCAGTTTAGTTGTAGGATCAATTTGAGATAGAAAGTAGTTAATTCAATAACTACTGGATCTAAATCTTAAAAATATGTATCTCCTATCTGTTCCTGAATAAGTGGTGATTGTGATCAAGATAACTGTCTAAGCATTTATAGAAGTGATTATTTTGTGCGTTTTTTGGATTCTTCATGAAAACAAATGCAGTTGTTTTATGATGATGTTCTTAGAGAAGTTTTATTTACACATACACACACAAAACCTTCTAAATTATGTTTGTACTTTTAAAATTTTTACAATTTTTATTCATTTTGTTGAGATGGAAATGGCTCTATCGCCCAGGCTGGAGTGCGATGGCACCATCTCAGCTTACCACAACCTCTGCCTCCCGGGTTCAAGTGATTCTCCTGCCTTAGTCTCCGGAGTAGCTGATATTACAGGTGCACATCACCACGCCCGGCTAATTTTTGTATTTTTAGTAGAGACGGGGTTTCACCATGTTGACCAGGCTGATCTCCAACTCCTGATTTCAAGGGATCCACCCCCCTCAGCATCCCAAAGTGCTGGGGTTACGGGCATGAGCCACTGTGCTCGGCTTGTTTGTACTTTTTAATATGTCACTAAGACTCTTCAAAAGGCATCGTGAGGAAGTGCACAACTGGTATTATTTTTTCTTTTTCTACTTCTTCCACTCTTCTTCTTATTCTGATTTTAGAACTCATATAAGATTCCTGTCATTTATAAGTAATTTCAAGAATAAGTAAGAAAAAAGGAAACATCTTGAGGGAAAAGGTATAAAAATTATTTAATCAAATATATTTATTTTCATAAAATGTTTCAGTAAATATCCTTATTCAAGCTACACACTATGACACCACTTAGTATCTTTTGTAGATAATATATTATTTCATGTAAACATAAAGAAAAAATCATGGTTCAGTAAAACATTTAGGAATTTTATTAGTTCATTTATTTTACTAAGATACATTTAACAAATAGAAAAGTATCAAAGGTGCATATTTGTATATCTCAAGTGTCTTTGAACCCATGATATTAAATTTTTGAAATAATAGTAAGTATTCCTAAACTAATTTTCCAAAAAAAAAAAAATTATCAGGAAGGTAGAAAATTTCCAATTTTTTTTTTTCTGACTTCATTTTTGTTTTCTTGATAAAGAAATTATGTTTAATTATACAAAATAACTTTATTATCAAATTACACATTCAGATGGAAGCAAAATTAACTATAAATTATTTTTCTCAATTTTCTCATTTTGCTTTCTAATTGGTTTATATTTATTTATTTAGAGACGAGGTCTTGCTATGTTGTCCAGGCTGGAGTGCAGTGCTATTCTTAGGTATGACTGTGATGCACTACAGCTTTGACCTCCTGGGCTCAAGTGATCTTCCTTCCTCAGCCTCCAGATCAGCTGGACTATAGGCATGCACCACCATGACCAGCTTTTAAAAATCTATCTATAATTCAGTAGGTATGTTTCATTCAATGCCATATATCAGGAAAGTACATTGTTTCATTAGTCTCTTTTGTTAAATGGTGATAGTGTCAGGTGACAGGGTGAATGTGTGGTTGGGTGACTGCAGATACACATGAATCTATTTGAAAACCTCTGAATCATCGTTAGTCATGTATTCTTTTGGTGGTGTTCCCATATAAATTTTGCAGAGTTTACAGTATGTGTTACCAGACTCTCTGAGGAATACTCCTATTTATTAGTCTTTGTCTACTTTATTCACTATTATAACAACTCAATCTATTGAATATCTTTGTAGGGATGTCAAATATGTAACTGGTCTATTGTCTTATAATTTGACATTAGTGTCTTGTACTTAATTTATTAAAATAATCATTTTAAGTCAAATTATGGAGAAATAAGTAATCCTCACATGAATTTTAGAATGTAGTTTTCTCTCAAAAACTTAAATTTCTGAGACCTCTTTTTGTCTTTTAATGTAAGAAATAAAAAAATTTAGACTCGGCTTCAAGAAATACTGTATAACTCTTAGCTCTCTGACCAAATAAGATTTTATATATCTAGGGCCAAAGAATATGTATGCCTCCTCATGGATTCTTCTGAGGTCATGTTTGTCTGAATCTCTTTAAATATTATAACAAACTATGGAAGTTGAAGACAATATTAACTTTCAAAGTAGCAACATGTACACAGCATAACAAATTTGAATGTATCATTTATTTATAAACATATATTTGGAATTTCAATTCTATAAGAAAACATCAAGCACAGCTATTAATTTTGGAGACGTAAGAGTAATACTCACCTGAGAACTTTAGGTTCTTTTTACAGGATACAGGAGATAAAATTAAAGGGATAGCGGCTTGTTAAAATAGGCTATTGTTCATTATTTAATTCTGTATATCATTGTGTACCCGTAGCTTAGCTTCCACTTACAAGTGAGAACTTGCAGTATTTAGTTTTATATTTCTGACTTTACTTAGGATAATGGCCTCCAGTTCCATCTGAGTCGTTGAAAAAACAAACAAACAAACAAATTTCATTATTTTTTATGGCTGAGTGGTATTCCATGGTGTCTATATAACATGTTTTCTTTATCCACTCATTGGTTGATGGGCACTTATATCGATTCCATATCTTTGCAGTTGTGAACTATGTTGCAAATAAATGTGCATGTGTGGGTGTCTTTTTATATAATAATTTCTTTTTCTTTGGGTAAGTACCTAGTAGTGGAATTGCTCAATCAAATGGTAGACCTACTTTTAGTTCTTCGAGAAATAAAAAAATAATAATAAAAGATAGGCTAGTTGACAAATGTAAAAAATGGAAGCCAAGCACTATCCTAAATTCATTAGCTACTTTTTTTTTTATTATTGTTTTATCTGGTTACATTTTTGGCAAAGTCCTTTAGGATTTTAGTTATTACTGGATGACTTTAACTGAGTATAATGAAATATACTGTAGATGCAGCAAAAATGTGGGAGATTTCTGAAGGGATATTTCTTAGCTCAAATTCAAAACTTGAATTTTGAAAGAATAATCTTAATTATAAATGTCTGTCAATTATTTGGGAGGTCATGTCTTTCTTTCTTTAAATTATTTACTAGATTGCAATCAAATAAAAAAATGTAAAGGTAAAATACGTAGTTTCTCTCTGAGATTAGTACCCCAATCCAGTTTCATAATGTATGTCTAAAATATATAGTTACAAGAAGCTGAAAATAATACATATATATATATATTTTTTTTATGAAACTATCAGTCATCAGAGTTCAAGCAGATCTTTTGTGTTGTGCAAGTTTACAAAATGTGACACAGGGTGGAGGGGGAGTCTCCCTATTTCCATGAGGGACATAGAGAAAATCAAGGTGTCTGTCTGGGATACAATTTCCTCATCTGTTATCTGAAGGAATTAATCTAAAGGAGTTCTTTTAAGATACTGTACTAATTAGTCAGGTAGACCTTGGTATTGTCCACATTAAAAGGTCTTCATCTGTTTCAGATGTTCTAACACTTAATATCACTTGTGCCATTCACAGTACCAATTAGATTCAGACAAGTATGTTCTGAAACTTGATTGTTTCCATTACCATATTTATTGAGCTCATTAAAAACACTGGATTTTTTTTATGCTCCTTGGGATAGACAGAATAGTAACTCCCCATCTATTTCTATGTCCTAATTCCTGGAACTCGCAAATACGTTACATTATATGACAAATGAGAATTTATTGAAGATAAAATTTGCCAATCAGCTGACCTGAAAAGATTATTTTGGAATATACAGGAATACTCAATACAATAATTAGAGTCCTTGAAAATGAAAGAGTAAAGCAGATAAGCTCAAAGTCTGAGGGAAATGTGACTGTGGAATAAGTGTGTGATGCGATGAGAGTAGTACTCAACT
Source organism: Rhinopithecus bieti (assembly GCF_001698545.2). Taxonomy (NCBI): domain Eukaryota; kingdom Metazoa; phylum Chordata; class Mammalia; order Primates; family Cercopithecidae; genus Rhinopithecus; species Rhinopithecus bieti. The sequence goes on from NW_016807365.1 coordinate 2,195,214, forward strand.
GACTGTTACTAACTTATAAAACTGAAGAAGAACCATGAGTCAAGGAACAGGGCCGTCTCCAGAAGTCGGGACAGACAAATACATGAATTTTCCTTTTGACCTAAAGAAGGGATATAGTCCTGTCCACACTTCAATTTTAGGCTAATGAGACTTATGACTCACAGAACTATAAGGTAACAAATTTGTGTTATTTTAAGTCATGTAATCTGTGGTGATGTTTACAACAGTGATAGAAAACTAACATATCTCTTATAGATTTTATAGCAAAGTGAGGGATACTGACAAGAAAACTCATATATCTATCAAAATAGTGTTCCAAGAAGATGATGGAGCTCAAAACAGGTAACTAAATCATTCTTCAGCTAGCTTCACTAAATTGTTTTTCTTTTTCTCTTTAAAGATTGATTCTTAGTTGAGTCTTGACTAGGAGTAGGACAGAGGAATAGATATAGTGATACAGAGTAGACAATTTTAGCTCAAAAAAGGAAAGAATGTATGCTATGCCATGAAAGTTTGAAAGACTTTTACATACTTGGAAGAATCACAACTTACTGACATCTTGTTTACTTGTATTACATCATGAACATGTCGCGATATGGCCATAGTTTGCCTTGATATGATGTTGTGTAAAGTATTTGAAAATTTTGTTGTGTTTTCTAGTACTAGAAAATAATAGGGCTATGGTATATTGGAAATTAATGTTCTTATTTATAAGTTATAAAAATAAAGAGTTCAACAATGTTACATTTTATAGATTTGGGATTGTTTGCCTCTTCGGTCATATCACTCATTAGCTCCAGAAAGCTGACTGGGATTGCTATGGTGGTGACGTGACCTCCTGCCCATGTTCTTCTTTCAGTTCTGCTCTTTCCCCTTCTTTCTGTTTGTACATTTCAGAGACCTAACCTAAAATCTTAAACTCACTTCATTTGCTATTATATGTGGCTTCTAGAAAATATATTTATATAAAATTGTTTCATGGTTTGCCGACATAATTCATAACATTTATAAATTCATATTAGGAAGGAAAATGTGATATATGCAAATTAAATACAATTTAGTTTTACACTATGCATAAAAGAGACCTGAGACCGCTGCACTTAGAAAGGCCTGCTTGCAAGATTGACTCTTGTCTGGCTGATGGGAAAGTGATTATCTCTGAGGGTAAAGAGACAGGGGAATGGGAGAACAGAGACATGCAGATGAATATAGTTGGTAATACTCTAATTCTTGGTTTAAGCAAGTTTTTAATATTCATTGCGCTGTACAAATAAATACCTTTAAGAAAAGCACCATTTATTTGCTAATGGTGATAGTGCACCATAAACTGTTGATGATTAGTCTAATGTTTTACCTTTAAGTTCCAATTAAAATATTAATAATAGAAAAAAAATAAGAGTTTTAGAAATGGATTAGTATTCAGTTCTTAGAATTACTGGATTAATGACTTCATGTCAATTATTAACGTTACTTACTTTTTCGAGCTTCTGTTTCTTTATTTCACAAATGATGGTAGTGGCTCTCTCGTAATATTTTTTTTTGAGAGACGTTAGTCATTATTCCTGTTACCAAATATTTCTCGTTTTCTTTGCAGACACATGATAGGATTATACTTCTGTGTTTTTGTTTTTCAAGTGATATATGACCATAATATTTGTGATTAAAAGTGAACTCATGGAGGTCACCTCTGAATGAGAAATATAAGATCCAGTGTATTATTTGTGACGTTTTTCTTCCCTCTGTTGAGTGTGTCATTATTAGCTCTGTCAACCTATATCTTTGAGTGAGTATAATAGCAGAACAATTTGAACATCGAGACTGAATAGCAATATATAATTCTTGTTATTTTAGGCTTCTGATGTTTTATAGTTGTTACCATCACACATTCTTGTCTATCCTAACTAATACCATTTTCATTAAATTAAAAGAGATAAAAGAATGCCAATTACCCAACACAATGCGTAATGTATTATATGTGATTAACAACTTATAGCAGTTATATTGCTGTGAATTTCACAATTTTCATGTACTGGAACTCTGGTAGAATACAAGATAAAGGAGGTAACTTTTGGTGACAGTAAAGATTGTAAAATTACACAATGTATGAAATTAAGTGTATATATATACACATACATATATATAATGAATTAAGGCTCATTAAACACAAATGTCACCATTTTTTACATGGAGCTCTTTATTTTACTCGAGTTTTTGAAGCAAATCTTAGCTAAATAAGCATGTATTTTATATAGGTCGCTAAAATAATTGCTTTCATTTTAGCCTTGACTGAGTCAAGAAAGGAAGTCCAGAAATAAAGTATTTATTTATAATAGGAGACATTTGTATACATTTCAAAAACAAGAAAAACTATATATCATGTAGGCATAATTTTATGTGTGATTTATTTAAAGCAAGGAAAAAATAATCAAAATTCTGGAAGGTAATTAAATCTGACTGTAAGACATCAATGATGAGTTTGTGGCTTAAAATCTCTGCTCTATAAATCATACATGTAAGCCATACTGCTATCTTCCTAAAGAAGCTGTGCACACTTAGAAAATCACCTTTAGAATATTATCTATTAAAAAAAAGAAAACTCTGTTTTGGGCTTGTAATCCAAGGCAGTGACACCAGATATTATAAGGCATTTTAGGAGCATAGATAAGAATAAGCAGCAGTTTACAATTGTAAAGATGCCTAACTATGTGTCTTTTTTATTTATTTAAGGTGAAAATGCTCATTTTAATATATTTACAGCTGAAACCATTGGAAGATAGTGTATACGCACAAGCATCTTTAACTCTTGTTATCACCAAAGTTATAAACAATATGTATATTTTTTCTCAGTCTCTTTTCCTTTTGCTTTCCATTCTAGTTAGCCTCTTCTAAGAAAATTGCAGAGCCTGCCTCATATTCTAAAAGCATAGACATGCTTAGATTAATAAATAAATAATTCTCCATTTCCCAAAAGAAAATACATATTTTAGATAAAATGCAGTAAGTCCAGAGACTTATACGACCTTCAAGAATTAAAATGAATAAAATATTATTCAGTTTTCACAGTTATAACAAATTGTAACTGCTGCTGACTTCAAAAAGGAACACTTTGAGACTTTAATTATTTCTAAAATTGTTATTTGTTATAATGACATATGCAAAATATGTATAAGTACAGAAGCAGTGCAAGATTTTATAATGTACCTTATAAAAAGTTTCATCCTCTTGAAATGCAGTATTGTTTTTGGCAAGAATCAAGGGTGCTCCTGTTACAAGTATAGAAAGCAATACAATATTTTATAATTTACCTTATAAAAAGTTTCATTCTCTTGAAATGCAGTATTGCTTTTGGTAAGAATCAAGGCTGCTCCTGATACAAGTTTATCAGAGTTTAATTCAGTCATTTGGCTATGGCCACAAGAAACCTGAAAGTAATGGAAGGCATGTATGAAGATAAGGAATAACTCCAGTAGCCAGAATGAGATTCATGGCTGGTGTGTGGACATCTTGGAATATCAGCTAATGCATGGGGTCATGAAAAGTTCTGGCTGATTTGTGTACAATTATGCTGTCAAAGACATTGTCTCTAAAACACTTCTAATATGTGCCTAAACTCTTTTTTATGATTTAGGTTCAATTTTTTAGATCTCCATGGTTATTGCAGAGAGATCTCTCCATAGAGAATACATTCATTAACATTAGGTTAGGGGCATAATTGATTTACAGGTAGATACTTTATATTTTCTGAAATCTTGGAGATCATGAAGACTCCCATTTCCCTCAGTGAGCCAGTGTTTGTATGGGGAGGACACATTCACACTGTTTCTTTTCCATTTTACTTTTTGCATCTTCTTCACATAAAACATTTTTTCCTCTAGGGTCAAGAAATTCTCCACTGTTAGGTACTCTGGGCTTTCACCTGTCTCCTCCTTGAACCTAGACATGGCCAACACAGTTCACTACTTTCCTTCTCTGCCTGAATAATGGGTAAAGCAACCAGTCTACCTTATTTGATCTTTGACACTAGTGTTTCTTATTTTTTACAAAACAAACTCTGCAACTTTCAGGTTCATGCAAAACTCCTTTCTAAATGATTAGGGCAACTTCTAAAAAGAATTAGAAAATATGAAGGGAAAGACTTCAAACTCTGCCTACAACCCAACATCCATTGCATCTCACAAAAGGATGTACTTAAAACCCAAGGAATTCAGAAGAAGAAAATCTCCAGTGAATATTCTTTACTCTTTACTTTGCTCCCTGACCTTCAGGATTATGCAGGTTCCCTTCTTCAGGTTACTCTATAAAAAAAAAAAAAAAAAAAAAAAAAAA
>NW_016807365.1:2201663-2204925 GCF_001698545.2 Rhinopithecus bieti
AAAAAAAAAAAAAAAAAAAAAAAAAAAAAATCATCTAACTCCTTCCACAGAAATGTGTCTCATTTACTTGGGCTTTTTTTCAGTCTCCATATTCCATTATGGTGTTGGCCCAAATGGAAACTGGAGTCAAGACTTCTGCTTTAATCTGCTAAACCGGAACTCTCTTTAGTTTACAATTTCATTTCTATAGGTAATTATATACTTTTCTTTCATTGTTTCTTTTTAATATTCCTGTTAGTGGGAATTCAGGCTACTTGTCTCATACCTGTCCTTGTTGACCTATAAAATATGCACATTTCCTCCTAAAACAACAGTTGCTATTTTTTTCTTGAAACTTCTTGTTCAAGTCCTTTGAGGTAGGATTCAGGTCTGACTTTAGAGTCTATGGAATATCTTAGTGTTTGAGAATTTTAGATGCGTGATTAATAGATCTGTGTGTTAACCTTTTGATCCAGTCTTGGGGCTGGCACAAGTGCTTATGTTTTATGATCTTCTTCAGAATGGAAGAAGAAGGATGTCAGTGTCCCCTTATTCTTGAAACACATTTAATTTCCTTTTTTAAATTATAAATATTGTTAATTAAAATATTAACAGGAGTAATTTTAATATAAATTTTTATTTTGAAATAAATTTAAATTTGCTGAAAGGTTGCCAAGGTAATACAGAGTATCACCATATGCTCCTCACACAGTTTCCCCTGATGTTTAATTTTTAACATTTATCATGCCAATTGAAGATTTATTTTATGTTTTATGCTTTCAACTATTGTTTTAGATTCAGGGGGCACACGTGCAGGTTTGAGACATGAGTATATTGTGTGACACTGAGTTTTGGGGTATGATTGATCCCGTCACCCAGATAGTGAGCATAGTACCTAGCAGGTATTTTTTCAGACCTTGACCCACTTCTACTCTTCCCACTATAGTAGTTCCCAGTGCTAGTGTTCCCATATTTATGTCCATGTGTACCCAGTGATTAACTCCCACTTATAAGTGAGAACATGCAGTATTTTGTTTTTTCTTCCTGTATTAATTTGCTTAGGATAATGGCTTCCAGTTGCATCCATGTTGCTGTAAAGGACATGATTTCATTCTTGTTTTATGGTTTTGTAGTATTCCATGGTGTATATGTACTGCATTTCCTTTATCCAATCCATGGACACCTAGGTTGATTCTGTGTCTTGGTGATAAGGTTTGGCTGTGTCCCCACCCAAAATCTCATTTCGAATTGTAGTCCTCTTAATCCCCACATGTCAAGGGAGAGACCAGGTGGAGGTAGTTGAATCATGGGAGCGGTTTCCCCTATGCTGTTCTCGCCATAGTGCGTGAGTTCTCATGACACCTGATGGTTTTATCTGTGTGTGGTGGTTCCCCCTGAATTCATTCTCCTTCCTGCTGCCTTGTGAAAAACTGTCTTACTTCCCATTTGCCTTTTACCATAATTGTAAGTTTCCTGAAGCCTCCCCAGCTATGCCGATTGGGAGTTAATTAAACGTTTTTCATTTATAAATTACCCAGTCTCACGCAGTTCTTTATAGCAGTGTGAAAACAGACTAATCCACTTGGCTTTTGTGCATGGTGCTGTGATGGAACACACAAATGAATGTGTCCGTTTTTTGTAGGATAAGTTGTTTTCCTCTGTGTGTATGCTTAGTAATGTAAATGCTGTGTCTAACGGTAGTTCTGAGTTCTTTGGGAAATCTCCAAACTGCTTTCCACAGAGGCTGAACTAATTTACATTCAAATCCAGAGTGTATAACCATTCCCTTTTCTCCACAGCCTCACCAACTGTGTTAGGCTATTCTTGTATTACTATCAATAAATACCTGAGATTGGGTAATTTTTAAAGAAAAGAGATTTAATTGGCTAATGGTTTTGCAGGCTGTACAGGAAGCACAGCACCAGTAACTTCTCAGCTTCTAGGGAGGCCTCAAGGAGCTTTTTGCTCATGGTGAAAGGCAAAGCTGGAGCAAGGATCTCACATGGCAGAGTGGAAGCAAGAGAGAGGTGAGGAGGTCCCATATATTTTAAATGATAAATGACCAGATCTCATGAGAACTCACTCACTGTCTGAGGACAGCACCAAGCCATGAGGAATCAGTCTCCATAACCCAAACACCTCCAATCAGGTCCCACCTCCAACATCGGGAATTGCAATTTTACATGAGATATTGTGGGGACATATATCATAAACATCTGTTATTTTTTGACTTTTTAATAATAACAATTTGATTGGTGTGAGACGGTATCTCATGTTTGTTTTGATTTGTATTTTTCTGATGCTTAGTGATGTAGAGCATTTGTCATATGTTTATCGACTGCTTGTAAGTCTTCCTTTGAGAACAGTCTCTTCATGTCCTCTGCTTACTTTTCAATGAGCTTATTTGTTTTATCACTTTTTAACTGTTTAAGTTCTTTAGAGGCTCTGGTTATTAGACTTCTGTCAGATGCATAACTTATGAAAATTTCCTTCCATTCCATAGGTTATCTGTTTACTCTGTTGATAGTTTATTTGGAGATGCAGAAGCTTTTTAGTTTAAGGTTCCAATTGTCCATTTTATTTTTTTGTAATTTTGTTTTTGTAATTACTTTTGAGGACTTACTTATAAATTCTTAGCCAAGGCTGATGCCCAGAATGTCATGTCCTAGGTTTTCTTCTGGCACTTTTATAGTTTTAGGTCTTACATTCATCTTGAGACAAATTTTTTGCCTACGATGAAAGGCAGGAGTACAGTTTCATTCTTCTGCATATGGCTAGTCAGTTATCCTAGCATCATTTATTGAATAGAAAGTCCTTTCCCCATTGCTTATTTTTGTCAACTCTGTTGAAGATCAGATGGTTGTAAGTGTGCAGCTTTATTTCTGTTCTCTATTCTGTTCCGTTGGTCTATGTGTTTGTTTTTTTTGACAATACCACACTTTTTTAGTTAAAGTAGCCTTATATACAATTTGAAGACAGATAATGTGATGCCTCCAGCTTTCTTCTCTTCACTTAGGATTGCTTTAGCTATTCAAGCTCTTTTCTAGTTCCATATGAATTTTAGAAGACTTTCTTCTAGTTCTGGGAAAAACATAGTTGGTAGTTCCAGTCCATGAGCATGGAACATTTTCCCATTTGTTTCATCTGTGATTTCATTCAGCAGCATTTTGTAATTCTTCCTCTAGAAATCTTTCATCTCCTTTGTTAGATGCATTCCTACTTAATTTTTCTGTGGCTATTGTAAATGGGTTTGTGATTTTTTTTTTTTTTTTTTTTTTTTTTT
>NW_016807365.1:2205175-2254117 GCF_001698545.2 Rhinopithecus bieti
ATCCCTTCTTCCTTTATCTAAAACAGGTAATGAGGAATATTTTTAATTCAATCCTGTGAGTTCTTTTTTTTATTTATTTTTATTTTTTTATTTTTTTTTATTTTGAGAAGGAGTCTTGCTCTGTCCAGGCTGGAGTGCAGTGACCGGATCTCAGCTCACTGCCAACTCCGCCTCCCGGGTTTACACCATTCTCCTGCCTCAGCCTCCCGTGTAGCTGGGACTACAGGCGCCTGCCACCTCGCCCGGCTAGTTTTCTTCGTATTTTAGTAGAGACGGGATTTCACGGTGTTAGCCAGGATGGTCTTGATCTCCTGACCTCGTGATCCGCCCGTCTCGGCCTCCCAAAGTGCTGGGATTACAGGCTTGAGCCACCGCGCCCGGCTGGGTTTGTGATCTTAATTTGGCTCCCAACTTGAACATTATTGGTGTATGGAAATGCTACTGATTTTTGTATGTGTATTTTGGATCCTGAAACTTTACCGCAGTTGCTAATCACTTCTAGGGTCCTTTTAGAAGAGTCTTTACAGTTTTCTAGGTATAGAATTATATCAGCACCGAAGAGAGTTAATTTGACTGCCTTTTTTTCTATTTAGATGTCTTGTATTTTTTATTTTTTTTCTTTTGCCTGATTGCTCTGTCTAGGACTTCCAGTACTATGTTGAATAGGAGTGGTGAAAGTGGGCATTATTGTCTTGTTCTAGTTCCCAAGGGGTGTGCTTCCAGATTTTGTCCATTCAGTATGATTTTGCTCTAGGTTTGTCATACATTAGGTTTATCATATCATTTTGAGGTATGTTAAATGCCTAGTTTGTTGTAGATTTTTATCATAAAGGGATGTTGAATTCTATCAAAAGATTTATCTGAGTCTATTGAGATAATGATATGGTTATTAACTTTTGTTTATGAGGTGAATCAAATTTATTGATTTGCATATGTTGAACCAACTTTGCTTCCCAAGAATATAGCCTTCTTGACCATGGTGAATTGACTTTTTCATGTGCTTCTGGATTCTGTCAAATAACATTTTGCATGTCTTCTCTTTAATTCTGGTTTATTACATTTCTTCCTTTCTTTCTGTTTAAAATATACTTCTATAAAGTTCTTTAATGTTTAATTAAATGTAACACTCACAAATATTAGCTAACATTTTTAAGTAATTGCCTGATTACCAGGTACAAAAATGATGTTTTCTCAGAGTTTTACTTAATAGTTTTGCACTCAACTTTTTTTGTGTTTTGAAGCATATGCTTGCTTCAGATGGAATAATAAGTACTGTAGCTAGATGAAGATTGCTCAGCAATTTAGCAATTTTGAGAATTCAAAAAATTTGATAATTTTGGCATGAGCTTTCTAGGAATTTTGAATCTCATATTTACAAAATTGTGTGTATGTGCGTATTCCTTCCTACTTGAGCTTCTCTTTTAAAGTAGCTGAAGTGCTCACTAATTAGTGTAAATTTTTGGTGTAGCCAATATAGGCCATTCCTAACAAAGCAAAGGAGAAGTCAAAGATCTGAAATGGAAATCTTGGTGAGAGGAGATATCATGTCAGCCACAATGTATTTATCAAATCCACTCATGAATGTGAGTCTAACATTCTCACCAACTCCAGTCATAACCAAACTGACTCAAGAATCATGTCATATTATTGCTCTATCCTTTGCACCCAAAACAGTATTTGACACATGAGGGGCATCAAGGGCAATTTGGTTACTCTACCATAAACTGATGAAAGACCTAAAGTAATTAATCATGTATAATAATTTTGCATTCATATTTCAATTGATGCTTAAATTTGGACGAATTACCGGCATGACTTCTAAGATACTAGTAACATTATTTCTCATGTATTATCAAGTTTAAGGTTTGTCTGCTCCCCTGTAACTTTTAACTAAAGACCTGTAAAAATAAATTTAAGAAAAAGATTGTGGTAAACAGAGTTTCTGTGATTTTAAAGCCAATAAAGTAAGAGAAAAAGTCACTGAAAATCCAGAATAAGAGAAACTCACATGAGAGATCAAGTTGGTAAATCTCTAGAAACCTCCAAAAATCAGGAAATGTGTGAATCTATAACTTATGTGGGAAGAATATAAGGCCACAGGAAACCTACATCTTCCTGCTCCTTCTCATGTACAGTAACTCAGTGGATGTTGTATGTTTAGCCATTCTTTGCTTTGCCCACACATTCAGTTTCTTGGAACTTCTACACCTGTTCCCTCAGTTCCTGTATCTAGTGCTAACTTATGAAAATACAGTTTAAATACATGGGGACAGCATTAATTCATGAAAAAGTTACTTAGCCTGTTATGCATTTCAAATAAAAGGAGTAATCCTAGTATATTCCTCAAGAGGAAATATGAGAATTAAATAAGAAGATGCTTCAAATACTAGCTCAGTGCATGACAAATAGTAGCTTAGAGGTAATAGTTATTATTAGTAGTTTCTTGTGGCAAAGACTTTCTCCTTGACCAGACCTTAATCAAGCTCCTCGAGCCTTTTTATTGACTGGGCCTTAATGTTGGCCTGTGAGAACTGCAGATTCTCAGCATAAATGATTTTGTGCATGTCCCACACTAAAAGACTTGAACAAACACTAGCACAGCTTTTTAAGAGCTCAAGGCTGTGTCCCAAGTTAACAATCCCAGCCTGCTTAAATGCTTACCTGAGAAACATCAATGTTGCCAAAATTAAGTTACTGTTTGTTTCTGCCAAAACCTGGCTGTACCAGTCCATTTTCACATTGCTGATAAAGACATACCTGAGTCTGGGCAATTAACAAAGGAAAGAGGTTTAATGGAGAACTCACAGTTCCACGTGACTGAGGAAGCCTCACAATTATGGTGGAAGGCAAGGAGGGGCAAGTCACATCTTATGTGGATGGCAGCAGGCAAAGAGAGAGTTTGTGCAGACAAACTCCCATGTTTAAAACCATCAGACCTCATGAGACTCATTCGCTATCATGAGAAAGCATGGGAAAGATCTGCCCCCATGACTCAATCCTCTCCCACCAGCTCCCTCCCAAAATGTGGGAATTATGGGAGCTTCAAGATGAGATTTGGGTAGGGACATAGAGCCAAACCATATCATTCCACCCCTGGTCCTTCCCAAATCTCATATTTCCACATTTCAAAACCAATCATGCCTTCCCAAGAGTCCCCCAGAGTCTCATTTCAGCATTAACTCAAAAGTTCACAGTCCAGAGTCTTATCCTAGACAAGGCAAGGACCTTCTGCCTATGAGCCTGTAAAATCAAAAGCAAGTTAGTTACTTCCTAGATACAATGGGGGTACCGGCATTGGGAAAATACAGCCATTCCAAATGGGAGAAATTTGCCAAAACAAAGGGGCTACAGGCCCCGTGTAAGTTGGAAATCCAGTGGGGCAGTCAAATCTTAAAGCTCCAAAATCATCTCCTTTAAATCCATGTCACACTGATGGAAGAGGTGGGTTCCCATGGTCTTGGGAAGCTCCATCCCTGTGGCTTTGCAGGGTACAGTCTCATTCCTAGCTGCTTTCATGGGCTGGTATTGAGTATCTGCAGCTTTTCCAGGTAAACTGTGCAATCTGTCAGTGGGTCTACCATTCTGGGGTCTGGAGGACAGTGGCCCTTTTCTCACATCTCCACTAGGTGGTGCCCCAATAGGGACTCTGTGCAGGGGCTTCAACCCCACATTTCCCTTATGCACTGCCCTAGGGGAGGTTCTCTGTGAAGGCCAGGACCCTGCAGCAAACTTCTGCCTGGACATACAAGCATTTGCATACATTTTCTGAAATCTAGGCAGAGGTTCCCAAAACCCAGTTCTTGACTTCTGTACACTTACAAGCTCAACACCACGTGGAAGCTGCCAAGGCTTAGGGCCTGCACCCTGTGAAGCCAAGGCTCAAACTCTAAATTGGCCCCTTTCACCCATGGCTGGAGTGGCTGGGAAGGAGGGTACCAAGTTCCTGGCTGTGCACAGCATGGGGACTCTGAGCCCGACCCATGAAACTATTTTCTCCTAGTCCTCCAGATCTGTGGTGCAAGGGCCTACTGCAAAGACCTCTGACAAGCTCTGGAGACATTTCCCCTATTGTGTTGGGGATTAATAGTAGGTTCCTTGTTACTTATGCAAATTTCTGCAGCCTGATTGAATTTCTCTTCAGAAAATGGGATTTTCTTTTCTATCCCATCATTAGGCTGCAAAATTTCTGAATATTCATGTTCTGCCTCCAAGCTGAATGACTTTAACAGCACCCAAATCACCTCTTGAATACTTTGCTGCTTGGAAATTTCTTTTGCCAGATACCCTAAATCATCTCTTTCAAGTTCAAAGTTCCACAAATCCCTAGGGCAGGGGCTAAATGCTGCCAGTCTCTTTGCTGAAGCATAACAAAAGTCATCTTTGCTCCAGTTTCCAATAAGTTCCTCATCTCCAACTGAGACCACCTCAGCCTGGACCTTGTTGTTCATATCACTATCAGCATTTTTGTCAAAGCCATTCAACAAGTCTCTAGGGAGTTCCAAAATTTCCCACATATTCTTCTCTTCTTCTGAGCCCTCTAAACTGTTCCAAACTCTGCCTGTTAGCCAGTTCCAAAGTTGCTTTCACATTTTCAGGTATCTTTTCAGCAAACCCTCACTCTACTGGTACCAATTTACTGTATTAGTCTATTTTTATGCTGCTGATAAAGACATATCTGAGAGTGGGCAATTTACAAAGGAAAAAAATTTAGTAGAGAACTCACAATTCCATGTGACTGGGGAAGCCTCACAATCATGGTGGAAGGCAAGGAGGAGCAAGTCACATCTTACGTGGATGGCGGCAGGCAAAGAGAGAGCTTGTGCAGGCAAACTCCCGTTCTTAAAACAATCAGATCTCATGAGACCTATTCACTATCATGAGAACAGCAGGGAAAGTCCCCCCATCATAATTCAATCATCTCCCACTGGGTCCCTCCCATAACACAAGGGAATTATGGGAGCTACAAGATGAGATTTGGGTGGGGACACAGAGCCAAACCATATCATTGGCTATGGGTCCCAGACTTCCCTTTTCTTAGAGAATTTACTTTAGGAAACTTGTAATTGTAAGTCCTTTTCTTGTCGTTGTGAACTGTATCTGCAAGTAAGGAATGTCCTTCTCAAGGACCTGGGAGACCTCCTTTTGAAATGTAACCATTGAGAAAGATGGGGCCTCTATTTCCCAGTCTCTGTGGTAAAGTAGGAACTTTATTTCTGTAAGTGCCAGTTAGCAGATACAACTGGCCTAGTCACATTGACCATCGACCTCAAAGTGCTTTGGTACTTTTGCTTTAGTACCGTGGTCCCCTGTCTTTTTGGCATCAGGGACCAGTTTCATTGAAGACAATTTTTCTGTGGACCCAGTGGGGTGGGGAGATGGTTTTAGGACAATTCAAGTGCATTACATGTATTGTGTACTTTATTATTATATTGTAATATGTAATGAAATAATTATACAACTCACCATAATGTAGTATCAGTGGGAGCCCTGAGATTGTTTTCGTGCAAGCTCCCATCTGGGGGTGATGGGAACACTGACAGATCATCAGGCATTAGATGCTCATTAGGAGCATGCAACCTAGACCTCTCATATGCACAGTTCACAACAGGGTTTGCACTCCCATGATAATCTAATACTCTGGCTTATCTGACAGGAGGCAGAGCTCAAGCAGTAATGCCTGTGATGGGGAAACACTGTAAATACAGACAAATTGTTACTTACTTGTTCACTCACCATTCACCTCCTGCTATGCAACCCAGTCCCTAACAGGCCACAGACCCATACTGGTCTTTGGCCCAGTGATTGGGAACCCCTACTTTAGCATATTCCAGCATTTAAACAGCCTCCTGCCTTTTGTTTCATCAGAGATGAACCTAGTTTACACTGAAGTCTCTCTTCCCTACTGTAGTATCTTACTAAGATCCATCTTGCTATTTTTAACAAGTGTCTGACTTTGTTTCTTTATGACACTTTTAATGTTCATAACTTGGGATCAGGTAACAAATTCAAGACAATCAGTATTTTATATTTTGTAATATGTTTGCTACTAATCCTTTTAAACGCTAGACAAGTGGTTCTAAATATCTTCACCACGCTTCCCTTTTCTTTTTTGTTCCTGCACTGTAAACCCCAAACTTAAGAGATGGTATATGCCAAATTTCATTTAGAGCATTATAATTAATTTACCCTATTTTAAGTAGCCAAACACATGTATAAATACTTCAATGGAGAAACAATATTATAAAATTAGTTTACATATTTCCACATGAGCAAAAATTTCCTTATCACCTTATGACTTTATAATCTAAACCCATGATTTTCTTTAGTTCTTGAAAAGATTTTTTAGTGTATCAAACAGGTACTCTCTGTTCTTTCCTCATAATCACTACAGTTAATCTTGATAAATTAATTTCACATGTTTTCATTTTAAAATATAGTATTTTGTATAGTCAATGTATAAACCATCAACAGTTTCCATACCTTCCTGTTCGTGACAACACAGATCAAAGCAAGTAGTTAATGGAGCCTAGTAATATTTATCAGTGCATAACTAGTAGTCAGCTATACCAGAGGTAAATGCTGTTACAGAGAATTGTTCATAAAAATTTTAATGGTTTGGAAACCAAATATCTTAGCTTCATCTTGATTAAGAAAATGAATTTTTAATGTGGTTTACATTTTAACTAATGAGGGTTAATTTATATAGCTTAGTGTTCCAAGCCAGAAGAGACTGGGCTTGAAGAGCCCAAAATATAGTATTGTTTGTTTCTCGCCAAAGAAATAGTTCAGTCAACATTTGTCTCTACCAATTAAAGAATAGCAATAAAATAACAATAACAATCAGTAACAATGTTAGAACATTCATATTTTCTCAGCATGGTTCTATGCATGTTATTTATAAAATCCACTTAATCTTTACATGTTATGAAGTAGATACTATTATGTAAAAAAGTCACATAAAAATGTATTTTATTATTTATAATAGTACTTTTAAAATATATAAAAGGAACCATAATTTGTCTTTTTTTTTTGGTTGTGTTAATTTGCACAATACTGTCTAGGCAAGATGGATGTATGCAGAGCTTCTGCCACCAAAAGATCAGAGAAGACCAATAGACAACCTAGGACAAGAGTTTTACTTCATTAATTGATGTCGTTTGCTTTGATGAGTAAGACTGTAAGTAGTTATTTCAGGGCAAGAAGTCAGCACAATGGTAGAAACTAGCCTACCTTGAATAGACTAATAGAAAGTCAGGCAGGGAAAGTAAAATCAATTGGACAAAACTGTGAATAATTAAGTTGATTGGATTGGATTTTATTTGGAGGTAATGGGAATCACAGAGGCATTCAATCGAAGAACTAACCTGAAAAGAAGGGTGACATTTGAAGAAAACGTATCTGACATTAGTAGGCAAGATGCAGCAGGTCTTAGGAAAATGAAAATAAAGAATCTGCTTTGAAATACATCATAAAGAGAGAGGAGGTTGTGAAAGACATTGATGGAAACAGAAATAGAACAGAAATGAGAGATAATGTACAGAAAATAGCCACTGGATTAACAGTTTTCCCACCGTAGTGGGAAAATATATATACAGGTTACACTGATGTTTGACAGCAAGGGTTTGGAATTATAGGAAGAAATATTTAAAGTAGTTTGTAGAATAATTTAAGAGGTTAAGAGTATTAGGACAAATGACATAAAACAAGCCAGAATGCCCTATCACCAGAACTCATGGAAAACAAAATTTAAATCTTGTCACCAATTATTGTATTTATCAAAGTCAACATTCTCTCCAGCACTGAACTTCTCTAGAGCTACCGTGTTTCTTGTCAGAGATAGGAAAAGCCAGGGAGATCTGATATCTCATGGCTTCTCCTTACAATACACATACACACAGACACACGTGCACACACACACATCACACATAAATTTCCTTGGGTAGATATATAGAGAATCAACATTGACCTCCACACGCTCCCTCACAAATTCACAAATTCAGACACTAGAGTATCTCTTCCTGTGACAGGAATGGCACTCCTTTGCAGTCTCTTTGTTTATAAAAGTATGTTCATCAGTCTTCCCCACAGACTTTCATTCTTACTTAGCCAATATCAGCTACCTCGTAAGAAAAGCTGGTGATGTAATCATCACAGAAAACCACAGAGGGAACTTAAATTCTCATTCCTTGGTAATAACTCTAACTCAAAGTTTAAAAATGATTATCCATTTTGCTAATTAAAAAGTACCTCTTCTTCCTTTCTTTACAATGTTTGACACTATCAACCAATCACCGTTTCTCTAATGTTTCTTCGCCTTTACTACATCCCTGACAAATAGTGTTCAATTTTCTTTCCTGAAAAATATTTCTTCCCTTCTCCTTCTTGCTGCCCACATTTTAGCATTCATTGTTTTCTGTGTGACTCTGTTTAATCACCAATGAGTGATTCCAGCTAAAGGAGGATGAGATTGTGCAGAGAAAATAGGATTTGAGGAGAAAATCTAAGGAGTTTAGAGGTAAAACAATGCTGAAGGAGTGTGCTTTTAAAAGAGAAAAAATAATCTTCCTCTTAGATTAAAACAATGAGAAAATGGATAGAGACTATGTATTCAGAGGCAGAGAATTACACAGATTTTGGACTTTTATATTGTTTGAAAATTAAGTTGGGTTATCTGCTTAAAATGTCTGATTTTAACAGGGTGAGATTATTCAGAACAAGGGCCTCCAAGGAAGCTTGTATTTGGTGAAGTTTCAGTAAACTTAGTGTTTGCATATTTCATCTTTTCTTTCTCATGCAAAGTAAACTTTTCCTAAATAATAGTCTTGAGGAGGTATGCAGAGATCAGCATATTTAATAAATTGAACCATTTAATATGCACTAGAGGATGTATTTTATTAATAATAGTAATTAGTATTGTACGGGGTTTGGAAGGTCACTGATCAATAGATGTTCATTTACTTGAAATAAAATAATCCTTACATTAATTCACTTTTGATGAATATTGCTTTGGTTAAGCAAATAATTACAACAAAATTTTGCATTTATGAAGAATCAGATTTATGTCCACTGGGCTTACTTAAAATGAACTACAAGTATATAATTTTAAATGAAACATAATTTTCTCCACCTATACAGTAAACCTTAGGGAACAGAACATACTTAAGCTTACTATTTTGTGTCCTCCTAAAAAAGAATATATATTTTCTCCATTGAATATTAGGAGATTGTATTTTGTATTCTTACTTGTTTATTAGAATAGTAATAAATCTTATTTTATGTTTCAGGAACGCATGGTGGAGTGTTTTATACACAGGTTTTCAGTAAAGGGGAAAAAGGAAGCATTGTATGGATAATATGTCCCTTAGAATGACAATGAAAACATGGACTGCCTCTGTTTCTCTTACACATCACAATTCTATTGCAAAATACAGATAGTCCTACAGGATGTGTAGAAAGCATATAAATAATAGAGTGTTACAGTAAAAGTTAGCCTATTATGATTGTTACATACTACTAATAACAATTTCTGCCTTACTTTCTCAGTGGTATCTATGACAAAAGGTATTGCTCAGCTTTCACAACAAAGTAGATGGGGAGAACACTCAGTGATTTAAACGTGCTGATACAGGCTTCTTTCTGAAGGTGCACTGGCATATTCTGTATCCTTGACCTTCAGTAAAGAGTATAAAGAATCGGTTTTGGAAACCAAACCTTGTAATTTGTCTTACATGATCATTTCTCTTGAAAGCTTCATTTAGGCTCAGTTTCATTTATAGGACTAGAAATATTAGAATTTTTTATTACTCAGATTCTCATCTGATAGCCTAAATCCATTGTATCAGATTTTTCCTATATGATATGTGATCATATAATAATAAGATTGGTATTTTGTCAGTCTTTGACTAATTTTCTCATTATGCTACAATCATATTATAGGTTCACAGTATTATTTTCCTGAACAATTTATGTTTGTACAAAATAAGTTATTGAGTTGGGGTCAGCAAACATTTTCTGTAAAGAACAAAGTAAATCTTCAGGGCTTTTGTGAGCCAGGTAGTCTCTGTTGCAGCAACTTAACTCTGCTTATTGTAGTGTTAAAATCATCAACAATATATCTTTAAAAGGGGAACAAGATTGTGGACATTTAAATTTTATATAATTTTCCCATGTTAAGAAATATCTATTTTTTTGACTTTTTTCCCCCAACTGTTAAAAAATGTCAAAACCATTTTTACCCTTTCAATCTTACAAAAATCAGGTGGTGGGCTGGATTTGTCCTGTGGGCTATAGTTTGCCAACCCTTGTCTTGGATAATACAATCAGTGAACCTACTCTTAGAAGCCCAGTCCCAGATTTAGAGCACAGATTAAGAACTTTTGAAGAATAAAAATAGGAAGTAGAAAAAATAATGTAAATGTAGTCCACACTATGATTGTTCCACTATGGCAGTGTAGAAAATTAAAGATGATACTTTCATTAGAATTGGAACATAGTGGTGACGGTGGAAGCTAGGCACTTATCTTGAAGTCACCTTTGAAAAGCAAGCACATCTTATTTAATTTAGAGTACCTTTGGTGGGAACAAATGCCTCTGCTTAACAGCTCTGCACCCCACCATTCCTCACTCCCAGTATTTACTTAAAACATGAACAATCTGTTACAAGAGAACACACAAAAGGAAAACTAAGGGAGAAACAATGTGTTTCTCATCAATATCACTAGATGTAATAATTATATTAAATTCTTCCTTCAGCCTTTGAGACTTAGCTCAATATCATTATGAAACCATACCTGTTTCTCTTGCCATTTCCTCTCTTATCCTAATCAAAATTACTAACCTTCCTTCCTTTAAATTACTTAATTTTTTTCACCTCTGTTAACAGATGTTATCCCAGTCTGCCACGGGAGAGAATTGATGGCTTCTTTAAAATCCCTTTGAAGTTAGATTTTGAGGAAGTAGAGTCTACATTAGTATCCTCACAAGTTTCTCCATGAGAGGTCTTCAATTTAATTGTCTTTTATTTAACATTTTATTTTTAAGTTAGATTAAACTTGTAAAATACAATGTAAGATGTTTTCAGGTTGTAAACTACTAACACTGAAGATCAGTGTTTGACTTTCCTTTCTCTATGCAAAAGGGAACATTTTGTTAAAAATAGAGCTAATGAGTAATATCATGGAATGAAATTTTAAAAAATTCATACTACATATTTTCTTTTAATGAAAACATCCATTTGATGCTTTGATATCCTCCTGAGTACCATTTTGTCTGGAGACAAATACATTTTTTCATAGGGAATAACATGCTGCTTTTATCTCCATATACAGCCCCCTCTGTGTGTCTTCATGTATTTTGCTCTATAGTGAGCTTATTTAGACACCGAAGTATTTATTAGTTTGTTAAGGCGCATACTTTTAATATTTCAACATAATTAGTGATTCTAGAAATACATAACATGTAGCAAACTCATTATTGCTCCATTGGTGCCCACACACCCACACACGCATATACACACACACACAAAGTAGATAACACAAATCTATTAGTAGAATAGGTGTGTCAATTTACATGCAGAGATTACTATTTAAACAATAATAATGATAATCATTACAGTCCTAGTAACTCACATTTGTTATATTCTTACTCTGTGCTATACATTATGCTAACCAAGCTACTTGCATGTTCTTATTTGGTGCTCACAGCAATCATGTTGATAAAAAACAGCTTCATAATCATGTACCACTGCTGAGAATGAGTTTACCTGAAATATTTCCCTGGTTTTACATCATAATGTATATTCCAACATAAGGCTAGTAGGCTATTACTATCTGTATGTGGAAAGTGTTTTAAATGAGGAAGATAACTAAACCTAATAGGGCATTTGTAATAACCTAAATATCACTTGAGGAAGGATATGTATGTTTATTGCTCCAGTTAAATAGATGCTTATACTGTTATTTTAATAGATGCATTTCAACCTCAAATACTCATATACTTAATCTACGTACTTTGTCTATAGAAAACAGGAGATATCAAAATATGTTACCTCTTCTCATATTACATTTACGTGACAGAAGAACTTTAGAACATGTTAAATGGAAGTAGAATTTAGAGACAAATTTCCCAGTCTTCTAATATATTTTGAAAACAAATTTACAGTTGGGCTGAATACTGTCCTTTCACATCCATGTGAGCATGTAAGCTTATTTGGACATTCTGTGACTCTTATTCCATTCCATATCCTCTTCTTTCTCCTAATCTTATGGCTTCTTCTTCTTATTTATTTATTTGTTTGTTTGTTTGTTTGTTTGTTTATGAGATGGAGTCTCACTCTGTTTCCCAGGCTAGAGTGCAGTGGCGTGATCTCAGCTCAATGCAGCCTCTGCCTGCTGAGTTCAAGCAATTCTCTGCTTCAGCCTCCTGAGTAGCTGAGATTATAAGCACCCACCACCATGCCTAACTATTTTTTTTTTTTTTTTGTATTTTTAGTAGAGTTGGGGTTTCACCATCTTGGCCAGGTTGGTCTTGAACTCCTGACCTTGTGATCCACCCACCTCGGCCTCCCAAAGTGCTGGGATTGCAGGCATGAGCCCCCACACCTGCCCTTTTATTTTAAGCCTATTTTAAAATATATAGTAATGACGGTTAATGTTGTATATACTATGTTGTTCATCAATGCTTTACGTTTCTTATTCTCATTTTCTCACTCAGTTGAAGTCCAGGTACCCAGGTCACAAAAATGTTAGCTGTATGGAATACCTGATAGTAATTTTCCATATACATATAATAAAAGGGTATGTTCTCTTTATTGTATATTAACATAATTTACTTCTGAGTAAGATGGCTTCGAAAACACAATTGTACTATTATTCAAAAACAGATTCACAGATAAGTTAGGTAATTAAGAAAGTACTAAGGCCTCCAAGGAAGCAGTTCTATGATTTCAGTGACTTAAAAGTTCCTCATCTAACTAGGAATATGTTCTTTATACCTGACCTAATGTTCCATAGAAAATCTAAGGAGAGTAGCTTTTTCCTCAGTGTTCTTTCTGTATCTTCCAATTGTCCATAGTTTCTGCAGAGCTCTTCTTCATGCTTCCCTTTTATAATTCCTTTAGTTCAGGATCAAACAGCAGAAACCTGAATGTTGATTCCACCCACAGACATAATTTTGAGGGTTTTTTAAACTTTATTTTAAATTTTTTTCTCAGTTTTTTTAATTGAATGCATTGTTAAAGGCTTTGCACATTAGTATATCAAAATTTATTTCTACTCAAAAAATGAGATAATTTGGTAATCCTGAGACTGCTGTTGTCTACAGCAACAATTTCTGAGTATAGTCCACTGCCTTTAAACAGTGTGATATTTTTAGTTCAGCAGTGTTTGTACCAATACCTGTAATGCCACTGATATTGAGACTAAATATCTATCACCATTTTCCATTGGGAACATTTTTATTATTGAAAAAACTTATCTCTATATTTATGTTTCTATACCTAATAATAGATTATAAAATTAGAAAGGCTACATATTTCAAGATAAATGGACATAATTTTTGACAAAATGAACAGTATTTTATGTATTTATTTTATAAATATGAAATGCTTCACACATTTTGTTATTTGTATGTAAGTTATTTTGTCATTCCTAGTTTATGTGTGTTTTTCTCTCTTACTAGAATGAAAGTCTATGATGTTTTTATACAAAGATACACAGTGTCTCATTCATCTCTGTGTCTCAAGTACCAAGCTAACTGTGATGTTCTTGGCATAGAATAGATGCAAATATATGTATTTCATTGATTAATATTGTTTTTAAAAAACGATGAATACTAGAGATTGCATAATTCTAATCCATTTATTATTTTCTTGGACTTTTTTCTTCAATCTATTGCACATCTGTTGAATTATCTCTTGAATCTTCTTATTCCATTTCTTGCCCAATTCCACAATTTCCACACATTTCTGTTTAGTTATAGAAACACAGAATAAAAAATCTACTGAGTATACTTCTATAAGAAATATTGTATCTAGTAAAGAAGAATTATGTCCCAACATACTCTAGCCTTATAGCTGCCAATAGAAATAACCCCCTTCTATTTTCTACTGTATGGACTCAATTTGTATCACTTTACCACTTACTTAGTGTGTGTTTACTCTCAGTTAATTCATAATATGTATTCTCTCCCCGATGTGCATTTATTATTTTAGATAATAGCTACCTTTCAGTGTACTTTTTCCCTTAACTTTAGAAAACATGATGCATGTTAGAAAACATTGTGTGAATGGATAAATACATATCCAACACTCAATAAAAAATAAACAAATTAAAATCCAAGCCCAAATCAGCAGTAGCACAAACAATCACCATTTGCTGAGTACTTAGCATATGTTATACGTATGATATGTTAGCCATTTGACAAAGACAGTTCTGCCTCATATCTCACTTGATCCTCATCACAACTCTTAGAAATTCTAGGTCAAATATATAGATTCAAGGAAGAGTCCAGAAAGAAATGGCAGACTGATCCCAAACCCCTGTTCCACACACAGGAGTATGCAAGTGGCACTTTGCCTCTTGGTGGGGATTTCTGTGGACAAGCATGAGAAAAGTAATGACAGTACAAGAAGAAAGTAGAATGACAATAGCACCCTGACCAGAAGCTTATTTGTAGTGACAGAACACTTCATTAGTGTTTATTATGTTTAAATA
Source organism: Rhinopithecus bieti (assembly GCF_001698545.2). NCBI lineage: Eukaryota > Metazoa > Chordata > Mammalia > Primates > Cercopithecidae > Rhinopithecus > Rhinopithecus bieti. Next base: position 2,219,887 of record NW_016807365.1, read on the forward strand.
TTTAATAATTAAGTTAGATAGTGCAAATAACAATTATAATATAAAATTTATAGTTTTGCGGTTATTTTGGTCATGAAAATTGTTCAAGTTTAAATTGCTTAAACTTCCAAAGGGATAAAGTTCTTGACTTTCAAAAGCTTTAATCTTTAAGGCATTAAAATTCCTTTAATGAGCAATGTTGCCTTAATAATAACTCCTTAAAGTGAATGTGAATAAAACTTTCAGCATTTTCAACTGTTTTCACCTCCCTCATCTATTTTAAATATTCTTGGAACAAATAAAATAGTGTAGATTTGATACTGGCAGGAAGTTGTGAAATGCTTGAATGGTCCAACAGATGGTAAAACTCAAAATCTCTTCTGGCCTCTCAGCCCTCTAGGCTAGTATTGGCTCAGCATTTTTATTTCCACATTTGAGATATTTTAGGATTTTCATTGTTATACTAATATATAATTACAATTATATACGTATAGGTCTAGTATATATACATATATGTGTGTATATATGTTTATATGCATGTATGTTGCTATGCATTGTTTACTAATTCTCTTGCTAATGATTTTATATCCACTTTGTCTTTATATTGCATCAGTTTTATTAAGAAACAGTTATCTTTATTAAGAAAATACATAATAAACTAATTATTCAATGGAAAATTACATAATTTTAAATTTGGAAGTGGTCTTGGAGTTCCTTGTCTCCTGCCATTGTAGCACTCATTTATAAAATACTCATGAAAACTCAGCCAAGATTGAGGAGCTAACAAATTTAGATTGATGTTTTTTCATGTGTGCAGGATAGTTCACAATAATCAATGAAACCATTTGCCACTTTGATTTTTTGCGTGTTTTTGTTGTTGTTGTTGTTCTGGTACGTGATTAGAATAAAGCTTCTGCCAATCTTTTCCCGTTTTAATACTAGTTAATCTGCTGAAATGTTAAAATGATCATGAATTTGCTTAACTATCTTCAGATTGTTCAAAAAAGCATTATGTACACAGAGACCCTTCACCACATTTGTCAGAGACCCTACTCTGCATTTCTCTCACCTCCCTAGCCTCAATTCCCTTGTGCATATGTGTATGTGTGTGTGTGAGTGTGTGTGTGTGTGTGTATGTGAGAGAGAGAGGAAAAGAGAGAGACAAAGAGGGAGACTGAAATTTTTAATATTTCATCTTGAAATTGTGATGGCACATGTTTCACTGTTACTTATGCCACAAAGTGAATAATATTTGCTGAATTTAATAACTCAATGACTCAGCAAATATGATTCATTGAACTTCCTAAACAATAGTCTTTCTTTTTCCTCATTCACATTCTCTACAAATTTTAAGCCTTGCTGTTTGAGAGTGATAAAGTTTCTTTCTCTTCATTTTAGAAAAAACATAGCGTTGCTGGATTTCTAAGGCATACTTTAGAAAGTGAAGTCCTTCTAAATTGTACTTTCTAAAGTGAAATCTTTCACTTTCTGAAGTGTGCTTTAAAAACATAGCAATGTCATGTTTCCCTAAAATGGGCATTGTAAAATATAAATATTTCTAGCCCTGAATCAGTATTTTTGTCTAACCCTCCTTATTTCCTTAGTTTTCCCAAATATTGCCATCTACTTAAGTTAAAATGTAAAATTAGACTGTGCTACTCTGCCTCTTTATCCTGCCCTCTTTTAAATTACAAAGAGCTAGAGTTTCATTTATTATCTTATGTATTCATCTATTCATGCTATGGCCTTAAAATTTGTTTTAAAAATATTAAAAACATAAATATTAAGATAGACATTGCAAAGTAAATCTGACCAGTGACAATAAGAAACTTGCTTGGACCTTACAGAATCTATTCCAATAGGTTTTATACTGTGTAAATTAATAAATTATGTCTCATTTTAGTATAATTGTTACCCAACTGTTAGGTCACACAAGATATAATATTAAATTATATTTCTGCAACCAGTTTTATTTTTCTTATATAAGTAAGTCGAGGCAAAATTTTATAACATAGTTTAGAATGTAAAAGAGCCACACACAATATATTCTGTGGTTTGTTTTTCAAAGTTTTAGATTATGATTTTCTGTCAAGATTGCCATCTTGACTTTGCTGGTTATATATCTTAAGAAAGTGACATTTATGCCTCCAGCCCACCTAAATCCAAAATTTATCTAGAAAGTTAAAAATTAATCATTGTGTTTAGAGAAAAAAAAAACTTATTTCAGTTTAACAATGCAAAGAAAAAAGATTTTATGTTGGTGATCATTTTATGTTAGCGAATAGCTGAGGTTAAGATACTGAACCTTTTCATGCCACTCTGTAATGCCAATTGTTAACTCAATTTATTTTAATAAATATATGTGTACAGAGCTTTAGAAATGTGTCCCTTATTTCACTATGCACAAAAGGTGTTCACAAGAAAGGTAGTTTTGTTAAGTTGAGAATTTCTGATTTTATTTTATTTGTTCATTTCGTTTTATTGTTAGCCTCTTTTACTTTTGGGATTATACAATTATTCAACTCTGTTTTTAAAGTGATGTGCTATGCTACCACTCTGCCAAAGCCACTAGAACTATTTTGTAGAATTAACCAGAAGGTTCAAAGACACATACATCTTAAGAAATGAAATTTAACAAATGAGATAGACCTTATTATTTATTAACTTTAGTGTTGCATTTGGTTTTCCATTTATTTACTCTATACTCTTTGAACAGTAGAATACTTTAGAAGAGGAACAACATGAAAAGGAGATATTAATCATTCATATAACCATACAGTTTCTTTTTTTGTCATTTTTCTTTGTTCTCTCATTTTCCTAGTTGGAGAAAGTTTTGAAGACAAAACAAGTAGGAATATGACAAAACCAGGAAGACTGACTTAGACAGATGAGAAAGACAGAAAGCCAGAAAGCTGATGATGCTGGTTTAGTAGGCTGTTTACAGATCTGTTTTGGATAAAAGGTCTGGACCCTAAGGTGCCTTGATTAAATGCAGAGTAATTACATCTTGATTTGGTTGCTCTCCTATACTTATCTTCTTGTCTCTCTAGATATGTAGCTGCCTCATATGTTCTGTCACTGTGCAAAAGGGACCAGACTCTTTGAATTATGTTCTCCTTAACATGGGTGGTTCCTGTTGGCTAGTGGGTCATTATCTCAGCTTATAGAGTCAACTGTTGATCTAATTATCCGAACAAAACAATTCTCCCTAGATATGAATAAACTTAAGCTTCTAGTGGGGATATTTATTTTAAGGAGGATTTTTACAGCACATGCTAACAGAATTCTAAAGTAATCAGAGGTGATGATATTGAGAATAAGTGCTTCTTTGTCCTTCATTTCTGTTTTAATTATTCTAATTCCATCCACTTAAATTATCAGGGAGATATTAAAAAAAATCAATATTACTGATACATATCATTGCTTATCTGTTAAACTTTGCAAGCAGACTCCATAGTGTTTAAAGACACATAACTTGGCAAGAAAAAGGGAGTTAGCATAGAGAATTGCAAATATTCAACAGTTTTTAAAATCTTTTCAATTGTAAGAAAAAAATTGCTAAACTGTGTTTATTTCCTTTTGAATTTTGTGTACTATATTGTGTTCACCCATGACTTTCATTTGTGGTATTGAAGACGTTTAGATATTTTAATGAAATGTTTGCAAAGATATACAGAAGTCATAGACCTATGTTGTTCTGTGCTGGAGGAATGTTACTAGTATAAGAAAGAAATAACACTGACAAAAATATAGAGAGAGAGCAACAAAATGAAACAAAACAAAATAAAAACTTGAATTTTGTATGCATTTATCAAGTACTACCGGCAGATGCATTGTTCCATGGTACACCGTTTTCATTTCTTTGTCATTTGTTGACTCCAGACACAGAAGCTGATCCATTAACTCATTCTCTTTAAACCAACTTATCATCAGAATGTCTTCTCCCCAATCTGCTCTTATTCTTCTACTCTCCTGTTATTATTATTTTTATTATTATAGAAACCCAAAGGAACTAGTACAGGAAAACAGAACTCTACTTAGAAGATATAAATATATAATGACTAAGTAGTCTAAGACAGAATAGTCATAGAAAGCAAGAGAGAAAAGCCAGGAATTGTTTTGTCTAGCCTCAGGTATTACAGAAGGACAAGTATATGTTTAACTGTATAGATTTTTGAATCAACACAGTCCTGGGTTCGAGTCCTACTCTGCCATAAACTAGCTATGTGATCTTGGAAATATTAGTTAACCTCTTGAATCTGAGTTTTGTTTATGTTATAAAATGGTTAAAACATACCTATCTCATGGGATTGGCATCATGAGATAATGTGGCTAAACTATTTAGACAGTGCCTTGTACTAAACAATATAAGAAAATATTTTTGAGATTCCGAGAGTGTTAAAGGCAAGATCAAGGGTTAATATCATTGGACAAATCCAAGCCAGTAGTTTTGTAAGGCGTAAGAGCTAATATATAGTATTTCTGAGGTGAAATATTATATTTGAAAAAATCAGGATCTACCCCAGTAAACAAAACCTTCTAAGGTTATTAGCTCAATGGCTATATTCACATCCCCTAAGAGAAAGAGTTAGTGACAACCAAATTGATGGAATAGGATGAACATAAAGGTAACAACTAACAATTTTGATGGCTATCTTGCCCATGAAAACCATCAGTATTGTTAATAAAAGTGTAAAGAAATATAAATGAATGCAATGTTTTATTTTACATTACAGAAACTATTTTAATGACATAAATATATGAGCATAATTGAACTGCATATAAAAAGTGTTAAACCAATATTTAGCTATCTAATATATTATAAATAGCCCTGCCTTCACATACCTTTCCTCTAGGAAAAAAAAAAAAATAGAATTATTTACTTTCTATACATATTTAGTGTTCTTCAAAGTATCTTTGTTATTAAATTAATTTGAGAGAGGGAGGTGGTTAAGAAAACACTGCTTTATACCAGTACATATAACTATGTGATTTATAATAAATGCAACCACAGTGGCAGTATATTTTCTGGATGTTAATAGCCTGAAATCCCTTTCAGTAGCAGCATTAATCAGTCAAGGATGGGTTATTTTATGGTCTTTAATGGCCTTTGTTGATAGATGGAGATTTTGTTTACAGATTATTCTTCATTGAACCACCATAGATTGCAAGCTATGATTCTTAAGAGATATTCTCAAAACATAAATTATGCTGCTAAGAAATCTGTTCAGAGCTAAATTAAATTAGATAGCTGCATTTTTTATGAAGCATAGGTAATGGAGCAATATACTACAAATGCCTTTTCCTGAGACATTGTAGTAGAATATCTTTAACACAATGTTTTCCTAAGAAACATTCCCCTGCTTCTGTGCAAGTTTATGAGCACACTTGTTGTTTTCTCCTGAGTAATTTATGTAGAATACATAACATTTGAAATGCACTTATGATGTTTGACTATTATAATGAATATCTGCCTTCAGGTCAGACATTACCAAAATTTTCATTTTAAAAAATGAACAAAACAGTAGTGCTCATTTATATTTTCCAAATGTCTTCATAATGTTGAGTATACTGAGAATTCAGTAGTAAAAGTTTTAATAATTGTCGCAGTCAATGTTTTGTTTCACATTGAGTGATTTTTTATTGTACCTTTCGGGGAAACATTATTCATGGGCTTGTAGAACATGATTATCGTCCATGTTGATTCTAATATTTTGCTCACATACATCTTACAGATTGAGTATAGAGTCTAAAAATTTGGGTATGATTATACTACTTCAAAATATATTTTCATTTCCTAAATGTTATTGACTTTTAAAATTTCTATCTAGGGACTGATTTTTTTTTTTCTTTTTTTTTTTTTTTTTTTTTTTTTTTTTTTTTTTTTAGTGGAGAGTAATATAGTAGCTATGGAAAACTAATGGCTGTATTTGACTAAACTACACTAAACAAGTCAAGACACCCTTAATTTATTTCAGTGTGAAAGTTGGAATTGTAAGAGAACCTAAACCATGACTTCTTGAAGAATATTACCGGCTAAGTCACATCATTTTGTTTGATGACTTTCTCCTATTTGTATTTTTTATTTTGTTAAGAGAGGGTCTCTGTCATCCAGGCTGGAGTGCAGTGGCAGGATCACGGATCACTGCACCCTAGATCTCCTGGGCTCAATCTGTCCTCCCACTTCAGCCTCCGGAGTAGCAGGAACTGTAGGCATGTGTCACCCCACCCAGATTATTATTATTATTTTTTGTAGAGACGAGATTTCACTAAACTACCCAGGTGGGTCTCAGACTTCCGAGTTGAAGCATTTCTCCCACATCAGCCTCTCCAAGTGGCTGGACTATAGGGATACCCCATCATGTTTTTTTTTTTTTTTTTTTTTTTTTTTTTTTGGTAGAGACAAGGTTTTGTTATGTTGCCTATCCTGCTCCTAATCTCCCGGGCTCAAACAATCCGGCCACCTCCGCCTCCCACAGTGCTGGGATTACAGTTGTGAGCCACCACACACAGCCTCTCCTTTAATATTGAGCTAAGTGTTTGCATACAAATCCCCTCAGATTTTTTTGCTCTGAAATCCCCTCAGGGCTACGCCTAGTCCTCTCTTTAGCTCTATCACTAAAGAGATATTTGTGAAAGAGAAGTATTTCAAGTTAAAATATTATTTTGATAAATTCCTTATGTATGCTAGTCTCACAATAACCAAAATGATGTAGGCAAGGCCTTTCCAAAGTGCAGAAGTATTAGGTTGGTGCAAAAGTAATCGCAGTTTTTGACATTACTTTCAAAGGCAAAAACCATGATTACTTTTGGACCAGCCCAATAGCCTGATTAGCAGTGTCTTGCCCACAGTAGACCTCATGGCATCATATCGCTTCCTTACCAACATTCTTCATATATCTGTAAAAATTCTTTGTAGTAAACAGTAGAAACCTTAAAGTTACCATTGATTTATTGAGCAATCTAATATTTATTCTAATAAATATATTAAAATAATATAAATTATAAAATCTCCATTACCCTCTAGTCTATTATATTTTCTTACTGATTGAATTGTTATGCTAAGGCAATTCTAATGGTAAGGACTATGGGTTAATTCTTACTCTTAACTTGAAACAAGAATAAATTTGGCATGCAGACAAATTTGTATAATGTTCAAAACATAAACATATGCCAGTAATTGAAAGGTCTCTGAGGGCTGGAACCTGGATTTCCTGTATGCCTTTCCTTCTCTTCTTTCTATTCTACTTCTGCCATTCTTGAATATTTTTCCATATTTAGTAATGCCACATGTTATATATTGGGTAGTGGGCAGGAATATGGAGAAAATAATATTTTTGCCCCAGGATCCTCTACCAAGAATATTATTAAATTTAGAAGATTTTATATCACATTATTGTTTACCACATTTATTGCACATAAATCCATTTTTAAATCTTATAATTATCTTTTGACTAATACAGATATATTGAATTATTGTATTATTTTCTTTATGTTAAAAGTATTATGCTACTAAATGTAAACATATAAAGCAACTCATTTTCACAAATAATTTTAACATTATTTAAATTTTTTAAAATTACAACAAATATTAAGTATAGGTTACTTTGACAACTAAAAGACCTTTATTACTTATATTAATAAATCCAGCCACCTGAAATTAGTATATATTTTCAAAAAAATCACTATATTTGTATGTATATTTGCAGCCACTCACCATTTAGGCTTAGTTTTATGACTCTAGGGAATTCTTCGTTAAAAAGCTTTACAATAGTCAGACTGTGGAACAGAAGAAAGAGCTTTATAAGTCCGTTCTTGCATATGCCTGTTCCTCTCTCATCCTTCTGTTAGGAATTCTGCCATACTTTTGGTTTCTGATGGGTTTGTTATGACTTGGCCTTAAGTTTGGGCCATCCTTTAAACAATTAATCTGTGTTCTCTGCCACATGCTTCCAAAGAAGTGTAGCTTGACTTACTTTGTTTTATGATTTCTGAAAACCCTTCAGCCTACACACACATACACTTAGGCTTTTGGTTGCTGATTCCAGTTGAGGACAATACTAATTTTTCTAGCCTACATACAAACTGGCATCTTTCCACAATCTTGATCCTGACCCATTGTTTCCATGTCCAAGACAGCATACAATTCTAACATTTTCATTGTTTTATTTAGTTTCCTTCTCTCTTTCTGATAGCAAGAAGGACACAAACTAGAGATGCATCTTTGGGCAGTATGTGAAGGCTGTTCAAAGGAGTTGTAATTATTCTTATATATCTCAAAATTGAAGATGATTCTTGTCCTCTGTGAAGGGTTTCTAGTAGTTGCTTTTAGAGTTATTAGTTTCCTTTCTTTGCATTCTCATCCATGGCAGACATCTTTGGCAGCAATTCTCACTTTTCAGGAAATAGAATCATCACTACTGTGGCCAGCTACTACAGACAAACTAAGCTACATTAAATGCCCAAACATATGAGTTCTTCCCATGTCTCCTCCACTCTACCTCCCCATTTACCGACTAGCTACAACAATAAAGCCCACTTCCCAGATTCTCCATGAAAGGAGTTAGGCTACAAATCTAGCACTTCAAGTTTTCTAGCTCCTACCTGAGGTCTGGCTTCTAACTCACTGTCTATGAGAGCTATTGGGGTTGTCATTCACTATTTACCTGTGGGCTATAGAAAACAAGGCAGCCATTTTAAACGTGTCATTCACTATTTACCTATGGGCTATAGAAAACAAGGCAGCCATTTTAAACAGGCATGTGGGTGTTTCCACAAATTCTCCCACTCGCTCACTCCTGGGATGAAAGCAAGTCTCTAGCTTCACTCTGGAAGGAATTGATCTACATATCTATCCCCTCAACTTTTCCAGCTGCTACCTGAGGAACTAGCTTCCAACTGACGTGTCTATGAGAACTAATGGGGACCAGCATCCACTAGGCCCATGGAGGCTACAGAGATCAAAGCAACAGTTTGAAAAAGTGTGTGGTTTGAATGAGCTTGCAAAGATTTGCCATAGCTCTTCTCCCCAGCTCAGTTCAGCATGAACAGGTTATACACCCAACTTTTTGCTGAGGAGAGAAGAAATTGGAAAATACAGTTAGTGCCCCAGCATTTATGGCTATTACTAAAAAAAATTCAGTATCTCACCTGTTTCAGGGCAATGATGAGACTTGGCATACTCTGGACACCCAGAGGTCACTTAGAAAAAAAAAAAGAAAATGACTGAATTTGTGAAAATCACGAAAGTTTAAGAGGTACCCAGAATTTCTGGCAGGGCTAAATTGTGAAGGTCTTATATATGACACCAGTCCGTGAAGATGGAAAGAAGTGACTATTTTAGATAATCTGCAGGTACCAGCAGATTCAGTAAAGGAAAATGAAGAAATAGAGAAATATGTTCCAGATAAAAGATCCAATAAATCCCCAGAAATCAACCTAATATATTGGAGGTAAATGATTTTCACAATAAGTAATTCAAAGTATGGTCAAAAAGATGTTTACAAAGTTCAGAACAGCAGTGTAAAACCAGCACATGTACCCTTGAACTTAAAATACAAATTTTATTTATTTTAAAAAAGAAAGGATCAGTAAACATCAACAAAACAAAAAAGGTTCACTGGAAGTCATTCAGAGTAGCAGAAAGAAAAAAGCAAAAAAAAAAAAAGCAATGAAAAAGGAAAGTCAAGATAGCTTAAAACCCTATGGGACATCATTAGGTGGACCAATATAAGAATTATGAAAATATCAAAGGGAGAAGAGAAATATAAAGGGGCAAAAAGCTTGTTTAAAAAACAACAACAACAACAACAACTTGTCTTCATGTCCTAGATTGTCTAGAAAAAAAGAAAATAAAAGGATAATTTTTTTTTAAATGACAAAAACTTCCCAAATTTGAAGAAGGAAATAAACATCTAGTCCCCAAAAGCCAAAAAGGCATCAAATCAGATGGGCCCAAATAGATCCATACCAAGACACAACATCATCAAATTGGGACAAGTCAAAAACAAGGAATTTTGAAAGCAGCAAAAGAAAAGCAACTTGTTATGTATGTTAGGGAACCCTCTTAAGATCATTGGTGGATTTTCAGCAGAAACTTTGCAGGCCAGAAGGGAGTTGTATGATATATTTAAAATGCAGGAAAAACAAACAAACAAAAAAATACAACTTCCAACCAAAATAGTATACCCAGAAAATTATTTCAAAACTTAAGACAAAATAAAAATGAACAAAAGATGAGGACATTTATTGCCAATAGACTTGTCACATAAGAAATGCTAAAGGGAGTACTTTAAGTTGAAATCAAAGGATGCTAAATAACAATATAAGAGCATACAAAAATATAAAACTCATTGGTAATGGTAAATTTATAGAGGCAAATAAAAAATACTATATTATTGTAGTTGTGGTAGGTAAATCACTTTTAATTCTAGTCTAAAATTTTAAAAAGTATTAAATATAGCTATAACTAAAATTGCATTAATAGATACACAATATTAGGATATGTAAATTCTGCTATCAGTAATCTATAATGGGAGCAAGGTAAAATGTGAAGTTTTGTGTGGAAGAGAAGTTGTCTGTTTTAGATTGTTATAACTATAATATATTTTATATGACCATGTCAATCACACAGAAAATACCTATAGTAGTTAGAAAAGAAAATCTACCTATAGTAGGTAAAAAAGTAGTTATAAAAGAAAAGGAGAAAGGAATTAACACCTATCAAACAACAACAATAATAAAAAAAGCACAAAATAAGATATCAAGAAAGAAAAAAAGTAAAGAAACAAGAAAAACAGAAAGCAGTCAGTAAAATTTCAATAGTAAATACTTCCCTATCAATAGTTACTTTAAATGTAAAAGGATTAAACTGCCCAATCACACGATATTAACTGGCTGAAAGAATAAAAACTTGGCACCAACTATTTAAGGACACACATAGTTAAACATGATGGAATGGAAAAAATATATATGTTTTATACAAATGGTAATGAAAAGAAAGGAGAATGGCTGTACTTACATTAGACAAAATAGACGTTATGCCAAAAACTGTCGCTAGGGGCAGGGAAGGTCATTATATAATGATAAAAAGGTCAATTCAACAGGAAGATATAACTATGGTAAATGTATGTGCACTCAATATCAGATCTAAATATATAAAGCAAATACAGAACTGAAGAGAAATTTATAGCAGCACAATAATATTAAAAGATTTTAATATTCCACTTTTAATAATGGACAGAACGGCCACAGAAGACTCAATGGAAAACAGCTTACTTGAATAATAGGAGAGACCAAATGAAACTAACACACATCTGCAGAACTTTCTACCCAACAATAGATTATACATTCTTTTCAAGCACATATGGAACATTATTCACAATAGATTACCTATTAGATAACAAAACAACTCAACAACTTTAAGATGATAGAAACTCTATCAAGTATCTTTTCAGGTTACAATAGAGTGAAAGTGTAAATCAGTTAACAGTAAAGAAACAAGGAAATTCACAAATACATGGCAACTAAACAATACACTCTTGAACAATCATTGGGTCCAAGATGAAATTTAAGAAATTAAAAGCTATTTCCTGACAAAAGTGCAAACAAAACATACCAACAGTTGTGAGATGTAGCAAAAGCGTTTCTTAGAAGGGACATTATAGTAACTGGGCCAAATCTGTTTTCCATTGCCAATGTACTACTGCTAAAGCTGTGCAATATCAAACATCCTCTCTCTAGGCTCAGGGACCATCTTGGAAGAAGAGAGAATGTGAAATTGTAAGATCTGGGTCAGAGAGGTGGAGTGTACAGGCTAAACCAATTCTGTCTTGAATGCTAATCCAACATGTTTGCTTTTCATTACCCTTGGTTCTGGGAATGCCTCTAAGATTTTTACTCTACTACTGTTAAGAGCACACACTAACCATAAATTCTGACCAAATTACTTCAATTCTCCTTACCTATGGTATATAAGCCTTGGATTCTGGGGGTTAATGGCATGGGGATCCATCGTCTTGTCTCACAGCCACCCAAGACATGGTTTCTGTTTGTGAATACCTATTAAATGTTCCTGAGGAAATAAATAAAAAGAAGCATCTCAAATAAACAACCTAAAAAATAACTAGCCAAAGAAAGAAAAAAATACTAATCCAAATATCATCAGAAAGAAAGAAATAATGCTAATTAAAGCAACAAATAAATGTTAAAAAGGATAAAAAAGCTATTTCAAGTCAAGAAAACTGAGTTGTTTTTGAAAAAGACAAATAAAACTGGCACATCCTTTCCTAGAGTAACCAAAGAGAGAAAGAAGCCTGAAATAAATAAAACTGTAAATGAAAGAGGACACATTACAACAGATGTCTCAGAAATAAAAAGAGCCCTTAAGGGACTGCTGTGAATAAATATACACCAACAAATTAGATAAATGGTGAAGTAATAGATAAATTCCTAGAAACATACATCCTACCAAGATTGAAGAAGAAATAGAAAGGACAGTCCAGCACTGCATGGCTTTGTGGGAGAATTCCACCAAACATTCAAAGAATTAATAAGAATCTTTCTTAAACTCTTTGAAAATCTAGACGATGGAACACTTACAAACTCATTGCACATAGCCAACATCGAACTGATAACCAAAGACATCCACAAGAAAAGTAAACTACAGGCTAGTAACCTTGATGAATGTAGATGCAGAAATCCTCAATGAAATACAAGCAAAAAAATGAGAACAATACATTGAAAAAATTGTACCCAATGACCAACTAGGACTTATCCCTCAGGTGCAAGGATGGTTGAACATACATAAGTAATTCAATGTGATACACAACATAAACAGAATGAAACACAAAAACCGTATGATCATCTCAATAAATTCTGGAAATATATTTGACAAATTTAATACCTATTTCTAATTTAAAAAAAACTCTCAATACAATAGGTAGAGAGAAAATCTATCTCAACACAATAATAGCCATATAAGAAAAGCCCACTGATAACACAATAATCAATGGGGAAAACCCCAAAGCCTCTCCTCTAAAATCCTGTACAAGACAAGATTTCCTGCTCTTGCTACTTCTACTCAAAATAGCACTGAATGTCCTAGCAGAGCAATTATACAATAAAAAGCAATAAAAGACATTCAACCTGCATATGAAACAGTAAAATTATCTCTGTTTACAGTTGACATATAGGTGTATATGCAGAAAAGTCTAAAAGTCTCAATGACAAACAAAAAATGCTACATTAATTGTACATGAATTTAGTAAAGTTGCTCTAAATAAAAGTGCCATTTTATAGGCTAAAATAGATTATCTGAAAGGAAATTTTAAAATCATATTTATATAAGAATAAATACTTTGAAACATATTTAATCAAACAGGAAAATATATACACTGAAAATTATAAAGTATTAATAAAGGAAAATGCTTTTGTAAAATACAATATTTTCTTTTAAAAAAACTTTTAGGTTTAGGGGTATATGTGTAGATTTGTTATATATATAAAGTTATGTCATGGGGGTTTGATACACAGATTGTTTCATCACCTGTGTACTAAGCAAAGTACCTAACAACTACTTTTTTCTGATCCTCTCCCTCCTCTCACCCTCCACCTTCTGGTTGGCCTCACTGTCTGATTGTTGCTGTATTTGTGTCCATGTGTTTTCATCATTTAGCTCCCACTTGTAAGTGAGAACATGCAGTATTTCTGTTTTCTGGTTTTCTGTTCCTGTATTAGTTTGCATAGAATAATGGCCTCTAGCTCCATCCATGTTACTGCAAAGGACATGGTCTCATTCTTTTTTATGACTGCATAAAATTCCATGGTGTATATGTACCACATTTACTGCAATGAGCATATGTGGCTTCTAATACATCAATTATATTTCTTTGACTATATACCCAGTAATGGGATTGCTGGGTCAAATAGCAGTTCTGTTTTTGACTCTTTGAGAAGTTACCACACTGCTTCTTACAATGGTCAAACTAAATTATACTCCCACCAACAGTGTAAAAGTGAGCCCTCTTCTCCACAGCCAGGCCAACATATGCTACTTTCTGACTTTTTAATAAAACACTTTCTTACTGGTGTGAGATGTTGTCTATTGTGGTTTTGATTTGCATTTCTCTAATGATCAGTGGTGTTGAGCTTTTTAAAATATGTTTTTTGGCTGCAAGTTTTTTTTGTTTTTGTTTTTGTTTTTTAAAAGTGTCTGTTCATGTACTTTTCACACTTTGTAGTGTTTTTTTTTTTTTTCCTGTAAATTTGTTTAAATTAATTATAGATGCTGGATAATCGACCTTTGTCAGCTACATAATCTGCTAATAATTTCTCCCATTCTCTAGGTTGTCTGGTAACTTTGTTGATAGTTTCGTTTGCTGTGCAGAAGCTCTTTAGTTTATTTATTTTTTTGACTATGTTTCCAATATGACCTTTATTGAGCAAGTACTGCTGTGGCGTTTAACATCAGTCAACATAAGATTGCAAACTGTCCATGTCAACAAGGTTCTTCCATGAACAAAAGTCCATTTTAAATGCACCAGTGAGGTAAACATAATTGTTCATATATAGCTTTCTTAAGGTTAAGACAGTTCTGTGTTCTATTTATTGTTTTTGGCTCAGTTGGTACTTTACATAGTACATCTCAAGACATCCCCCCTCCTGAGTGACCCCCTTCCAACAGCATAGGAAATTGGTGAATTTCTCAGGTACATACAAAATCATGCATTTGAATCCCCCAAAGACGGCGAGGGGAGCACACTGAGCTTGCCTGCAGTCTCCTCATATTGCACAAAGTAAAATACAATGTCTGGAGCCCCCATGGGAGAACCTGTTCTGTTTTGATGCTGCCAGTCACATGCATTTTGAAATTGTCATATGGCTTAAGCTTTTGCAATGGACTCAACTCTCAGTCACCCTGAGCAACTTCCTTTTCTATGGCATGTGAAGTGACTTTTTCTACCTTTTGAGTAGGCACCAGTTTCTCCTCAAAGGTCTCTTCATGCTCTTCGACCTTTTGAGTGACAGTTACAGATTTAGTGGTGTACTTGGTAGCACCATGTCCCCCCTCACTGGTGATTTTTTTCTACTGTTTTGGTCACCACCACTTTCTCCTTACTTTTATTATCCCCCTTCTTTTCATCTGCTGGGCTCAAGTCTAGGTCATTGCTGACAATGCCTTACTCCTCTTCCCTCCCACTGCCTTTTTCCTTGGTCTCCTGCTCCTCCTTCTCTTTTCCTTCTACCTCCCCATTGACAGCTATGTCTTCCTTCCTGGATTCCTGGGAACCTTTATCACTCCCTTCCATCTCATTCCCCACCTCCTCCTACTTTCCCTTTCTCCTTCTCCTGTTGCTGTGGCTTCCCCTCTTCTTTGATCTCTTTCTCCAACTGCACCTTTACCAATTTGGTGATGGTGACCACCTCATCCACAGCTTCCTCCTTTACCAGGGACTCAGCTTTCTTCTTCTCTGGCACGTCCTTTGGTTTCTCTTCCTTTTTCTGTACCTTCTCTTCCTTGGGAGCTTCCTTGACTTCCTTCTCTTCTTCTCTTTCTGTTCACCTTTCCCCACTTCTGCTTTTGACTTTGCCTCTTCCATTGATGATTTTGGCACAGGAGATTTTGCTTTTATCTGGCTTTTCCACCTTGGTGTCTGCCACTAGCTTCTCTGTAGTAACCACTTCCTCACTCTTTTTCTCAACTTTCTTTTCCTCTTTAGCTTCGGCTTCCTCTCCTTCACCTTCAGCCTCTGGTTTCTCCTTCTTCCTGCTCACCTTCCTATTTTTCACTATAGCCTTCCTTCTCAGATCCTCCCTCTTCAGCTTGGTCTGACTTAATGCCTTCATATTCTTTCTCCTCTTCTTCTTCCTTTTCTCCTTCTTTCTCTTCTTTAACTTCAGATGCAGTTGCTTTCACTGGAGACTAGTTTATTATTCTATTTGTCAATTTTTGCTTTTTCTGTGATTGCCTTTGGCATATTTTCCATGAAATCTTTGTCAGATCTTATGTTCAGAATGGTATTGCCTATGTTGTCTTTCAGTGCTTTTATAGTTTTGAGTTTTACATTTAAGTATTTAACACATTTTGAATTGATTTATGTATATGTTGTAAGGGAAGGGTCCAGTTTCAGTCTTCTGCATATGGCTAGCCAGTTATCTCAGGACAATTTATTGAATAGAGAGTTCTTTCCCCATTGCTTATTTTTGTCAGCTTCCACAAAGAGCTGAAGGTTGTAGCTGTACAGACTTATTTCTTGACTCTCTGTTTTGTTTTGTTGGTCTATGCATATATTTTTGTACCAATACCACGCTGTTTTGGTTACTGTAGTCCTGTAGTATAGTTTGAAGTCAGGTGACATGATGCCTGCAGCTTTGTTCTTTGTGCTTAAGATTCCCTCAACTATTTGGGCTATTTTTTTTTTTTTTTTTGGTTTGGGTTTCACATGAATTTTAAAATTGATTTTTTTTTTTCTAGTTCTGTGAAGAATGTAATTGCTAGTTGGATAGGAATAACTTTATTTTTTTTTTTTTTTTTGAGATGGAGTCTCACTCTGTCTCCCAGGCTGGAGTGCAGTGGCACAATCTCAGCTCACTGCAAGCTCCGCCTCCCAGGTTCACACCATTCTCCTTCCTCAGCCTCCCGAGTAGCTGGGACTACAGGCGTCTGCCACCACTCCCGGCTAATTTTTTATATTTTTAGTAGAGATGGGGTTTCACCATGTTAGCCAGAATGGTCTCGATCCCTTGACCTCATGATCCGCCCACCTCAGCCTCCCAAAGTGCTGGGATTGCAGGTGAGAGCCACTGTGCCTGACCAGGAATAACATTTTATCTGTAAATTGCTTTGGGCAATATGGTCATTTTAATCATATTGAATCTTCCTATCCATGAGCTTAGAATGTTTATTTATTTATTTATTTTATTTGTTTAATTTATTTCTGCTATCTCTGATTTATTCTAGCAGTGTTTTGTAGTTCTCATTGTAGAGATACTTCACCTTTCTGGTTAGCTTTATTCCTAGGTATTTTATTCTTTTTGTGGCAATTGTAAATGGGACTGTATTACTGATTTGGCTCTCAGTTTGGCTCTTGTTGATGTATAGCAATGGCAGTGATTTTTGCACATTGATTTTATACCTTGATACTTTGCTGAAGTTGTTTATCAGCTTACAGAGCTTTTGAGCTAAGACTGGACTTTTCTAGATATAGAATAATTTCATTTGCAAACAAGATTAGTTTGACTTCTTTTACTCCTATTTGGATGCCCTTTATTTCTTTCTGTTGCCTGATTGCTCTGTCTAGGACTTCCAATACTGTGTTGAATAGAAATGGCAAGTGGAGGAATCATTTTTTCGTGCTGGTTTTCAAGGAGAGTGTTTCCAGCTTTTGCTCATTCAGTCTGGTGTTGGCCGTGGGTTTGTAATATATGGCTCTTATTATTTTGAGGTATATTCCTTCAATACCTAATTTGTAGAGAGTTTTTTTAACATGAAGGGATACTGAATTTTTTCAAAAGTCTTTTCTGCATCTATTGAGATCTTCATGTGATTTTTATCTTTAGTTCTGTTTATTTTATAAATCATAATTATTGATTTTTATATACTGAACAAACCTTGCATACCAGGGATAAAGAATATTGATTGTGGTGGATTCATGATATAGTGCTGGGTTCAGCTGGGTAGTATTTTATTGAAGATTTTTGCATCAAAGTTCATGAAGTATATTGGCCTAACGTTCTCTTTTTTGTTGTTGTGTCTCTGCCAGGTTTTGTTATCAGGATGATACTGGCCTCATAGAATGAGTTGAGGAGAAGTCCCTTCTCAATTTTGGGGGAACCATTTCAGTAGAAATGACACCTACTCTTCTTTGTATATCTGGTAGAATTCAGATGTGAATTCATCCGGTCTAGGGCTGTTTTTGGTTTGCAGGCTGTTAATTACTGATTCAATTTCAGAATTTGTTATAATTATCTTCAGGGATTTAATTTCTTCCTGGTTCAGCTTGGAAGATTGTATGTGTGTATGAATTTATCCGTTTATTCTAGATTTTCTAGTTTGTGTTCATAGAGGATTTCATAGTAGTCTCTGATGGTTATTTGTATTTTTGTGGGGTCAGTGGTAATATTCCCTTTGTCATTTATGATTCTATTTATTTGGATCTTCTCTGTTTTCTTCTTTCTTAATCTAACCAGTGGTCTACCTATTGTATTAATGTTGTCAAAAAGTCACCTCCTGGCTTCATTGATCTTTTGAATGTTGTATTATGTCTCGGTCTCTTTCTGTTCAGTTCTGATTTGGTGTATTTTTTGTCTTCTGCAACCTTTGTGTTTTGTTTGTTGTTGTTATTTGTTGTTGTTTTACTCTTCTGTAATTTTTTAACTGTGATATTTGAGGTCTTTCTAACTTTTTGATGTGGGTGTTTAGTGCTATGAATTTCCCTCTTAACACTGCCTTAATTGTGTCCCAGAGATTCTGGCATATTATATCTTCATTCTCACTAATTTCAAAAGACTTCTTGATTTCTGCCTTAATTTCATTATTTACCCAAAAGTCATTCAGGAATAAGTTGTTTAAATTCCATGTGATTGTATGGTTTTGACTGATTTTCTTGTTCTTCAATTCTATGTTTATTGTGCTGTTGTCCAAGAGAGTGGTTGGTATGATCTCGGTTCTTTTGCATTGCCTGAGGACTGCTTTATGTTTGATTGTGTGGTCAATTTTAGAATATGTGTCGTGTGTACATGAGAAGAATGTACATTCTGTTGTTTTTTTGGTGAACAGTTATGTAGCTGTTTAGCAGACCAATTTGGCCCAGTGTTGAGTTCATGCTGTGATTATTTTTGTTAATTTTCTGCTTAAATTATCTAATACTGTCAGTAGGGGTATCGAAACTTTCCGTTATTATTGTGTGGTAGCCTAAGTCTCCTTGAAGGTCCCTAAGAACTTGGTTTATGGATCTGAATGTTTCTGTGTTAGGTGCATATATATTTAGGCTAGTTAGGTCTTCTTGTTGAATTGAACCCTTTTCTATTATATAATGCCCTTCTTTGTCATTTCTTATTTTTATTGGTTTAAAATCTTGTTCATCTGAAATTTGGATTGCAATAATTGCTTTTTTTTTTTCTGTGTTCCCTTTGCTTGGCAGATTTTTTTTCCATTCCTTTATTTTGATCTTATTGGCATCACTGCATGTCAGATGGGTCTCTTGCAGACAGCATACCATTTGGTCTTAGTTATTTATCCGGCTTACATTCTGTGCCTTTTAATTGGGAAAGTTAGTTCATTAACATTTAAAGTTAGTATTAATGTGTATTTGATCCTGTTATCCTGTTGCTGTCTACTTATTATACTGACTTGTTTGGTTGCTTTACAGTGTTCCTGGTCTGTGTTCTTAAGTGAGTTTGTGTGGTTGCTCGTTATGTTCTTTCCTGTCCATATTAATGCTTCTTCCAGAAGCTCTTGTAAGGCAGGTCTGGTGATAACCAAATCCCTCAGTGTTTGCTTTTCTGAAAAGGATCATATTTCCCTTCACTTAGGGAGCTTTGTTTAGCCAAATATAAATTTCTTTGGTTGGAATTTCTTCTCTTTAGGTTATTGAATATAGGCCCCAAATCTCTTCTGGCATGTGGGATTTCTGCTGAGAGGTCTGCTGTCAGTCTGATGGGCTTCCTTTTGTAGGTGATCTGTCCTTTTTCTCTAGCTACTTTTAACATTTTTTTCTTTTCATTTTTACCTTGCAGAACCTTATGATTATGTATCTTGGGGATAATCTTCTTGTGAAGTACTTTGTGGGGGTTCTCTGCATTTTCTGAATTTGAATGTTGGTGGTTAGGAACCACCACCTGGGGAAGTTCTCAAGGATTATATCCTGATTTATGTTTTCCAAGTTGCTTTCTTTCTTCTCATCTCTTTCAGGGACACCAATGAGTCATAATATTGGTCTCTTTATATATTCCTATATTTCCTGGAGGTTTTCTTCATTCCTTTTTATTATTTTTTCTTTATTCTTGTCTGTCTTATTTCAGAAAACCAGTCTTTGAGCTCTGAGATTCTTTCCTCAGCTTGGTATTCTTCTCTTAATACAATTGCATTATGAAATTCTTGTAGAGTGTTTTTCAGTTCTATCCTGTCATTTATGTTTTATTTTCTATACTGGCTTTTCTTGTCTGTCACTTTCTGGATCTTAATATTGTGACTCTTACCTTCCTTAGATTTCGTTTCAACATTCTCCCAAAACTCAATGACTTTTATTCCTATCCATAATCTGAATTCTATTTCTGTCATTTCAGCTACCTCCACCTTGTTAAGAATTCTTGCTGGAGGGCTAGTGTGCTCATTTGGAGGAAAGAAGGCACTCTGGCTCTTTGAGTTGTCAGAGTTCTTGCACTGGTTCTTTCTCATCTTTGTGGGCTGATGTTCCTTCAATCTTTGAAGTTACTGTCCTTTGGATTTTTTTTTTTCTTTTATTCTATTTTATGACCTTGAGGGTTTGATTGTGGTATAAGCTGCGTTCAGTCACCTGGCTTTGTTAGTGGAAGACTTCAGGGGGCCAAGGCTCATCTCACTGCTCCTGCATTGCATGCTCTAACTCTGGGAAACTGGTATCATACCCTAGCTTTTACCTGTGGCTCCTCAAGTTTAGGAACCTGCTCACTGGAGGGATCAATGTGATCTCAGACTGCTTGTCAAAACACTCTAATGGCTGGTACCAGCCAAAGCATTTTGTAGGACAGGTAGTGGGATGTGTCCACATTTGCATGTACCGGCAGCATCCTCCATCCGCATGGATGATGACCGCCTGCATGTGGGTGTTTGCAGTAGTGGCTGTGGGAGTATGGTTTGGGAAGGTGGAGGTCCCTGCTAGCAATAGTGTGTGCATTTGTACTGGTGGTGGTGTTAGCACAGGGGTGGGGTATTAGTGGTCACAGGGCTGTGTGCACCTTCTGTGAGCATTCTTGCTGACAGCAGTGACCTCTCAGAGCTGGAAGTAGATACACTGTTTTCTGTGCTTAGTTTCATGCCAGCAGCCTTGCCACAGGAGTGGAGCACTGGCAGTAGCAAAGCTGGCAAACTATATGCCCTCCAATATTCCAACAAAAATGGCAGTGCAACAGGGTGAGAAGGGATGGGGCACACTCAAGCTAGCAGTAGTAGCATGGCATGGTGCATGTGCACACATGCACTGTCAGGGAAGGGAAGGCTAGGTCTGTCCGCAAACACATGTACAGGCAAAGAGATGTAGGGGATCACTGTCAGCGAGTGCCGGCAGGCAAAGCAGTATGGGGGAAGGCTGCTGTATGGGGAGGGCATGGGCAGTCTTATATGTATACACAGGGTTTGCTCTTCTGGAGCACTCTGCCAGTCAGTTGTGGTCCACCAGTGCAGGAACAATGAGGTAGGCCCCCTTGACGTTCCAAGGAGGGTGTACTGCCAGCAGGTACAGGCAGGCTGGGGTCCCAAGAGAGGACAGCACACCAAAGGGTGCTTAGGGGGCCTGTCTCATCTCATGGGCAAGACTGCTCTACAGAGTCTATATTCACCCCTTTCCTTAGAGCTAACATCTACTATAAGAGCAAGTTGAACCTAGGGGTATGGCCACCCCTGGCTATTCTCCACTATAGATGCTTCTGCACCAAACCCTGTGGGCTCTGCTGGAGTTCTGTCCCTACCACTTCTCTAAGTAGCTTTCTCTGCCAACCCAAGTGTCTGTGGTGGCTGATGAGTCTCCTCCTACTAGGATTCCAGAGGCTTATGGTGAGAGTGAGTTGCTCTTTTCTGTTCAACTCACCCCTTCTACAAGAGTTGTTGGGAGCCAGGAATGAGTCCTGGTGTGTGGTAGCCCCATGCAGTGTTCCCAGCTTCATCTCCCTTTATCCCACCTTCTGTATCTTCTCTCTATCTGCTCTCAATGTCTTCCCTCTGAAGATGTACTAGGGGTACACCTGTCTTCCTGATGTCCTGGTTCCTCAGTGGGGTATGTTTCTCCTGACTGCATCCAGTTGACTGTCTTGAAGGAGGAATCAAGGAAAAATGTTAAAGCATAGATAAATTAAAAAACATCCATCCATGGAAAATGAACGTTTCTGAATTGAAATAATTAATATTGTTTTAGTAGCCATACTAGCTAAAAGGAATCACCAGGTTCATGCAATCTCTGTCAAAATTCCAATAACATTCTTTACAGAAATAGGAAAAAAAAAGTCTAAAATGTATATAGAACCACAGTAAACTACAAATAGATAAACCAATTTTGAGCAAGGAAAACAAGGCATCACACTTTCTCATTTCAAAATACTTTACAAATCTACATTAATCAAAACAGTATGGAATTTGCATTAAAAACAGACATATAAATCAATTCAAGAAAACAGAGAGCCCAGAAATAAATTCATGCACTTAGAGTAAACAAGTCTTCAATAAGGGCACCAAGAATACACATTGGGGAAAAGGTATTTTCTTCAATAAATGGTGCTGAGAAAACTGGATATCCACATACAGAAAAATGAAGATGAACTCTTACCTAATACTATATACAAAAATATAAATTAACTTAAAATGGCTTAAAGACATAAACATAAGACTTGAAACTATAAAACTACTAGGAAAAAAACCTTCAGGAAAAAGATTCTTGACATTGGTTCTGGCAATGATTTTTTTGGATATGACAGCAAAAGCACAGGCAACAAAAACAGAAGTATAGAAGTGGAATTGCATCAAACTAAAAAGGTTCTACACAGTAAAAGAAACAATCAACAGACTGAAAAGACAGCCTACAGAAAATATTTGCAACTGCATATCTGATAAAAGGTAATATTCAAAATATATTAGGAGTTCACAAAACTCAATAGCAAAAAATAAATTTATAAAAATGGGTATTTGTCCAAAGATGTACAAATGGTGAACAGCTAGATGAAAGATCAACAGGTAGATGAGAGATGAAAGATTAACAACATTAATTATCAGGAAATACAAATCAAAACCTTAAAAATGTATCACCACATTCCTGTTTGAATGGCTATTATCAAATGTCAAAATATAAATTTTGTGAAAGATGAAAGAAGTAGAGAAAAAGGAAGACATATTGATGGGAATGTAAATGAGTGTAGCCATTATGGAAAACAGTATGGAGGTTCCTTTAACAATTAAAAATGGAACTACCAAATGCTTCAGCAGTCCCACGTCTGAGTCTTTATTCAAGGGAAATAAAATTATTTTGAATCAATATTTGCTTTAATTTTCATTTCAGCTTTATTTACAATAACTCTGATATAGATACAACTTAAGTGTTCATGGACAGATAAATGAATAAGGAAAATGTGGCATATACCTATTGTACAGCATGGTAACTATATATCTAATGTACAACATATTTAATGTTGAATGGATATTTCAGATATGTTAATTAGCTTGATTATGATGATCATTTCACAATGTATACATATACAAAAATCAAGTTGCACACTTTAAATATGTTCATTTTTACTTGTCAGTTATACCTCAATAAAACTTAAAAAAGAAAAACGGAAGTCAGGAAGGAAGTCTAAGGAAGGAAGGAAAGGAGGAAGGAAGGGAGGGAGAGAAGGGAGGGGACAGGAGCAGAGAGGAGGGAAAAGAAAGAAAATAAGTTCTCAAGGAAACATGATTTGTAAAACGGAACAAATGCTTGTTTTACTGTGCTTTATGGATTTAATTTTAACTTGCATATTGATAGTCTGAAAATCACTTTTGACATTAATTATCCATTGTTAAAAACAGAAGAAAATACCCATGCATGGTTTTGTATGCTCTATGTTTACCACTGTGTTCACAAATGTAAGATGCTGCCATGATATTTGCTTCTCCTTGGGATAGCCTCAAGTGTAGGTCATAGCTTTTTTGGAACACTGTCATTGAAAATTCCTTGGAGCGTCTGTACACTTGAAGCTCTAAATTGGGTTCTGACAAGACTGGGTCATGTTGAGGGTAGCTGGGACTGACTGAGACATATTACTTTTTGTAAGATTGTAATGACAACTTTAAAACAGTTGCTTTCAGGTGAATGATAATTAGACAAGCTACTTTTTTTCATATTTTTGAGAGCAGAATATTATGAAATAATTCAAATTTCCCAAATATATAATATAAAAAAGTTCTAAGCTTCATTTTAATTTTCATCCTATTTTGGTTTTATTAGATATTGCATGTTGTAGTTCTTTTAAAATGAATTTTAAAATGTTTTCTAACTGTATTAGTTATCTGTTACTGTTTTAGCAATTTATCACAAAATTAGTGCCTTAAAACAACACAAATGTATTATCTTATACTTCTGTAAGTCACATGCTTGACACGGGTCTGAGTGGATTAAAATCAGGTGTTGGCAAGGCTATGCTACTTTCTGGAGGCTGTAGAGGAGAATCTGTTTTCTCGATCTTTCCAGCTTATACTGGCCACCCACATCCCTTGACTTCTGGACTCCTTTTGTTTTCAAAGCTAGCAATGTTACATTTACCTGCCATTCTTCTACAATCACATTTCTCTCCCTGACCACAACCAAGAAAGGGTTAATATTTTTAAAACTAATGTGATTAGATTGGGTCTATCCAGATAATTTGGGACAATTTTTCCTTCTGAAGGTTCTTAACTTTAAACACATCTATAAAGTCCTTTTTACCAGGTAAGGTAGCGTATTCCAAGGCTCCTGGAATTAGGTAGTGGACATTTAAGAGGCCATTATTTTCTGCGTACCACACTAGGCACTGGGGTTCTAGGGGCTTCAGGCATTTGGCTAGTGGCTAGGTCCTACAGATGAAATAGAGACAAATCCAATATGTGCATATATATGAGTAAGTAAAAATACATTCCCCTCTGCTAATGGTATTATTTTCAATTTACTTTTTATGCCATTGAATGTTTACCAACTACATGTACGTGTAAATACTATTATTTCTGAGTTTTTAGACCCCTTCCCAAATGAGGTAACAGAAAGATATTTTATTTTTGTGTCTTGGGTTTTTTTGTTTGTTTGTTTGTTTCCAGTTTGTTTGTTAGCTTGTGTCATACAGGGAAGTCACGCGTAAATGTATGGATTTAGAGGGTGGAAAGTGCTTTCACACAATTTAACTCATGAGATTCTTATAACAGTCCCTTCAGGTAGGCAAAGCACTTTTACTCTGCTCTTCTCTCTGCCTGTAACAGATGAGGGTCTTTAACAGAGCTCTATCAGAGCAGGAAATAAGGTGTTCGCAGAGTCACACAGCATCTAGTATTCAGTTACTTTGCTCATCCATTATTAAAGCACATCTAACTAATGTTCTTGAGGAAGATAATTATCCAGAGATAATATTTGGCTGCCAGAAATATTTAAGCCATTTTTGGAATGTTGGTCCTGAATATGTGCACATCTCTGTATTCTAAGTGACCATTTATATATTGGCGCTAATAAATGATGGAATCTGGAAAATTACAAAAGTCATCCAAAACATCTAATATAAGCAGGAGGTAATTTTTGGACTGATATATCATATCTGACAGTCAGCGAGGGATGATAAAATCAGACCAAGTGTTGAAGTCTGGCAAATGTCACTTCTGAGTTATATGACTTTGAGCAAATCAGTTATGTTCTTTCTACCTATATTTTTCTACTTATAGTATGGGCATGTTAACACTTTGTTGTCATATGGGTGAAAAATCACATAGATAAAAGTGTTTTATTGTTTAAAATTTCACTAAATGGAAAAAAATTAATCCTTAATAATACTTTAATCTGGAGATAAATAAAAAACAAACTGGTAAAGTGATTAGCAGTTCTTTTGGTCATTCAAAAAGACAAATTGGGAGTCTTTTCATTTCTAGGAAAATATGTACTGCTGACGAAGATAATGACACATACTCATTGCCATGGTGTGTGTGTGTGTGTGTGTGTGTGTGTGTGTGTGTGTGTGTGTGTGTGGTATATATATATATATATATATATATATATATATATTATATATATATATTATTCCAATACACCAGAATTTCCCTGGTCCAAAGGGATATTTCTTTTTATTCTTTATGCAAAAAGAATGGGCCTGGGCAAAGTGTCCTCATGCCTGTAATCCCAGCACTTTGGGAAGGCTGAGGTGGGCAGAATTCACACAAGGTCAGGGAGATCAAGGAACATTCTTGGTTAACATTGTGAAACCCTGTCTCTATTAAAAATACAAAAATTAGCCCCGGACGTTGGTGGTTGGGGCACCTGTAGTCCCACTAATCGGGAGGCCCTGAGGCTGAAGAATGGTGGGGTTGGAACCCTGGGAGGACAACAAACTGCAGGAGCCGAGTTCACGCCCACTGCACACTACCTGGGTCGGGACATAGCGAGACTTCTGTCCCTCAAAAGAAAAAAAGAAAAAAAAGAATGGTTTGCTATATGACAGACACTGTTTGGTGATTGTTTGAAATGTCAGTGGAATTAACACATACAAATATGCCCCTGCCCCTCTTAAGAGTCCATATCCAATTGATAGACATAAATGATAAACAATAAATTAAAAAATGAGTTCAATAAAAGAGTTTATAATATGGCCCAACAGGTGATAGGCCCATTATGGATAAAAGAAAATAATGGCCCAATGAAAGGGGGAAATCAGAGAGAGTAATAGGAAAACTGGAACATTAAGTACAGATTACAGCTGGCCTCCTTGCAGCAAGGAGATTTAAATCTAGCTTGAATGGAAATAATACTAATTTTTATTTATTGAGGAATAGTGTTTCCAGGGGAGGAGCGGAACAGAAAAATATTAAGGTAATCCAGAATGTTTGGTGTTTGATAAAAAGATCCAAAAAGATAAGCCACGACTAGGAGTACAATAAATGAAGGGTAGATTGCTAGGAGATGAGATCAGAGAGAAATGGAAGGTGGGAATCTTTTTGAAAACAGCAGAAGAATTTCCATAACCAAATTTTCTTTGGAACTATTCAAAAATATGTGTTGGGAAAGTAATGAAATTGGCCCCTTTAACATTCAAAATTATTTTTTAATAAAATCATGTCGGATTTTTTTCCATCTCCTTAAAAAAATAATGTATTGGAGTATCTGTGTTGGAATACAGAGAACAAAACCAGACCCAAAGGATTCCCAAGATTCCCCTAATTGCTTTCGTCAAACTTTTAGAATGCATTTTGAAAATATACCCATGTTTTATATATCACCATCCCGCCCCCCCCCCAGCCGCTACTGGCTAGCAGCCATTCTCAACTCTTTTACAAAGTATGGCACATCAGGCTGGGTGTGGTGGCTCATGACTGTAATCCCAGTACTTTGGAAGGATGAGGTGGGAGAATCGCTTGAGCCCAAGAGTTCAAGACTACCCTAGACCACATAGTGAGACCCGGTCTTTACAAATAATAGAAATTAGCTGGATGTGGTCGCATGCACCAGTAGTCACAGCTACTTGGGAGGCTGAAGTGGGAAAATCGCTTGAGCCTGGGAAGTAGAGGCTGCATGTGATCATGCCACTGCACTCCAGGCTGGGCAACAGAGTGAGATCATATCTCAAGAAAACAATAACAAAAGACAAAGTATGGCACATTACTGATTCTTACAGACATAACTAGGTATTTCCCTCACGTATCTTCACAAGCTTTAAACCTGTTGGTTATGAAAAACTCCTACATTTCATTTACAAATTAATATGAAAATGTATATCTTAAAATAGGATCACAAGAGCACTGATAAGTATCTTTAACCTTGTAAGTGAACAATGTAGTTTTGCCAAAGCTAATGTAGTTATTTTTAATTGACCGACAAATATAATGTCATCACTATTATATTATTGACAATAATTATATCACCAGTTGGGATGCCTTTTCCATAATTATGTTTAGAAAGACGATACAGAGGCCGGGCGCGGTGGCTCAAGCCTGTAATCCCAGCACTTTGGGAGGCTGAGACGGGCGGATCACGAGGTCAGGAGATCGAGACCATCTTGGCTAACACGGTGAAACCCCGTCTCTACTAAAAAAAAACAAAAAAAAAAAAAAAAGAAAGAAAGACGATACAGAAACATACATAATAGAAGCATTATCTTAAAATTGATTTTAAGATATCATTTCTTAATGAATGATATCATCTTAAATGATATCATTTAAGATATCATTTCCTCTTAAGTAATTTTCTATTGATAGAACACTAAGCCGTGTGTCATTCACTTTAAACAAACATAATAAATTAATACCCACACTTCTCGCCTTACATGCTAGTGAAGGACGATAAACATGATGATCTCAGCTGAAATCATACAAGTTTATCTTAAGAATAAATATTATTATTCCATAACTTTTAATTTCTTTTCAGAATATTATAAACTCTTTTACTGTCATTAATAAATGTGTAGGAAAATAAATAAATTATAAAACATACTCATTTAGCATCCTGGAATTTACATTGGGAATTAAAGAATTAAAGACAGTTCTTTCTTTCTATAACTCTGTTTGCATTCAACTCAAATCTTATATTATTATTTTTTGCATCATTATTTTTCATTTATTTGCTGTACTTTCACATTTGCTGAATAATTCCCTCTTTAAATTACATTGAAGTTAATGACTGAAAGTTTACTCATTTGTTAAAAAATGTTTACTTATACATTGAATAGTGATTGATTTCTTCTTCTCAGATGGCTTATAATGAAGGGGCGATATTTTATGCCTTGGCTAACTGTCATATTCTTAAATTTGGATCAACTTTCATCACTTTATGCTTTGATGCTTTCAATATTTTAAAGTATCTCTGTAAGTTCCTTTAAGTCTTTGTGTGTGTGTGTGTGTGTGTGTGTGTGTGTGTGTGTGTGTGTGTGTGTTTGGGTTTTTGCTGGCATCACATAGCCTGGTATATCTTCATCCTTTTCATCACATCCACTTTCTTCATTTATGTCAATAAGCTCCTCTGCGCTAAGTTATTCTGGCTGCAAAGCTTAAGTCCTGCAGATGGCAGCAGTGTCAATATTCCCACAGGGATTTTGCTATAGTTGCATTTTCACTGGACTCAAATTTTACTTTATGTTGTACTTTTATCTTTTCTGGTGAATTCTTTCAATTATTTACTTTTGAGAAATGTCACTTGTGTTTATCAATGGGAAACAGACAACATAACTGCACAGTTTTCTGTCTGCATACACTGAATAATAGATGTGTAGCGATCGATCACTGACAGACATTTAAAAACATGATGCCAATGGTCACTGATCATGAAGCACACCTGTTATTTACATAATGATTTTGGACAAAAGAGCAAGGAGCAAAATTTGTACTTTGTTGGTAATTATTTACAGTTAATACACTGGGGTAACTGAAATTTGAACTATGTTGCTGGGTAACTGGTCTAATTTAAGTAAACATGGTAACTGAAATTTATGCATATAGGAACTGTGTAAATTGAGGAGTACCTGTAAATAGGAATACATGCTACAAAGTTATATCTTGTTCAAAACTAAACTTTAGCATTTGCTAGTTATGTGACATCAGGAAGCAATATAATTTTTCTAAGCCTTAGTTCATCTATAATAAAAAATACGATATGGTCTATGTTATAAGATCATTAAAAAGATTAAGTAAAGTGATACATATCGACCAAGTACTTTATAGGTCCTTAGTAAATATCCAGTATATATTAGCTGATGGATTATTGTTGAATTATTATTTCTACTCCACTAGACTAATAAACCTCTTGAAGTTAAAACCTTTTGTATCCTCATTGTGTAGCAAAAGGCCTGGAACATAGTAGGTACTCAATGAATCTATTTTAATTAATGAAACTTAGCTTCTCCATTTCTAGAATACTTCATAAATAAAATTGTGTGACACACTTTTTAATCTGTCAAAATCTATTTTCAGAAAAATTTCAAAGTTTACTCCACTTTCCCCAAATCCCATATGTAATGGAACAGCAATAACTGATCTTTTTACAATTAAAATCATATTACAGAGGTGAGCATAATCAAATGCTACAAAACTGGGTCTAATTTTCCTGAAAATTAACCTTAAAGGAAAATACTGGGAGTGATTTTATTTTTGACTTGATTTAGCAATCAATTTTATTAATTTTATTGTCCCTTCCTGGACAGGATGGACTATCTGCACAAATCTGTTGAGCTTTTTCAGATACCATCAGATTAACTTACTTGTGCCTCTGAGGCAGAGATGAAGTGGCTATTTTTCAAATCTCAAGTGCCCTACCCACAGGAAAGCAATATTATTTTTCATTTAATGAGCTTTAGCACATGAACAATTAAGAAGACATAATTGAATGAAACTAATCAGCAGAAAGCAAAAGCTTGCCTCTGGGAATCTGCTGAAGTTTATTGAGGCTCTTATCTGTGGTTTTATCTGTTAAGCTAATAGTACCAATGAGTGGGAAAACAGTGACTAGTAATTGTACAGTCCTCACCACCCCCCATCATTTTTTAAATTTTAAAAAACGACGTATTGCTAGGAGGACTGATGATGCCAATAAAGTAAGTGAATTATTTGTTAACTATTGGTTAGCCTACAACTTTGAAGTTAAAAAAATAAAAATAACTCTTAGTCTTGTTATTAACAACTATTTGAGGGTTAGCTTTAATAATTGCAAGACAGCTCTCCTTATTCTAAGGTAGGGGGTAAGCCATTAATGAAGTGTAGTTTAATTAGAACTTTGTTGAAAACCTTAATAAAGGCCAAGTTTAAAAATATTTGACCTCCAAAAGAAACTGGGAATTTCTGTACCTCTTAGTTGGGAAATGGTAATTCATAGGAAATTGATACTTGGGGATTACCAAATCAGAAACTGGAAAACCTCACAAGGTAGATATTTCAATTAAGGTTGTTCAGCTTATATCTGAAGTGTGCACTGGATGGTTTATTTAAACCAAACCTTTAGGGCAGCCAACTTCTTTGGGTCATTTACAGTTTTTAAGAGACTTAAAGAGCCTATAAATCTAGAGTTCCAGAAAAATGACTTTCTTGAGCCAATTTATATGTTAAAATGTATTTGCATATTGTTCTTAGAAGATATTATATATACATTTTGATAAAATGTTCATGTAATGGAAACAAACCTATCATTTGGTTGAAGCAAACCTACCATTTGCTTGTTACATGCTTATTCTTATAATTGTTCCTAGCGTTGTCTTTACTTTTTCTTCCTTGTTTTGTTTTATTAATTGAAAATAGCCACCTTTTTTATATGACTAGACTATCATTGCTAATGGACATTTGGCCACGTTCTTTTTATTGACTGCCGTGATTCCGATTTATATTCACTCGTTACTTGATTTCAATGGTCCAGCCAAGAACTCAGCACAGTTATGCTTCCTACACAGCAGAGAGATGGTGAATGGAAGATCAGAGGGATGTATTGGGCTAAAATTATAAGGAGGATATCATAGGAAAAGAGAACTAGCCATGAATCGAGACAGAATAAACAGAAAAGAAACAAATAGTTGATGCAGTAGAAAACCAGTAAGGAGTAAAAGAAAGAAGATATGAAAATATGCTACCCTTGATAAATATAATATATTACCCTTGACAGATTTAGGGGATAATTTTATCAATGTGATAAAATTTTAAAAACTTGTTCCATGCATCTCAACTTTGAGAAAAAACTATTGAGAGTGTTAGTTACCTATTTAATAGAAGCAAATACAGTTTCTTTAAAAAGTCAGGGTCTTGCTCTGTCACCTAGGCCTGAGTACAGTGGCATGATTATAGCTCACTGCAGCCTTGCAGCCTCAAACCCCTGGGTTCAAGTGATCCTTTTGGCTCAGTCTCTCAGGTAGCTAGGACTGCAGGTGGGCACTACTACACATGACTAATTTTATTTTCATTATTTTACTTTTTGTAGAGATGGAGTCTTGTTATGTTGCCCAGAGTGGTCTCAAATTCCTGAGCTCAAGTCATTTTCCTCAGCTTCCCAAAGTTTTGGGATTACAAGCTTGAGCATCTACACCTGACCTTAAATAATGTAGTATGTAATAATGAGGTGATTGATACATTCTAGCGTTAAAAGGAAATGCCTTTCTTTCCATTCTGAAACGTGTGTATCTTTATTGTTTTTATTAATATGCTAAATAAAAGAAAACATGGTCTATTTCTTTCTTTAGATCAAATATTTTCTATTGATCTTTTAGGTGAATCTTAGTTTTAAATGATAAAATGAAGACTACCATTTAGGCAATAGATATTTGTGTAACATTTTAACTTCAGGTAAATGGTAGTAGCTAAATAGACCTACCTTTGAAAGTTTGTTGTGCAGATGTTGAATATGCTTTAGAGAGTGTCTATTTTCACTCATTTCCTCTTTGATAGCAGAAAAAAATCAATTCATTTTCTATTAAGACTTGCAAATGAGGTTTATAATTGAGGCAACTGATATGGTTGATTAGTATATGAGCTTTTCTTTAGTAGAACTTGGGAGTTGATAATCTTATCTACTGAACGTTTGTATGTTAGAATTTCTATGTGTTTGGAATAGGTTAACCCTACAGTTCTAAGTATCCCTTCCCATCCATAGGTCAAAAATAAAACCATTTGCTAATTGTAATATCCCTTATTAGCATCTCTCTCTCTCTTTATATTCATTTTAGTGTTGTCTACAGGCCCACACCTAGTCTTGCCTTGAGATATCTTTAATTTTGACCTCCCCATGAAAAGGTAACATAAACCAGACCTCCACTTAGTAAAATAAAATGGAGGAAAATAACAATTATCCAAGTAGCACAAGTAAATAAAAGAAATAATACAATCAGTCTAATTCCTCAATTGTTTGCCATAATAGTCTATATTTTATAGCCATTGGATTAAATTTGTTAATTGAATGGATAAAATATTTCATATGATAATTTTTCATCAGATCTATAAAGGGTATAATTTTATTTTCATAAAGTTAAAAAAGGAAAACTATATATTATTAAGGGGTACATACATTATAGTTTATCTATCAACTGTGGCAAGTAATAACACAAAATTCAGGATAGTGTAAGAAAAGGTATGCAAGAGATTCTTTTAAATTTTTTTCCTGATCAAATAGCTCAGATTCCATATATGCAAGAGATTCTAAAATATCAGTAACTGAAATGTGTGTATTTTATTGTTTTATTAATATGCTAAATAAAGAAAACATGGTGTATTCTTTTCTTTAGATGAAATATTTTCATTATTTTTATTTTTTTTTGGAAACAGGGTCTTGTTCTGTTGACTAGAGTGCAGTGGCACCATCATAGCTTACTGTAACCTTGAACTCCTGGGCTCATGTGATCCTCCTGCCGAGAGGTGTGCACCACCGTGACCGGCTATAATTTTTTATTTTTTTGTAGAGACGGGGCCTCCCTTCATTGCCCATGCTAGTCGAACCCTTGGCCTCAAGCAATCCTCCAGCCTTAGCTTCCCATAGTGTTGTGATTACAGGAGTGAGACACCACACCTGGCCAGTAATGTTCTATTTCTTAAATTGGGTGATGTCTAGTGTACATTTATGTTTCATATTGTATTGTTTGAAAAGAAAATAAGAACACCTACTGTTTTGTTTGTGTATATGTATTTCCTCAAGAAAATGCATGATAAAAGAGTATATGTAATTATGACAAGAAAAAGAATGTCTTGATTATAATCTGACCAACAAAGAGATTCTTCATTTTACATCTGGTGTTACTGAAGTTGTAAATTTTACCAATCACAGATTCAATGATCTGATGGAACTTAACAATCTTTATGAAAGTTAAGTGGTTTTTGTTATTGAAATAAAGATATAACTACATAAAAAAGTCTATTATTGCAAAATTAGAAAATAGAAGTATTTGTACTTTCAAAGTGAATATCCTTTTTAAAAATAACATTAACAGTGAATAGTAGAATATGTAAGAAAAAAGAGTGATTGGAAAATACTCTAATAAGATTTATTGGTATTATGATGTGTTTTAGTGGTTTGGAGTCTGTATGTGTATACAGTCAGCCCATCATATCTGTGTATTCTGAATAAGCGGATTAAGCAACTGTGGATCAAAAATATTAAAGAACCAGGCGTGGCAAGATGGCCGAATAGGAACAGCTCCAGTCTCCAACTCCCAGCGCGAGCGACACAGAAGACCGGTGATTTCTGCATTTTCAACTGAGGTACTGGGGTCATCTCACTAGGGAGTGCCGGACAATCGGTGCTGGTCAGCTGCTGCAGCCTGACCAGCGAGAGCTGAAGCAGGGCGAGGCATCGCCTCACCTGGAAGCCCAGGGGGAAGGGAATCCGTTTTCCTAGCCAGGGGAACT
>NW_016807365.1:2256821-2281876 GCF_001698545.2 Rhinopithecus bieti
TGATATAAATGACGAATTGATGGGTGCTGACGAGTTGATGGGTGCAGCACACCAACATGGCACAAGTATACATATGTAACAAACCTGCACATTATGCACATGTACCCTAGAACTTAAAGTATAATAAAGAAAAGTAAAAAAATAAAAAATAATAAAAAAAATTAAAGAAAAAAAACAATGTAACTAAAAGAGTATTAGTGGATTGTTTGTAAATCAAGGGACAAATGCTTGAGCTGATGGATACCCCATTTACCCTCATGTGGCCACCATGCATTGCATGCCTGTATCAAAATATCTCATGTAACCTATAAATATATACGCCTAGGAACCCACAAAGATTAAAAAGAAAACAATAAGTAAAGAAAAGAAAAAAACAATTTAAAATACAAAATTTAAAAATACAGTATTACGAGTCTTTAAATAGTATTGACATTGTATTAGGTATCATAAGTAATCTGGAGATGATTTAAATATACAGGGGCCTGCTGGGTGTAACGGCTCACACCTGTATTCCCAGCAGTTTGGGAGGCTGAGGCAGGTGGATCACCTGAGGTCAGGAGTTCGAGACCAGCCTGGCCAAAATGGTGAAACCCATCTCTACTAAAAATACAAACATTAGCTGGGTGCGGTGATCGGCGCCTGCCTCTCGGGAGGCAGAGGTAGGAAAATTGCTTGAACCTGGGAGGTGAAAGTTGCGGTGACCCGAGATCATGCCACTGCACTCGAGCCTGAGCAAAGGAGAGAGACTCAGTCCCCCCCAAAAATAAAATACATAAACAGGGGTTGTGTGTAGGCTTCATGCACATACTGTGCTATTTTATATACAGAAATTGAGCATCCATGGATTTTGATAACTTCAGGGGTTCTGGAACTGATCCACTGTGGACACTGGGGGAAAACTGGACAGAGATAACTAAGTCTAGTGAACAGTTACTCTGTTATTAAAAAAGCCAAAGATCCCTTGAAAATTATATTTTTCTCATTTTTTTAAAGGGAACCATGTTTGACGTTAGAATATTCTTGTTTACATTTAAGTAATACTATTTACTTGTGGTTTATTGCAAGTCATTTGCTTCATGTCAGTTTTGTCCATTGTTCAATGGAGATTATAAAACTTATCTATATAAGATATACAGTGTTGATCTAGGGATTAACAATACATACATATACAGTCAAGCCACAAACAAAAAATAGGAAACAGGCTATCAGTTTCTTTTAATAGGCCAGTTCAAAAAATCACTTTTAAGCAACTTTCCTTTGGAGGAAAATAGCTAAAAATAAAATAATATAATTTTACATCTGTTTTTCAGGTATGTTTTCTGTATCATGCTTAATGTTCTATAAATGTGACTTTCCTCTAATTCTTCCTACTTTAGTTCTTCATAATTCACTCAGAGGAAAAAGCAGTAATATATATCTGTACATCATGCACAAGTGTGTGATAGTGGGTGATTACAATTTGAGATTATTAAAAAAACAAAATATATAGAGTAAGCTATAAGTTTATTTCACTTCATAAACATTGTTTAGTATTTTTATACTACCAAAACAAGTTTGTGGAAACATGTGACTGTTACACAAATTAGAAATCCCTGGGTACCTGTGATGAAATGGCTTAGAGTAGGTGTTCAGGGACTGTTTCATTTTGGTCCACTATTTTCAAATGGATCAGTAATCTTATATTTTTCATGATTATGTCATAAGAGCAGTCAACGTTTTTTAAAACTGCAGAATACCGGTCTACTTTGTAAAATCCAATATATCGGCAGCAGGACTAGCCTGAAGAATGAGCGGAGTCATTATGACGAGTTGTGAGGGCACATGTGCAGCCTTTTAACTTCTGATATTTTTTTGGGCCGTGAGATGTATTGCTCATCATTAAATCATTAATACATTTCAAGTCTTAACGTGTGCATTGTCTCCTCAATGTTACCTCCTAAAATGTAAATTTCTGTAAACCTAATAACTGAGTGTTTCAATTAAGATCATTTTGTTATTCACTCACTCATTCATTCATTCATTCATCCATCCATTCATTCATCCATCCATTCCTATTTGAGAGACACCACTCTGAGGGGGTGAGTGGAAGGAATTTGATTCATATATCAAGTTTCAATTGAATCACCTCTGCTGTGAGACTATTCACAGCTTCCACTTTCCAAAACTGATTTTCTAATCAATAACAACCTGCACTATTCATAACGATTTCAGTTTATGTTGAAGTTTTCCTACCATTAATACTATATGACCTTGATTTGGTGGCTTGTTTGTCTCTCATTAGAATTGGAGCTCTTCAGGAATGTGTTAGTGCCTAAATAGACCCCTCGATCGTGTAGTGCCTAGCACCTAGTATGCATTGTAGAATGTTAGCTGATTGGTCAATAAATGCATAATGCATAAATAATAGAAGATGAATGATAGGATATCCACCTTAAAGCCACTGCTTTCAGATACAGAGGCATAGTTTAAACATATATAAGTATTATATGACGGGACATTTGTGCCACAAGGAACAAGTCAGAGGAGGGTATTTCTGACTACATCCAGTGTAAGGAATGGTTCACAGTCAAGTCCTCATGAGCCTCATAATTATGATCTACAGAATTTTCACAAGTACTGCAGTACTTACACAAATTGAACAAATGTAAAATGTAGCTCATTGAAATTAAAAATGTTAGAAATTGATTTTATATAGATGTATTTCTTGATCTGATGTCTACTTATTTAGAAAACTTGTATTTGTATAGTTCAAAGGAGAATCAAAATAGTTTAAATTTTGAATCTTTATAAACACTTGTTTCTTTTCAATTACAATCTTTGGTCAACGGAAGGTAAATCAATTATATTTTCCAAAATAGGAGTGGAATTTACTATACAAATGAGTTTATTGTAGCTATTCAGCTTTTGATTCCAATAGAGATTCTGATTTACAATTTTTTAATTCAACTTTTGTTTTAGATTCAGCAAGTACATGTGCCAGTTTGCTACATGGTTAAATCGTGTGATGCTTAGGTTTGGGGTGTGAATGAGCCCATCACTGAGGTAGTGAGCTTAGTACCCAGTAGATAGCTTAGTTTATCAGCCACTTTTCTCCTATTGTCTCCTTCCTCTAGTAGTCTCTCGTATCTATTGTTTCCATCATTATGTCCACATGTACCCAATGTTTAGCTTCCACTTGTAAGTGAGAACCTGTAGTGTTTGGATTTCTATTTCTATGTTAATTTGCTTGGGATGATGGCCTTCAGCAACATCCGTGTTGCTGCAAAGAACATGATTTATTAATTTTTTATGAATGAGTAGTATTCCATGGTGTATATGTACCACGTTTTCTTTATCCAATCTACTGTGGATGAGAATTACACTGATTCCGTGTCTTTGTAATTATGAATAGTGCTGTAATGAATATATAAGTGCATGTGTCTTTTTTTTTTTTTTTTTTTTTTTTTTTTTTTTTTTTTAAAATTTTTTTTTTTTTTTTTTTTTTTTTTTTTTTTTTTTTTTTTTGTAGAACAATTTGTTTTATCTTGGGTATATACTCCGTAATGGGGTTGCTGATTTGAATGGTAGTTCTGTTTCTAGTTCTTTGAGAAATCTCCAAACTGCCTTCCACAGTGACTGAGCTAATTTACATTCTCACCAACAACGTATAAGATTCCCTTTTCTCCTCAGCCTCACCAACATCTGTTATGTTTTGACTTTTAACAATAGTCATCGGACTGATGAGAGAGCATCCCATTGTAATTTTGATTTGGATTTCTTTGATGATATGTTGTTGAATATTTTGTCATTTGTGGGTTGGTTGGCTGTTTATATGTCTTCTTTTGAAAAGTACCTGTTCATGTCCTTTGCCTACTTTTTAATAGGGTTGTTTTTTCCTTGTAAATTTGTTTAAATTTTTTTATAGATTCTGGATATTAGACTTCTGTCAGATGCAAAGTTTAAAAATATTTTCTCCCATTCTGCAGGTTGTCTGTTTACTGTGTTGATCTTTTTTAAAGTTTTTTTTTTTATATTGCTGTGCAAACTTGTTTAATTTAAATAGGTTCCAATTGTCAATTTTGCTTTTGTTGCAATTGATTTTGAGGATTTAGCCATAAACTGTTTTCCTAGCTTGATGTCAAAATGATGTCGCTTGGGTTTTGTCCGGGTTTTATAGTTTGAAGTATTACATTTAAATCTTTAATCCATCTTGAGTGAATTGAGTATACTTATTATATGGTGAAAGGTAGGGTTCCAGTTTCATTCTTCTGCATATGGCTAGCTAGTTTTTGAGTACCATATATTGAACATTACCCAATGTTCACTTTTATCAACTTTGTCACAGATCATATGATTGTAGGTGTGCAGCTTTCTGGGTTCTCTTTTCTGTTCCATACGTCTATGGATCTGTTTTTGTACCAATACCATGTGATTTGGAATGTTGTAGACTTATTGTATAGCTGAAGTCGGATAATGTGATGCCTCTGGCTTTTTTTCTTTTTGCTTAGCTTCCTTTAGCTATTCAGGCTAATTTTTTGTTCTATATTTTTGAATCTTATTTTTCTATTTCTGTTAAAAATGGCATTGGTAGTTTTACAAGAATGGCACTGAATCTGTAAATTGCATTGGGCAGTATGACCATGAATAATATTAATTCTTCCCTTCCATGAGCACGGAATGAATTTCTAATTGTATGTGTCATCTATTATTTCTTTCAGCAATATTGTGTAATTATTACAGAGATCTTTCACCTCTTTGTTTAGTGTATTCAGAGATGTTTTATTTTTATTGTGTATTGTAAATGTGATTGTGTTCTTGATTTGACTTTCCACTTGAACATTATAGAAATGCTACTGATTTTGTATGTTGAATTTTATTCTGAAACTTTACTGAAGTCATTTATCAGTTTCAGGAGCCTTTCAGCAGAGTCTTTGGGGTTTCCTGAGTGTAGAATCATATAGTCAGCAAAGATAAATAATCTGACTGCTTTTCATGTTTGGTTGTCTTTTATTACTTTCTCTTCTGTGATTGCTGTAAGATTTCCAGTACTATGTTGAATAGAAGTAGTGAGAGTGGGCATCCTTGCTTTGTTCCTGCTCTCAAGGGGTAGATCCAGCTTTTGCCCATTCCGTGTGATGTTGCCTATAGGTTTGTCATAGATGGCTTTTATTATTTTTAGGTATATTCCTGTGGTGACTCATTATTTGAGTATTTTTATCATGAAGGGGTATTAGATTTTATCAAAAGCTTTCTCTGCATCTATGGAGATGATCATAATTACATGGGTTTGTTTTTAATTTTGTTTATGTGGTGAATCACATTTATTGATTTGCACATGTTGAACTACTCTTGCATCTCAGAAATAAAAGCTACTTGATCATGGTATAGCTATTTGATGTGCTGATGGATTAGGTTTGCTAGTGTTTGGTTGGTGATTTTTGTGTCTATGTTCATCATGGATATTAGCCAGTAGTTTTTCTTTTTTTCATTGGTTATTTGCCAAGTTTTGGTATCAGGATGATTTTGGCTTCTTAGAATGAGTTAGAGAGGAGTTCCTCCTTAATTTTTTTTGTAATAGTGTCAGTAGAACTGGTATTAGCTCTTCTTTGTTTTTCCACTATAATTTGGCAGTGAATCCACCTGGTCAGGGACATTTGTTGGTTCACAGGGTTTTTTTTTTTTTTTTTTTTTGATTGATTCAATATGGGACTTCAGTATTTATTTGTTCAGAGTTGCAATTTCTTTGTGATTCAATTTGGGGAGGTTGTATGTTTTCATTAATGTATGTGTTTTGTCTAGATCTTTTAGTTTTTGTGCATCCAGTGTTCATAATATTCTCAGGATCTTTTCTGTTTCCGTGTGTTTGGCTGTAATGTCATCCTTGTTTCTGATTGTGCTTATTGGGATCTTTTTTTGTTTTGTTTTGTTAATCTAGCTAGAGGTTTATCTCTCTTGTTTATGCTTTCAAAGTCCCAACTTTTGGTTTTGTTGATCCCCTGTATGGATTATTGGGTCTCTACTTTATTCAGTTCTGCTCTGATTTTAGTTATTTCTTTCCTCTCATTAGCTTTAGGTTTAGACTGTTCCTTTTCTTCCGGTTTCCATAGGTGTAATGTTAGATCATTAATTTGAGGTTTTTCTAACTTCTTGTTTTTTTTTTTTTTTTTTTTTTTTTTTTTTGAGACGGAGTCTTGTTCTGTCGCCCGGGCTGGAGTGCAGTGGCCGGATCTCAGCTCACTGCAAGCTCCGCCTCCCGGGTTTACACCATTCTCCTGCCTCAGCCTCCCGAGTAGCTGGGACTACAGGCGCCCGCCACCTCGCCCTGCTAGTGTTTTTTTTTTTGTATTTTTTGGTAGAGACGGGGTTTCACCGTGTTAGCCGGAATAGTCTCGATCTCCTGACCTCGTGATCCGCCTGTCTCGGCCTCCCAAAGTGCTGGGATTACAGGCTTGAGCCACCGCGCCCGGCCTCTTTCTCACTTCTTGATGCAGACACTTAGTGCTATAAATGTTCCTCTTAACATTGTGTTTGCTGCATCTCAGAGATTTTGATATGTTGTGTGTCTTTATTTATTTTAAATAATTAAAAAAATTCCTTATTGTTTGTCCAAAAGTCCTTCAGGAGCAAGTTGTTTAATTTGCATGTCATTGTGTGGTTTTGGGAGATGTTCTTGGTATTGGTTTCTGGTTTTAATCCACTGTGGTTCAAGAGTGTAGTTGATATGATTTTAATTTTTTGTATTTATTGAGACTCGCTTTATGGCTGAGTGTGCGGTCACCCTTAGAGTATGTTCTGTGTGCAGATGAGAGGAATGTATATTCTGTGGTTGATGGGTAGAGTACTCTGTAACGTCTGCTAGGTCCAACTGGTGAAGTGTCAAATTTAAATCCAGGATTTTTTGTTATTTTGCAGTGATGATCTTTCTAATGTTGTCATTGATGCGTTGAGGTCTCCCACTGTTGTTTAGTGCCTAAGTCTTTTTATAGGTTTTGAAGTATATGTTTTATGAATTGGGTGCTCCAATATTGAGTGTGTGCATATTTAGGATAGTTAAGTTTACTTGTTGAGTTGAACCTTTTGTGATTATTTAATGACATTCTTTATCCTTTTTTAATTGTTGGTTTAAATTCTGTCCTATCTAACATAAGTGACTCTTGTTCTTTTTTGTTTTTCATTTGCATGATACATCTTCCTCCAACTCTTTACCTTGACCTATGGGTGTCGTTACATGGGAGTTCTGTCTCTTTAAGACAGCAGATGGATGAGTCTTTGTATTTTATACAACTTGCAAGTCTGTGCCTTCTAAGTGTGGTGTTTGGAACATGTAAATTCAAGGTTAATGTTGATATGTGACGTTTCATCCCATTGTGAAATTGCTAGCTGGTTGCTTTGTAGTTTCTATTGTATGGTTGTTTTATAGGGTCTGCAGACTACGTATTTTAATTGTGTTCTCATGGTGACAGAGGTTGTTCTTTCTTTTCCATGTTTAGGACTCCACTGAGGTTGCCTTGTAAGGCTGGTCTAGTGATTACAAATTCCCTTGTCAATTACTTGTCTAGAAAATATTTTATTCATCCCTTCCTTATAAAGCTAAGTTTGGAGGATTATGAAATTATTAGTTTAAGTTCTTTTAGAGTGTTGAAAATAAGTCTGTAATCCCTTCTGTCTTGCAAGATTTCTACTGAGAAGTCTCCTGCCAGCTTGATTGGGTTCCCTTTGTATTTGACTTAAATAATTTATGCCATTCAAACTTTGTGGCAAGAAGGAGCAAGTTTAAATAGTACTAAAAAATGGGTGAGATTAAATTCTTATGGAATGCTTTAATTGTTCATTAGCCTTCAACAGCTAAATGACCTGCACATTTTTATTATATATTTTTGTCATTCTGACCATGAAACTGACACCAGTTAACTGACTTGGAAGACCTAAACAAAATAGTGTCTTATTTTAAAATTGCTATGTTTATTATTACTATTTTAAACCATGTAGGTATTTCTTAAACCATGCAAAAATCTGCTAAAATCATTCTCTTAAGCATTTTCCTATAAGGTTAGTAGTTATGAAATAATTAATTTGTATTAAAATACAAAATGTTAAATTAATTTTCCAAATGTCAGAATGTTATAATGAGCAGTTTCTTTAGCAATAAGGGTTTGATATTCATATTTATAAAAATGATGGACAACGCCACATTAATCAGAAGAAAGACTGGTTTGTATGCCCAAGATTAGGGGCACTCAAACTTTGAAAGGCATAAAAACTTCCTATAGGAATTTTTTAAAGAAATACATGCCAGAATTTACACGAGAAATTTAAAAAGTGCTTCCAAAAGGCTAAGGAGTAGGTTAATCAACATTTTAAAACACTACATAGATAATTTTATTTTGCATTAAAACTTAACCATTGTGAAAAAGTATTAAACTTTTCAAATGTGTGTAAATCGACCAAGGCAATGTATGAATCAATGTTACACAATTTAATCTTAATTTTATTTTGATTAATTTAACTTAATTTGGCATGGTCTTAAGAAGGACTCATCAGGACTCATCCTTAAGAAGGACTTATCAGGGATAAGGGGAACTGCCAGATGCCTCTTGAAAGAGGAATATTTATTTATTTCATTATTTAGGCTTAAACAGGAACTGGTCTCAAGGCCAGAAACCAGAGAACTCCTTCACCTACTGTTCTTCTGAGGGAGGACTAGTGCCTCCAGGAGATGATTTTTTAAAGGGACTATTACTGGGCACATTGGGTAAGGAATCTAACCTGTTTCCTGACACTTTTAAGGGTCATAACCAGTAAATTAATCATCATGAGAAATTTTTGTAGGAATGCTTCTCCTTGAACTTTTATTTTTAATTTAATTATTCTGGGTTTTGTGGCGTGATACCATGAAATTAATATGATCAATTAATCTTGATTTATTTTTTTTTTCCTTTTCTGTATTCTTGCCAAACGTAACCCTGATTTCTTAATGTGAGAACAGTTGGACACTGCATTTTTAACTTGCCTTTACATTATTCTTGAATGC
Source organism: Rhinopithecus bieti (assembly GCF_001698545.2). NCBI lineage: Eukaryota > Metazoa > Chordata > Mammalia > Primates > Cercopithecidae > Rhinopithecus > Rhinopithecus bieti. The sequence continues at coordinate 2,265,832 of NW_016807365.1, forward strand.
ATAGTTTAGAGTGAACTGAAGAATATGGGTCAAGAAATTAAAATTTTCAACCGGGTGCGGTGACTCGCGCCTATAATCCCAGCACTTTTGGAGGCTGAGGCGAGTGGATCATAAGGTCAGGAGATCGAGACTATCCTGGCCAATATGGTGAAACCCCATCTCTACTAAAAATTACAAAAAAAATTAGCTGGGTGTGGTAGTGCACGCCTATAGTCCCTGCTACTCAGGAGGCTGAGACAGGAGAATCACTTAAACCCAGTAGGCAGAGGTTGCAGTGAGCTGAGATGTCACTCTACTCCAGCCTGGTGACAGGGTGAGACTGTCTCAAAGAAAATAAAAAAGAAAAGAAATTAAATTTTTTTTCAGGTCTTTCAGTTATGCATTCTGTGCTCATCTTTTTATCCTCACTTCACTATATCTCAATCCCCTAGGTGTTTGGCCATCAATGTAGACATGTTTCTTCATCTTTGCATAAAGACTTCCAGTTAAAAAAATAACTTGGTGGTCTTTAACAGATTGTGTATTCTGCAAGAGTGGAACTACCAATGCAGGTTTTCACAAATGTCTGACACACTATACATTCACTATTACTTGAGAGAATAGATGCACTCTTTTACTTTGAGTACTAATGGAACTAACATCACTGGACATTTCTGGCAAAAATTCTGATGTATTACTACACTGTAACTGTGAGAGTCAATGATGTGGACCGTAGTCTGTTAACCGGTGTCGAACGTTTTATCAGATCTGGATACAATTCCCAAGAATTTGCATCTTTTTAGATTGACTGAGTCTGACTGAATTCCTTACATTTAAAAAAAACACCACATGTTCTCACTCATAGGTGGGAACTGAACAATGAGATCACTTGTACTTGGGAAGGGGAACGTCACACACCAGGGCCTATCAAGGGGAGGGATTGCATTGGGAGTTATACCTGATGTAAATGATGAGTTGATGGGTGCTGACGAGTTGATGCATGCAGCACACCAACATGGCACAAGTATACATATGTAAAAAACCTGCACCTTATGCACATGTACCCTAGAACTTAAAGTATAATAATTAAAAAATAAAAAATCACAGGAGAAGTGCTGTCATAACCCAGAGATCCCTTTATCACTCTTTTCTTTGATAACTTCATGACATGAATAAAGAGAATTTTCAAAAAACAAATGCAAGATAGAATATATACAAAGATCTTGCCCTGAAGCATACCAGTGTTTGGCTTTATTCATCTTCCTCTTTCATTTACAGGAAGTTATCTTTAAATGATTACTATTCTGTGGGACATATTCTCACTTTTAAAGGAGGATGTCACCTGATCATTGATTTTCATTCTGATTTAATATTTCTTCAAGTTCTGGTCTTAACTTAAATCGCTAACTACATGAGTAGTCTACATATCCAATGCTAATTTTTATAGAAAACTTATACCTCATAACTGTACAAAAGGGATCATTGCATTGATATGGAACTTTACTTGGATACAACTGGAAAAGCAGCAGTTCTACATCAGCAAAAGATATAGATAGATAGATAGATAGATAGATAGATAGATAGATAGATAGATAATAGATAGATAGATAGATAGATACATAAATGATAATTTAAATGTAACCAACTCCTTAGAAGAATAGAGCTTGTTTGTTTGTTTGTTTAATAACAAGGTAAAATATTTGTATCTAACTTGCAAATTGGCCATTGGCCAGGGCGATGAATTGACTGCCTAGTTCCTGAAGACATGCTGTAGTGACTTTGATGACCATTGGCAAAACTGTAGTTACTCCCTAGCAATTCCCATTAAAATCAATGTTGTGTGGAATTAAATGTGGCACAAATATATGTGTCACTGCTTCAGGGCCAGCCTTCTGTTAAAATTAGTAAGTGTCATGTAACTCTTATGTGGAAGTGTCTGAGAACTAATTTAGAACTCTAGATTTAAGAAAGCAGTTGACTTGTTTATTACTAAATACATGTCTTGTTTTGATATTTCTTTTCATTTTCTTTTTTCTTTCATATATTGAAAATTAGGAATTTTCAATAAATCTAACTGCACTGTAGAGTAAGCCTAGTAGAACAATACATTTAAAAAGAAGCTTTAAAAGGTTAAGAGAAGCACAAGCATCCAGATATTGTTCTTATATAGATGAAAATATTTTATTTCCCAAGATATATTGTTAAACCCTATTACTAACATCATGCATACAATAGAATTTCTTTGTAATCTCATATTCTAAAATTATAACCAAACATGGGAACCAATTTTTTCTATGTCTTAGTTATTTTTAATAAAATAACTTGGCTAATATTAGGAATTAGTTATAATGAGATTTGATCTAGGATATTATATCAAAGAACTGACAAAAAAAGAAATAATAAAACAGGCTAATTTCTTTTTTTTTTTTTAAAGGATTATTTACTAACTAAGGATAAGGTATAGGGACGACACAAAGGATGATGCTGTCAGTACCTGAGGCTAGTGTTAGCAGGACCCTGTTTTCCTCCTGTAATCTAGGATTCAAACACAGAACGGGTAGGGTAAGTCATGCAATTACCAGAATCTGAAGTTAAGGAAAACAATAAAGATAAGGTTACCTAATAGAAGCTGTGACCTAGACATTGACCTATATATTAATGAAGGCTGTAAAATTGTTTGCAATGTATTCTACATGGCTTTTCAATCTGGAAAATTTCACTACAAGGCAGAGAGTTAAAAACTATTTTTGGGACAATGCCTAAAGAATCTGAATTCACCTTCAAGGGAAATGAGTCAAAGAAAACTATTCAAAATGCATGCATTATTAGATTTAGAAAATATCAATACTGGTTTCATTTTCATTAGCACCAAATTGATGCTACCTAATCTTACTTTCCTCCTAAATTTATGTGTATGTGTTGGTAGAGGAGAGAAAAAATTAAAAAATACCTTATTGTAAACACAGCCTCAGCACTTTGGTTGAGTGATTTTTGTTAAAATTATGAAAACATCAAGAAATATAAAGGAGAAATCAGACGTATTTTTTTTACTAAACTCATGCTATGATATTTTACATTTGGAGTATAATAGGCAGTACTACTCTTGGAATGAGATTTGGCAAGAATTTGGGTCAAAGACATCGTTTATCCACTCCTAAAATTGATAGAAAACATATATATGCATGTATAAATTGATATGTAAACTTCACATATAAAGGAGAAGCAAGGCATAGTATGAGGAAAAAGTAAATACATAAAATATTGATATAAAAACATTGTCAACTAGAATATGAGGTCATTTTATAATCTTGGATTTGCAGAGGAATAATTAAAACTTGAAAGGGTATGTGATTTCCTCAAGGATACAAAATTAGCACCGGGACTGAGCTTTAAGTTGCCTCTTTTAGCTTTGCTGGGTCTAATCCCACATACAGGAATGCATAAATTACAATAGAGAAGTGAATTATCCCTTTTCTCTTTTACTTTTCTGGTTATCTGTTGAACTCGTTTTTTCTTCCTTGGGAATTTTCAATGCTTTCTACAAGCAAGATAATAAAACTTATTAATCTATTAATCTAGTGAAGAAACTGGAACTCATTGTAATAATACTTGAAGCAGTGTAATGGATTCCATTTGGAAATGCCCTCTATGATCATTGAAATTATCATCAAAACACATTTAATACATTTTCATAGGCCAGGTGCTTGATCTCCAGGAATTTGCCTCCACTCAAATTTAAAGAGAACTTGACAAGATTAAATATTTGCACACAGAATGACAATTCTTTCAATCCTCTCTTCGTTTTCCTTTCAAATTAGTTCATTTGGAAAGTTCTTAAAGTATCAAAATGAGTATCTTCATCTACTTTGTGAAAATTAGGATTCATGCTATTCTTCTCTTTCTAGAAGGCGAACTCGAGGTGGAGTCAGCTCTCTGTGATTCTCCTGGTGTTTGATGTTATAAATAATATCACTCATTATAGGACACCTGATAGAATGTAAAAGCCACAAATATCAAGAGTTCAGTTAGATTCTTGAATTGCTTTACCCTAACATAAAGCAGGTACTCAATAAGTAATTGTCAGTAAATTGGTTATAAAAGTCTATTTATTAATTATAAATTAATTATACCATATTTGTCATGTAGGCAGGTGTAAAATTTACTATACCTTACTACATGACAAACACGATATTTTGTCATCTAATTCTCAAAAGAAACCTGAGTAGTATCATTATGCCCAATTATTGATGAAGAAACAGAGGTTTTAGGAGTGCAAATAAATTATCCAAGTCCCCAAATATGGTTTTAGAAACTATTTGCAATCAGGCGGGTCTCATCTATAATTTTTGTCATTAACAACTGTTCTTTAACTCACATCCTCCATTTTCCAACCTTCTGAGATGTCTTTCCATCATTCCCTCTAGAAATTTTCACAACTTTTGATGTAAAGAATTGGAACATGGGTCCAAAGCCTAAGAGTTTCTGTCTATGCTAAAACAAAAGCTTCTTTTAAGTTACTAAAAATAGTTGAAATGTGAAAAAGGTGAAGTATGTATTTAGTACAATGATACTTTCTCATTTGGCATCATGTGTACTCCCATGTCCTTGCACCTAGCTATTCATCGCTCCCATTTCATTTCTAAACCTCTGAAGAACTTATTTTTCAGGGTTTTCATTTTTTTTTTTTTTTTTTTCCCATTCCAGCATGTGTTTTAAGCTCAATATATCTCACTAAACCATTGTGATGAGTTAAGTGAGTCCTCATGGGTTAGTATATTGCCTTTTAGGGTGTTACAATTGTGTTCTAATGCGGGTATTGTGAAGGTAATATACTAATTTTCTGCAGTGCTTCTAATGATGAGATTTACCAGATGATAAAATACTGAAAGAAAGCCCATTAGATTTACGACATTCATGCTTTTCTCCAGAAAACCATTTATTTGCAGCTTTTTTTTCAAATTTTGTCTATTGTCTCATACTTCAGCACCTCAGAGCAAGAGGGTGGGACTGGTGTCTTCCCATTTGCTAAGATCTCTGCTCTTTTAAGCCCCAGGTACCACAAAACTTTGTTGTTGCTTGCATCTCCTGTCTTCCCAGTAGTCTCTCCTCATTCAAATTTCTGGCTCAAAGACCTCCTCTCTATATCAGTTCCTCTTATAATCGTTGTGCCTTTGCTGTCTACATGGAAAATCTATTTTAGGGCATCAGGTTCTCAGTTCTTTGATTTCATTTCTGGTGGCTTTTGCCTCACTTTGGATACACACAATCAAAGGTCAAACCAAGTATTCACCATCAGGGCTGCAATTAGAATGGTGCAAGTGAGGCCGGGCGCAGTGGCTCACACTTGTAATCCCAACACTTTGGAAGGCGGAGGCGAATGGATCACAAGGTCAGGAGCTCAAGACCAGCCTGACCAACAGGGTGAAACCCCGTCTCTACTAAAGATACAAAAAAAAAAAAAAATTAGCCAGGTGTGGTGGCACATGCCTACATCCTAGAGACTCAAGAGGCTGAGGCAGGAGAATTGCTTGAACCCTGGAGGCCGAAGTTGCAGTGAACCAAGATCATGCCACTGCACTCCAGCCTGGCAACAGAGCGAGACTCCATCTCAAAAGAGAAAAGAAAAAAAAAGTATGACATAAGTGAAGCACTTTCTTTGGGTGCAGAATTTAAGGAATGCTAATATAACTTAATAATAGAATAAATATATTCCAATGCAGTATTTAAAAAAATAGAGATCCATTGCAAAAATTCCACAAGAAATAGTTTGTCGAAATCTAAAAGATACGATCAGTAAGTTGAAATTAAATAAAAGTTAATTAAGACCTTTGTCAAGAGAAATTATCAAACATAACAATTCTCTCAATTAAAATGAGTAAGCAAAAGAGTACATTTTGAAAATATTATAGTATATTCAGGTTTTGGTATAAATGAGATATTTAAACTTAAAAACTAGATCATATGTTTCAATACTCTACTTTTCAGGTTTTCATTATTTTTTAAAACTACTTTTATGTTCTGGAAAAAATAACCATTAAAAAGCACAGGAAGACATGTATACAGCCGCAGACACTTTCCTTTTGCCTTAGGCTCCAGTATGGTTCTACATGGCACTACCCATGACCATTTGTAGTTGATCCATTCTCCTATGAAATTCCACCTATCACACAATTACACACTCCCAAGACAGTGAGATAAACTCATTCACACAAACACACACACACACCCACACACACACACACACACACCCCTAATTGGATTGGCAAAGACAGTCTATTCCATATGAAAATTTAGGCCAATGTAACCCTCCTCTAGAGGTCTGATTTATAGCTTTTAACTCTAAATCTTATCTAAAAACCCTGAGTTGTCAGAACCCAACATAATCTCTGACTTCAATGTGTACTGAGGCCACAGCAACTCCAAGAAATCTTAAGTAAGAGTTTTGTATATCTTAAAGTCTTGGTGAGAAACTCTAAAAGAATCCTGATGTATATGACAGATTATTTCATAGAATAACTCAATCCTTTTTTCAAGCTTCCTTATTCCACTGTTGCCAGCATGTTGTTGGTTCTCAGGGAATAGAAATAATTTCCAGTTGGATATATCATCCAAAACTTTTAATTTGGTTTCAAAATCCCCAAAGCCAACCTTGGAGTAGAACAATTACTGTATTTACTTTGGCACAATTATTTTATCCCAATACCAACTTCCTTCATACATGCTTACTTGAAATGTAACACTTTAAATTAATGTAGTAATGACTTTTGCGTACGAATGATTTTAACATTTTGGAAAAAGAAATCACTTATTTTACAAACATTCAAGACACGTTGATTCTAGGGAACTTTTCTGCTGCAAAACTTTCCCGTGAAAATTGATAAAGGAACATTTCTATGACCATTAAGCAACAAGCATGATCAAATAAAAAATGACATTAAAATCCATCAATAATTGAAAGGCCTATTGTACAAGAATATTGTACATATATTACATGTACAATTACATGTACAAAAAATATTACATATTTTCTTCACAGTATAGGTTTAGTAAATTCTGTTTTCATATATGTACTTTAACTTTATAAAAAGTTCAATAGTAATAACAAATTATCCAAATATATATTGACTATTAGCATATGTAGTTTTTTTAGTTTTTGGGGGTTTATTTTATTTTATTTTTTAAATATCTAGATATTGTGCTAAAGTTCTATGTTCTCTGTAAACATTAATGATTGTTCCAAAATAAATAATTTAACATTATATTAGAGCAATTTTGTATAGATTATTCATTGAAACTAGGTTTTGAATCTGTTTTCCACATTTAAAAAATAAATCATATAGACTACAAAATGGCAATCAAAAATTTTTTACAAATTGGTTTGTGAGGTTTACTAAGATCTTAATTTTTATTGGTGATTGAGTTTATAATTTAGAATGATGATGATAAGTTTGAAAATATTCCCATATTTGCTATTCTATATATTTAAAATAGAAAAAAGTACCATTAGATAATATACATGTAGCATAAACTTGATATACTGTATTATTTCATTTATATGAAGTTCTATAACTGATAAACTATAGTGAAATAAATCAGGCTACCTGTATTCCTTTATGGGAAGGGTGGGGTAGATACTGGTTGGGTAAGAGAAGTATATGTGCTCTTTATCCTCTCAGTGTAGCAGGTTTCACTGGTGTATCCATTCATCAGAACTGTTGAACAGTAATATTTAAGATCAGTGCAATTCACTGAATATAAATTATACCACAATAAAATAGAAACAAAACATACTGTTCATTGAAGACTATATTTTACAGATTTTTAAAAGTCTACAAAGTCAATTTTTTGAATAAACAAATGAAGATGTAACATATCAGGTAGTGATATATATTATGTACAAAAAGGGAGGGGGTAAAATGTGAGGGAATGGGTGGTGGGCTATTTTAGACAGTGGTGAGGTAGATTTCTTGGAGAAAGTGATGCAGTACACGAGTGAAGACAGGAACTAAAGGAGGCCCTGTGCCACGTAGGCATCCGGAAGAGGAGCCATTTCAGGCAGAAGGAAATTTACAGGCTTTACTAACATGGGAAAGTACTTATGTTTAATTACAGCAAAATGACTGAAACCAAGTGAATAACAGGGGAAAAAAAAGAGCTAAGTTTTGAAAATATATTTTTCAATAGAGCACAATAAGCCAAGGTAAACAAAATTTATCTCCTTATTAAATATAATTTAGTTTTCCAAGTTGTCCCAAGGTGTTTTTTTTTTTAATAAGTATACTTATGTGTTAGATAAGTGTATGTAGCAGAAATAATTTTTACAAGATCGAATTACTCAAAGTAGTTTCAGCAGATGCTGGAAACCTTACAGGATGAAAGCTTCTTTTTCTGTTGAAGGAAATAGCACAGCAGGAAGGCCTTCTGTGATGTAACTCTGTGACTTCTTCACCTTCTGCTGGATGCCACTTGATATCTCAATAAAGTTACTTGGATATCTTGGCCTATTTTGATTTTATTATCGCTCCTTCTCAAAATATATAGGTAAAGTATAAAAATCTCTTTAAGCTAATTAGAAAGTTCTGCAGATAGTAAGACAGCAGTTTTAACATTATAATGCTTGAACATAGAGCACAGAGATCTTGAACTATTAAATTAGATTCAAAAGGTTATGCTATTTCATTTTTAGCTTTGCATTTGAAAAGCTTAATTATGATTTGATTTTATAACACAATAAAAATATAACCATTTCATAATGGTTTGGAAGAGTTAAAGGCATTGATAAAATGTGAAATGATATAATTTAACTATATTTCTTTTCAAAATATTATTTCTATTAAAACAATTATACCTAGATGACCTTGGGTACGGCAATGACTTTTAGATACATCATCAAAAGTAGGATTCATAACAAAATGATAATCTGAACTTAATTGAAATTAAAAACTTCTTCCCTGAGAAAGACAATGTCAAATGAATGAGAAGACAAGCTACAAACTGGGAGAAAATATTCACAAAAGACACATCTGATAAAGGACTGCTATCCAAAATATACAAAGAACTGTTAAAAGTTAACAACAAGAAAACAAACCACTCATTTTAAAAATGGGCCAAAAACCGTATCAGGCACCTAACCAAAGAAGATATACAGATAGCAAATAAGCACATGAAAAGATGTCCCACGTCAGATGTTATCAAGGGAATGTAAATTTAAATAATAATGAGATAACACTACATACCTATTAGAATGACCAAAATTCTAAACCCTGATGACACTAAATGCTGGTGAACATGTGGAGCAAGAAGAACTCCCATTCATTGCTGGGGACTGCAAAATGATACAGCGCTTTTGGAAGACAATCTGAAAGTTTCTTACAAAACTAAAAATGCTTTTACTATAAAATCCAGCAGTCATTCTCCTTGGTATTTACTCAAAGAAGCTGAAAGCATCCATCTGCACATAGATGTTTGTAGCATCTTTATTCACAATTTTCAAAACTTGGGAGGGAGCAACCAAGAGGTTCTTCAGTAAGGGAATGGATAAACAGACTGTGGTGCCTTCAGACAATGGACTATTATTCAGTGCTAAAAGTAAGTGTACTGTCAAGCCTTGAAAAGACATGAAAAAACTGTAAATTCATGGAAAAAGGCAATATGACAAGGCTATATACTCTATGATTTCACCTATTTGACATTCTGTGAAAGGCAAAACTATAGAGAAAGTGAAAACACCAGTGATTGTCAGGGGGGTGTGGGGAGGGAGAAATGAATCGGCAGAAAAGAGAGGAATTTTTTGGTCAGTGAAAATAAGTCTGTATGATGCTATAATGATAGAAACATCTCATTATACATTTAGTCAAAGCCACAGAGTGTAAAACACAAAGAATAAACCCTACATAAACTAGTATTTGAGTGATAATGATGTGTGAATGAAGGTTCATCAATTGTACAAAGGTACCACCTTGGTGAAGGATGCTGATAATAAAAGTTATGCATGGGTAGGGACAGAAATATATAGAAAATATCTATACCTTCCTCCCAATTTTTTGGTAAACCTAAAGCTTCTCTGTGAAGAAAATTCTTTAAATATGACAAAAAACTATACAACAAATTGGATAGTCCATATTCAAATCTTCACAATCCATTTTATTGATTGATTGACTGGTTGATTGAGATGGAGTTTCACTCTTGTTGCCCAGGCTGGAGTGAAATGGCGCCATTTCAGTTCACTGCAACCTCCGCCGCCCAGGTTCAAACAATTCTACTGCCTCAGCCTCCCAAGTTGCTGGGATTACAGGCATGCTCCACTACACCTGGCTAATTTTGTACTTCTAGTAGAAATGAGGTTTCTCCAGGTTGGTCAGGCTGGTCTCAAACTCCCAACCTCAGGTGATGCACCTGCCTTGGCTTCCCAAAGTGCTGGGATTACAGGAGTGAGCCACTGTGCCCGGCCCTCCATTTTGTTTAAGAAGAAATCTCATAGATATTTCTGCTTCCTGAACTTATTGAGATATAATCTGTGTAAAATAAAATGCAATAAATTTTTAATTTAATGAGTTTTGACAACTGCAAACAGCTAGGTAAATACCACCCCAAACAAGGAATAAAATATTTTCATCATTCCAGAAAGTAACAACATCCTCTTTCCAGACAATTTTCTCTCCCATTGTTGTCATCATCATCATCCTCATTGTCTTAATCATTCGGAAATACCCTAGGCAGCCCTGTTGATATCTAGTTTCTATTTAAAAAGTCTTCAACCTATGAATAGAGTGCAGTAATTAGAAATAGACTGGCTATAATTGCTGCCTAAAGAGACTGGCTAGCCGTTAAGGTCAGGCCTCAGTGGATAGAAACACTTGTCTGGGGAAATCAAGGACCAGAGGTTGATTCACAGATCAAGAAATTTATATTTTGTCTCCATAGTTGGATGTGATTGGAGTCAGGAGAAGGGATCACAATAACCAAACCCATGGAAGACAACTATGGGACAACATGCAAATTTGTTGATTTATAATAAGAAATATAATTGACAAAGGAAAGGCACTGGAATGTTTGAATATTAAGTAGTACATTTTCTCCTTGTAGGAACATGGAAGTTGGAAGCCAAATTTCATTTCTAAAGATGTGATTAGAATCCAAGTGAATTAAATGAGTTTATTGCTTATAATGGTTTGAGTTCCTCTGATTTTGCTAGCTCAATGCATCCACTTGTGTTATAGGAATAGACATCTAAAGTTTTCTGTTTAAAATTTCCTTTCTCTTGACATTGCTGAAGAGAAAGTGACATATTCTCTCTCTTAAATGTCCATTTTTTTCCAAGAATGTGGTATTTTTATATTTTTGAAAATGTAATATGTATTGACAAATGATCATATAGAAATAAACAATAATTTATAGAGTATTTTTTTGAGGGTACTCAGTTTTATACTAAGGACTTCCCATAAATTTTTCCACTTAATCTTTATAACAATACAAAGAGATAGAATTATATTCCCATTTTATTGATAACAAAGACATATTTATTAATCTCACTCTAAGATGTAGGGAATATTTCTCTGAGTTATATTGATACCTGGCTTTCTCACTAAACAACAATAAAATAAAAGACTTTTTCTAATTTGCCACCTAACTCACACCGGGAGCCACATCATTTATATGCAACCGTGTACATTCAAGTAGTAAATTGGATTATAGATTTTTCTAAAATGAATCATTGTAAGAAAAAATTTGCTGTCATTTTAGACTAAACATTTTATTCGAGATAGGCTTTATCTACTACACTAAAGGCAAACATGGAAACAGCTTTCCAGATACTTTCTGCTACTCATAATATGGCACAATTTTAATATAATTCTGTTAATGTAAAGGTTATGCCGACTTTAATTCCTATTTAGCCATACTTCTGAATCCTCTCAATGAAGTATTGCAAACTCCACCTTTGCCTTAAATTAGACATCCTAGTTCTTTCATATCCAAATATGCAATTCATTTTGGTATGTTGCTAGGGATCTTGCCTGATATATAATCATTCGAAGTGGATAGACAAAATAATTTATCAAGCTTTAAAATTCTGATGATAATTTTGGTGGATTCAATATCATGTGGGAAATAAAAACAAGGAATCTACAAGAAGTGCAGTGAGTTAGTGTTTAATTGGGAGTAATTCTTGTAACTAATTAATTTAGAACTAGGCAACAGTCTTGCCTCTCCTCCATGTTCCTCTGTGTTCTTGAGAACAAGTCAACTAACCTCATTAAGAGTTTTTGTTTGTTTTGCTTTGCTTTTATGTACTATTATTGTTTTTCCCCCGTGAGGCAACTAGTCGAATATTTGTTTTTTTCTTCAACACTGACCAGAGGAACAAGGTCTATTTTTACTTAATTTCTTAGGCTGAGGTTGTATTTTTAAAAGTATTTGGTTATGGTAGGGCTCTGTTGCTTTTCTTACTACCACAATACACACAACTAGAACAGGAAATGGATCCTATAGCTGCCACATTATCAAACCTCAAGCTGGAGCGACAATTTAACAGGTACCTTCTCTTGGTAGGGCAAGCTGATGTCCTTTAAAAGATATTGTTAATTGAGCTATATTCCACTGATGTAATGAGATCTTGCCACAATTATTTATAGAGAACCTTTGACTGAAGCTTTGTCTGTACTCTTTGATTAATATGTTACTCCTTTGCTGGCAAAGCAAATAACTTAGACTCTTCCAGAAGCCTAATATCTTATGGTCTATGTATTTTCTTTGGCTGAAAAAGTTAACACTGTACTTTGAGTTAATTATAATTTGGGTCTGTTCTCAGTGATACTTGGCAAGTTAAGATGCTTAGGCAATTACTCATGTAAGCACATAGCTTTGTTCAAATGCAAGAACAAACCCACCAGAGGAAAAGTGCTAAAAAAGCCGAAGTACCCCAGGATCTTGGATTGATAATCTGTGGCTTTATGGTAACAGTAGACTCAGTCTTACCTTGTGGCATTATTAGTAACTGGGCTTGTTTCAAAACCTGGGCAATAATATAGATGTATTTATTTTTCAAATAATACAGATCATAAGAGGAGGATCAAAAAGATAAGCAAAATGTAAATTGTTTTTAAAATCCATCTTGGTAGCACTTTTTTTGTTTACTTTATCATTTACAAATTTAATTGAATTTTATTTATTTATTTATTTATTTATTTATTGAGATGGAGTCTCGCTCTGCCGCCCAGGCTGGCGCGATCTCTGCTCACTGCAAGCTCCGCCTCCCGGGTTCACGCCATTCTCCTGCCTTAGCCTCAGTAGCTGGGACTACAGGCGCCTGCCACCGCGCCCGGCTGATTTTTTTTATATTTTTAGTAGAGACGAGGTTTCACTGTGTTAGCCAAGATGGTCTCCATCTCCTGACCTCGTGATCCGGCGGCTTCGGCCTCCCATAGTGCTGGGATTACAGGCGTGAGCCACTGCGCCCGGCCTACAAATTGTATTAAGTACCTTCAAGCTCAAAAGTTAGTTTGAAGTCTGCTAAGAATTCACTATCTTTTATCTCCTATACATGAGTAAATAAACATGTAATAGGGTTCTGTATTACTCCTAAAAGGTCAAATCCAACAAACATTGGAGTTCATGTTATCACTTTTCTGAAATTCATAGAGACGGGTTATATAGACAAGTTCATATAGAGAGGTGAGTATAATATTGACCTATCTGAACTGACAAAAGGGGCTCTTACTTATATGTTTTTGAACCAGAAATGATTTGGTTTCAATCATTCAGAGTTATATATAAAGAGTTATAATATATGGCTCTCCATATATGAAACTCTCCCTCTCTCTCTTTCTGTCTACATATCGAGAGAGAGAATGAAAGTGAGACTTCATATATGTACATATATATGAAGCATGTGCTATGTATAATTTCATGTGTTACATATATGTATATCTAGGTATTATATATAAGTATATTGTGAAACTAATGTCTTCATACCCATTTTGAAAAACATACTTTCCTAGTTAATTTCATATACAAGAGGTGAGGTGTGCTGCTGTGTATCGTATGACTTTGTACGCCATGAAAGACCTTTCATAAAAGGAATAATTAGCTTATCATTGGCTTCATTATGTACAATGTATTGTTTTCTCTTCCAGTTTTTTGGTGTCCAATATTGAGTTGCTGAATTCCATTCTTACTCATTTCAGTGAATTCTTACCAACCTTTCAAGATCCAATGGAATTATACAATCCTTACATACTGCAATAAGATATTACCATTGATAGGCCAGGCATGGTGGCGCATGTTTGTAATCCCAGCATTTTGGGAGTTGGAGGCAGGCGAATCACTTGAGGTCAGGAGTTTGAGACCAGCGTGGCAAATATGGTGAAACCTCATCTCTACTAAAAATACCAAAATTAGCCAGGTATGGTGGCAAGCGCCTGTATTCACAGCTACTTGGGAGGGTGAGGCAGGAGAATCGTTTGAACCTGGGAGGCAGAGGTTGCAGTGAATCAAGATCACACTAATGCACTCCAGCCTGGGCAATAGAGGGAGATTCAGTCTCAAAACAAAACAAAACAAAACAAAACAAACAAACAAAAAAAACAAAAAACAAACAAAAAAAAACAAACAAAAAAAGCCGGGTGCGGTGGCTCACAACTGTAATCCCAGCAGTTTGGGAGGCCGAGGCGGGTGGATCACGAGGTTAGGAGATCGAGACCATTTTGGCTAATGTGTTGAAACCCCGTCTCTACTAAAAATAAACAAAGTTAAAAAAATTACTCTTGATCGTTTTCATTTTGTAAATCGGAATTAAGGTTTTTTTCATTTTAATCAATTTTTGACTAAAGACTGACAAATGCTTGGAAACAAATATCAGACCAGTTATATATTTTGATTTAATTTCTTGCATAAAATGAACAGTGACATTTTTCAATTTAAATTAGGAGTGGATTATTAGAGATTATGAAACCTAAGAAGTGAGATAATATCCTATTTGGAAGAGACTTTTCTCCTTCCACCAATTCCTTTCATCTAAGTTATCACCACTGCTTATTGGTACATAAATCTGGGAAAACCAACAAAAGAAAACAATTCTTTTGATTCCCATGAATTTGATTAAATCTGACAAGTTGCTTTATTTCCTTAAGCCAGAAGTCCCTGCTTAACTAAAATAGTCTTTCCCACCAAATGTTTGCAAATGTTTTAGTTTTATTGATAGATATTACATATCTTGCCTTGTCTTGCTTCAGGGCTTACTTGTTTTTGAACTTTGTTCATTATTGGATTGTATTTCTACGATTAACATTTTATATACAAATATTTTCTACTGGAAGCCCTCATCTGGAAAATCCCTTTCATGGCCTTTTTTATTTTCTCTTAAATGATGACCTTAAAATCACATAAAATATTATGAAAATAAACTTCCTGGGGATGTGTCATAATAGGCATGTTTAAATTTTACTTAAGACGTTTAAGTATCTTTTAATTGTTCCATAGAACTTGACTTGCCAACTTATTTTTTAAAGTGATTTTTTCATATCTTTTTACTCTTGACTATTTATTTAAGTTCATTTACTGTGTTCACATGATCAGAGTTTCTAATCCAGTGAAAAGAAAACAGTTTTGCACAGATGCTTATTCAAAATCACTTTACAGAAGGTAATAGACTTAGAGATTTTATAATAAAGTTACTATTTGGCAAGGACACATAGACAACCCATCCAGTGGTTTTAATGTTAGCTCATGTGAATCAGTTTTGCAAAACTTAACATCCTTTGCTATTTGGGAAATAAAAAAAAAAAATGCAGTGATTTTCATTATATCCTAATATTTAAAACTTTTAAGTAAATTTGTAAAGCATATTCTTTATATGCATAAATTAGAGCAAGTTTTATTTTATAACATAAAAAGAAAAAACTATAATGCAAGCAGTTATTTTCATTTAAACTTGTGAAAATACAGGTGATGCCTTTACACATGATTATTGAAAACTTAAATATATACATTCTTTTGAAAGGAGAAATTAGAAGCTTTTAACAAAAATGTGTATCTATACATTTTTTATATAAAAAAATTCCAAATCTAG
>NW_016807365.1:2281933-2305475 GCF_001698545.2 Rhinopithecus bieti
AGAGCAAGTTTTATTTTATAACATAAAAAGAAAAAACTATAATGCAAGCAGTTATTTTCATTTAAACTTGTGAAAATACAGGTGATGACTTTACACATGATTATTGAAAACTTAAATATATACATTCTTTTGAAAGGAGAAATTAGAAGCTTTTAACAAAAATGTGTATCTATACATTTTTTATATAAAAAAATTCCAAATCTAGGCAGCTGCCTTTATATGGTCACAAATGTTGTACATAAAATAATTCCTGGTAGCATTCTTTTAGTGAGTGATAAAAAAATAATCTAAATATTCATCAAGAGGAAAATAATTTGATATATTGCAACATTATGCAATGATTTTAAATAGTTTCATGCCTATATGCTTACAAAGTATCATCCAGAGCACTCAGGAACACTCACTTTTAGAAATCTCTATGGAGGCCAATACATAAACAACATTAATCATACTTAAGAATTTGGAGAGAAAATTATTATGGTAATTTAAGTGTTTCCTGATGTAGATTAACCTTAAGGTCATGATGTGCACAAAATCTTCTATACATGAACATTAGGACCATTCACATAAAAACTAAAGCAGAAGCCTAGAGAAGGTCATTTCTACAACAGGTTCATGTGATGAATCAGCCTAAATTCTAAAAGCTCAAGGCAACAAATGTCCAGCTCAAATACAATGACAAACTCCTTTAGAGACAACAAATAGAGTCACCTAAGTTGATCTCTTTTCCCAATAGACATTATGACATAAATAAGGGGATACACTGTATCATTGTATAGAGTAACAAAACTTTGCTCATGGAATTAATTTAAATTGCCTTAACACCATGGGGCAAGGGGGCAAACAACCTTTTTTTTTTTTTACTATAAGACAAATTATGATGTTGAATAAACTTATTACAGCAAAGACAGAATTCTCATTTAATCCAATCATCTCTACAGTGAGAAGCCAACTCTGTCTAAAGCATGCTTGTTTTCTTTTCAAGAGGAGGTCATCATTAAGGTATGCACATGTAAAGTGTATTTCTCGTTTGTAGTCTTGGAGGGCATTTATTGTGAGAACAAATGAACATTTTTTTAGTCATTGCAAGCTATAGATAGAGAAAAATATTTAATCATGTACTTTATTCCTGTAAGAGGATTCAGAATACATGGTCTCAGTAGTAGTTATCTTCAGAGCAATAATCAGACCACATACACGAACACATACTAAATGCCTTGCACTTACATTTTCAGACATAGGGCTTGTTCTTGCTGAAGACGCAACACTGAATTATTGTGGAATACTTTTAAATGGGTGGTTTCATTTATACAGAGGATGTTGATCCACCTGGATTCCAAACTATATTAATATCAATAACAAGATTAATAGTTCCTGTTAAGAGAGTACCTACTAGGAGCCTTAAATACATTATTTTTCAGACTCACAGGAGCATTACAAAGTAATAAGGATTATTATTGAGCACTTAGGATATGCCAGGTGTTGTAGTAAGCTCTATCCTTATTATATATTTTAATTCTCATATGTTACATGTTTTAATTATAATTCTCACGCAGCATACATATGATAAAAGAAAATAAAAGTGAGATAAGGGAAAATTGGGATGCAGAGGCCTTTGTATGTCTTCCCCGAGATTTCACAATTTTTTAGAGCCAAATTCATGAGAAACTTGGGCAATTCTTGTGCCAAACCTATTGCTATTCTTTGGCTATCAGAAACTGACCTTATCTCTGTATCTTATTTGAATTGAGTACTTAGATGGTAAAGAATAAAAAGAAAAAAGTAAACTAAATAACCAGACAGAAACAAACATGTATACAAAATAGTTTATAAACTAATTTTTAAAAATAAAAGTAGGGACTTTGGAAAGGTATAAAAGAGACAATTATTCTAGTTTTGGTGAATAAAATATATACAGTTACATTTCTCACATTTTCCCACAACAGTAAATGATGGAGAAATACCAAAATAGTAATATTAATAGTAATAGAAGAAATAACAATAACTACAATTTAACTGTTTAGTCTGAGAATGATAATGTACTAATAAAATCTAAATGTTTTAGAACAAGAGTAAACATCACCTTGACAATGATATAGTAATGTTTCAGAAGAGGGAAGTCTAAACTGAGGTACTTAAGGTCTTTGGGGATTGTGGTAAAGTGATTTAAACTGAGTCATTTAGGTATGGAATTAATTGAGATTATGCAGAGGTTATGATACAGTAATTTAAGACTAGTGGGCAGAGCGAGATACATCTGGAAAAAAGCAGCCTCGATAAGTAAACTGTTGTTTGATAAATTATTTATTCATATGGGCAGAATGGTGTCTCTAATAAATTGACCTGTGAAAATTTCATGAAGAAAATAAAATTAGTTGGCTTATGGTTTTATCCTTTCATAGAAAATGTTTTTGAAGCAAACAATAAAAAGTTTTGTTAACATAGGTGGTTTCTTATTTCTCAGAACTCTCTTGTAGTAAGTTTTCAACCTAAGCTGGAGGACAAACGATAATCATCTGCACAAATAATCAATCAAGATCAATACCACTGTCTTCAGGGTCATGATTGCATATCAGATTTCTGGTGGGATCATTTCAACTATCATATAGGTTAGGTTTTTATGTTTGTTTGTTTGTTTGTTTTGGCTGCATGATCATTGATTGTCATATCAGAGTGGCTACATAGAAACATTTTTGATTATGAAAACCCAATATTTGAATGCTGAATCACAGACAAATAGTAATAGAAATATTTTACATTCTAAGCCAAGAGCCAAAAATGCCCAAATTAAAGCAATACAATAGAACCCATGACCAAACCAAAAAGCTTTAATGATCGGATGTGGGGATACTAGATTTATCACCTTGACTTGTAATTTTTTTAAAGTTTCCCATATTTTCTTAATAAAATAAAAATAGAAAGAACTATAGGAATATGAGTAAACTTTCCTCCTATAAAATGCCTCATGTTTCATCCCGACAGGCCAATATTATTTCTCGTACTGCTGTATTTTGAAGTACCACCTCCTCAGTGTTATGAAATCTCCAGGTGATGATTTCTATGGCCTTACTGAAGTTGTTCAGTGTTCCTGATAATATCTGAAGCATAGATAGTATGGTTTAAAGACAGGAGAAAACTACTCATAATTAGATATGAGTACTGTTCAATATCTCAAAATGAGGCCCTGTTTTTCTCTTTCTTGAAAGAAATTATCTAGAGTTCTCTTTTTCTAGAGTTTGAGGGGGAAATGTGCCCAAATCATCCATGAGTAATATTGGGCACCATTCTGAAAGTATAGTATCTAAATTTACAAAGATAACAATTGTTTTGTACAATTTGTTGGCCACACCCAATAGACTTTTGTTTTGCAAACCTAACACTGGTCTTTAGAATCTACCCAAAGACTTATCATTGTCCCAAATATCTTCCTTGTGTGATTAAAATTTATTGTACAGTTTTGGTGACATTCAGAGGTAATCAGGTGAAGGGTAGAGAATATAATGCAGAAACATCAAAAGATTACCCACTGTAAGATTTTTGAGACAATTATTACATGTACATCATCTGTTCCCTGTTTCCTTTCTCAAATTTATTTCTACAAAGATTAATAGAAAATAGTTTCTACAGATAATCCCTGGGTATTTTTTCAGGAGCAGTAGGAAGCTTCTTCCCTAGGTTTGCCAAATAGAGGAAGTTAGAGCTTTGTTTATCTGGCCAGTTTTTCTGTTTGCCATATAAAACGCAATTAGAGACTGAATCCAATTTTACTAATTACTGATTAAACTTTATGCTTCATCACAGTCCAGCACTGGAAGGAGCTGGTTGGTATTTGCAATAAATTTTGGCAACCTAAGAATTGGTTTGATTTTATGGTTAAGCCAAATCATGAACAAAGTGAAGGCAGGTAAAGGAATCAGACCAAAGGATTCTACAGCACAGAAAGCAATACTAAGTACAGGAACCTTGTATGTGCTCCAGCTAAAAAATAACAGTAACTTGTTAACAATATGAACTTGTGAGAACTTAAAAATAATGAGAAAAATTAAGGAAAAAAGCTGCAGATAAAAGCACAACAATCCATTGTTCTAGTCAAATAGATTGTAACCCCTTAGTCTTGTGTGAAAATTGTCCATGTCATACAGTTTTATTCTTAATCTAAAGCTCATGGGTAACAGCTGTTTTTTTCCAAAGATCATCAATTTTTTAAGAATTCTTAGTCTTGAATTTTCTGAATGAACAGCAGGCATAATATCACAGAGTGAAGACATATTTTTCCAGCTGGAAGGCTTGATTACTGAAATGTATACCATGGAGTTGAACTCTTTTGACACCAGTTAAATGTGTATTATAAGGTCCTTTCTGTAAGTACTTATTTAATGTGTTTTCTCTCTATGAGCTACTTAGGTTGGTGCAAAAGTAATTGCGGTCTTTGTCATTAAAAGTAATGGCAAATTGTTCAGTGTCCCTGATAATATCTGAAGCGTAGATAGCATGGTTTAAAGACAGGAGAAAACTATTCAGAATTATACATGAGTAATTAAGATTGTATATTTCAAAATGAGGTACCGTTTTTATCTTTCTTGAATTAAATTATCTAGAGTTATCTTTCTGTCTAGGGTTTGAAGGGGGAAATGTGTCAAAATCATGCATGAGCAATATTGGGCACCATTCTGAAGGGCACCATTTTGCATTAAAGGTAAGGCAAAGACAGCAATTACTTTTGCACCAATCTAATAGATCAAGCAGAGATTGCATGGAAGAATATAATGGAAAAGCAGCCTGTATTTTGGTGCTAAGATTGAGTACATTGCTTGAGCTTCTTCTAGTATGTTTCCATGTCCACTTTGTAAGATCTAGCCCCAAATTAGAGGGGAGATACTCAGCATCATATGGCAGATATAGCAAGATTTTATGGTGAGAGTTGTTGAGTGTCAGAGGTGTAGAACTAATGCCTATGAGAGTTAAAGTGGTCGTTCTTGTCCAAAGATGCCCAAGAATGTTTATATAATCTTGCTAGTTTGTGTTTTAAAACACCATTGGCTCTTTCTCCTTTTCCTAAGGATTGAAGAGATAGGGATAGTAAACTGGCATGGCATTTAAAACTGTTTCAGATAGACACAGCAAAATGGGTGCTTCTATCAATAGAAAGATAAGTTACATTTTGAGAATAACCATGAAGGACATCTTGAAAACTCAGAGCAAGTGCCAGTTGCATACAACCCAGTAGGAGGTATTCAAGTGAACACTGCATGTTGGGTTCTTGTCAGTTTCCCACCTTTATAGTTACACAGAATTATGCTGTTTACAGATGAGACATGCAACAAAATAGCATGAGAATAATAAGGACTTTAGTGAGGGCTGCCTGTGGAACATAAATATTAGCTAAGGCTTTTCTGTCAACCTCCATATTTTCACTTTTTGTATAAAATTCTACCTTTTTGATACCCACCTCCTTATCAAGCTCATTAAGTTGTTGATTACTTTTAGTTGTAATTTATATTGTTTCCATAGCATTCTAAATTCAAGAACTATTCCAATGATATACCTATACACTGTCTTAGAACTTGGTAACTGTTACGTTCAGATAAGTGTGATAAATTCTGCCAACCGGGATCATTTTTATCCCTGATTAAGGGATAATCTAAGAATGAGTTACTACATGTTATGCTATATACAGGTTGTCAGTTTTTTACATCAATTTTATAATATGACAAAGGAGGCTAAATATGGAATTCCAAAGAGGGAGAATAAGCCAAAAAAAAAAAAAGGAAAACCACCACCACTACCACCACAACAAGACTTGCACAGCAAGAAGAACCATAGAACCATGTTAGCAGAAGTCTCTACTAGTCTGGCTGTTGCCCTTAGACAAGGCAAGTAGCATTTTGCCACTGAGTCTGTGAAAAAAATTTATAGATAACTTTAAAGATGAATAGTCTTTAAAGATTCTGATAAAGTTAAGTCAAAACACCAATGGCTTGTCCAAATTGATCATGCACAAATTGGTAAAAAGATCTAAGATAATTAGGAAGGCCAAGGAGTTAATTTTAAATCACACAGCCTCCTACTCCTCCAACCCCCCACCCCAATGCTGCCATTCCCAGGACACACAGAGACACCTCCCTGCAGCTAATTATGCTTAGAATACAAGAAAGAGATTGAGTCACTAACAACTAAGTTAAAATTTAGAGGTGCATTAATTTTAGAAATATTGGAAGCTCATTGCATTCTATGACCCACAAAATCTGACTCCCTAGGCTGCTGTATGGAGTAGCCATTCTTTATTCCGTTACTTTCCTAATAAGCTTGTACACACACACACACACACACACACACACACACACACACACAAAACCACCCCAACAGCCGGAAATAAATAAATAAAATAATATAATAAATAAATAAATAAATAACTCTTAACATAAGTATATTTTCTAAACAGTTTTAGAAAAAAGAAAAAAAAATGAGTGTTTTGTAATATCTCCAAAGTGATGGATTATAAATCATATTCTAAATAGTGAGCTTCCTTCTTAAAAAATTCTAATTTTCATTTGAACACATTATATACTTTCTGAGCTATAAGTAGTAGCTGGAATCAGTCTGAAAATTATCTCATCTTGAGAACATAGCAAAAATTGTCTGCATGTTGGATAAGAGTAGAATTATAGAGAGATTCAAGGTCCTTCAGATTCTAGCAGAAGACTTGTATAAGGTAGGTGGGTGCCTCAGTATACTTCTGGAGTAAAACTGTCCAGGTACATCACTGATTTTTCTAGAGAAAGACTAATGAGTATTTTCTATTATGATCTAAAACAGACAATACAAATAGCAGAACATGGATTTGGAATGCTAAAATACATTGTCTCAGGTAGCATGGAAATTAAAATAATATAGGATTTTGGCACCACAGGAAACAGGGCTAAATATTTTATTCGTAACTGCAAGGTCTGAAATAAATGGGTACCCCAGCCCACTGGATCTCTTGATCGGGAGAGTAGGAGTGTTCCAAGGACTAGTGCATAGTATTTTTAATTATTTTTCTGTTAGACACAACTGCTGGCTTTTTTCCTTTCCCTTTTGGTTGTAGAGGGCAAGTGTAGACAGAGGCTTAAATGGGTCAGTCAGAAATGTGATGTGTTCTCCAATACAGCCAATATTAGTAGATCTTCAATTTCAGTTTGAGGTCAATACCAGGCTCCTGGTACTCCATAGTCAAAATTAAGTGTAATATGATTATTAATTGGGTTTTTTTTTTTTTTTTTTTTTTGAGACAGTCTCTCTCTGTCGCCCAGGCTGGAGTGCAGTAGCAGTAGCATAATCTCAGCTCGCTGCAAGGTTCACCTCCCTGGTTCAAGCTATTCTTCTGCCTCAGTCTCCTGAGTAGCTGGGTTACAGGCACGTGCCACCAAGTCCGGCTAATTTTTTGTATTTTTAATAGAGGTGGGGTTTCACCATGTTGGTCAGGTTGGTCTTGAACTCCTGACCTTGTGATCTGCCTGCCTTGGCCTTCCACAGTGTTGGAATTACAGGCATGAGCCACCACACCCAGCTGAATGGGTGATTCTTTAGAGTTCTCAAGAGAAAGCCCATCAAGAGAGCACTTAAATTAGCAATTTTGTTTGCATAGGAAATCCCTACCTGTTAAATGAGGGGATGTGCTGTCACAAAGGAGCAAACAATGTTAAAGATCTGAGGGCAAGAGCTATAGAGTGACACACAATAATAATGTGTATTTTTGCAAATACTCGTCTCCTAAGTACTTTATTGACTCTAGAGGAGTGATTGAATGCATGTGTGGCAGGGTCTGTGAACTATGTTACTGTATCTGAATCAATCAGAAACCTTGATACTGTCTTTTAATGTTTAGAGAAATGAGAAATCAGGGAATTAATGACCCCACAGATCAGCATCAACTTCCCTGATCACATCCTTCTTTTTTAAAACTTTTCTTTTAGGTTTATAGTTAGTGCAGAATAGCTGTTTTCCAATGTCCTTTGTGAATCTTTTTCCGATTTCCTTTCTGTTTACAGTTATCTATCAATGTTTTTATTCAGGAAGCTTCCTCCTCTGGTACTCGACAAATGAGTGGAAATGGCCAGTTGTTTCATCTGTAAGGCTGTTAACTTATTCAGAGATTTATTCTGTTTTATTCTATGACTTTTCAAATGTTCAGTTAGGAATTGGAGTTCTGTTTGTCAATGAAGTTATTTTCTGATCTACTTTTTCATATTACATTACCTAATTTTGGCTTAGGGCTCTTTGCAAAAAGTGATGAGAGGGTTCAGGTCCTATCTCTCTCAAGATCTACTCCTAAATATTTTCTAAAGGTGTTGGAAAGCCTATTCCTAAAGTTTCAGATTGATTCATTCTTTCTCTTTTTATAGTGAGATGGGAGTCGACCCTATTTTCAAGAAAGTCTTGGGGTAGCCTCCAAAATATTTTCTCCACTGTGTATAGCTTTCCTAAATACTTCTGGTTTTCTCTAATATTCAGGATCTTTCATTCACTTTAGCTTATCCTAAGTCTTCATTTTTTTATCCAATGCTTTTTAACATTAATTTTCTTACTAACATAAGAATCATTTATGTAGATCTGGGAGACATACAATATATGTTGTTGGAATAACTATAAATTCCTCTGTACTTTGTCCAGACTTTTACATTGATTCTTAGTTCAGACTGAGAATGAAGGCTAAAAATAAACTATAAGAAGCTTGTTCATGTCTAAAGAGGATTTAACTTTAAGAGGCAATTGAGATTTGTGAAACTCAGATTGTGAAATCCAGGAGGTAAAGGGCCAGGTGAGAAAAGGGAATAAAGGCAGAAGGTATTGAGTGAAAAAGGACAGGGGAAAATAAAAAGTCTATTAAGTTCCATTTTAAGACTCCTCTCAAATGAATAACTTTTATAAATATAAAAATTTCACAAAGTAGCTTCTTAATTGTAAATTATTTGTGATGAAATTATGCTTTTTTGAAAGATAGTCATGGAATTAGATTTATAAGGTAGATACATATACGAGGCAAGGGTTCAGTCTACAGAAGGCATACACTTAGTGTAATTCAAAGCCATGAGAATCTAGCAACAAGCAGTAGAAAGTGTTGCTTTTGCATATTGTTTTCAGGCCTCCAAGTTAATGATTTATTTTATTTTATTTTTAATCCCAGCCTCGATAATCTGAGGTTCTTGGATAACAGGAACTTTTTTATGGGAGATTTTATACAGAACCTGACTCTCACAGACTGAACAGGATAAGAATAAGGAACATTTGCCTAAGGTTTTGAAAAATTGACTCCAGGGAAAATTTATCTGAGGGATACCAGTTTGAGGAGGAACCTTCAGAAGTTATTCATCCCAGAGCTAGCTCTAGGAATCAACTTATCAGGATCCATGTCTGGCCATTTTTGTCTAAACCTCCTCTTAGAGACTCACAAAAATGATGACAGAAGGACACAATTGAGTAATTCATCAATAAAGCAGATTTAAATCAAACATTAACATTTTCCAATCTAATCAGATCACAGAAAAAGTCCTAAAACAGATTCTATTTCCCATTAGACAACATAAAATTAGCATTTGGGAAGTTGACAATAAGCAAAGTTGAGACATGATCAATACCTAGACCCCACCATCTCAGTTGCAGAGAGTCTCTCAAGGCTTCCCCAGTAGAGCATTCAGTTTGCAAGTCAAGGATCTTAAAACATATGAAGAGAGGGAATCTCAGCTAGAACTCAGTGGTGCTTACAGTTCATTGCTCTCCTCAATATATCAGTAGATAATCTGTGAGCAAAGTACACTTGAATTTATTGGAATACATTGTAATAAAAAAGCACACCACCCTGACAGAATCTTAGAAGTGTTTAAAAGAGGTCAGAATGGAATATTTACAGAGCTTTGGAGTCTGGTCTCAAGTTGTGTAATGCAGATCTTTCAAGAGAAGGAACTGATTAGGAATGGAGAAAAAATCATGACATATATAATTTAGAATTGGTAGGTATAGTGAAGAAATAAACTTGTTTCATAAGTGAACTGTTTGCACAAATAAGCAGACTATTGTCTTCAGTAAATTGATCTGTAGGAATTTCATGGAAAAATAAAAAGCAGTGAAGTTACTTATTTTTTTTCAATACATTGATCAACAGAAATTTCCTAGAATCAACAAGTCATTGCCATGAACTCTTACCTGAGTAATGTTAACACAAATTATTAGTGGACCTCAACCCACAACCCCATATAATAGATACTGATAGTTAATACTACTCTTACACTTACCATCCACTAGATATTCTTTTATGTGTTTCACAACTGCATTAGTTAATGCTTTCAGCAATTCTATAAGGTAGACAATCATATTATGCATTTTTTACCAATAAGGAAGCTGAGACATAAAGTATAAGTAATTTTCCCAAAACAAAGCAGAGGGAGCCATGAGCTAGGTTTCAAACTCAAGGAAGCTAGTATTAGTGTCTGTGTTCTTAATCACTGCATTGTAATGCCTGTAACACATTCCTTAATAATACCATTTAAGTTTTGGAGGCAGGAGAACTGACATTGACATGAAAAAGTTTTAAATAAAGGCTTAATTCTCATATTATCATTTACAAAGAGTATCACAGTGGGATACTGACTTCAAGTTTATGAACTGTCTTTTCTTAAACTATAAACTATGAATAACATTTTCTCCTTTTTATGATTTTGAAAGGTTTCATAAGGGAGCTAGTGCATAAAAATAGATGAGGGGTGGTCCTATAGAGTCAGAGAAGTATACATTCATGAAGGGAGGAATTTAAACAAATAATGTTGAATATAAGGCAAAATCTTCAGAAGATACTGAAATATGTCTAATTTAAGTAAAATAAACATAGCAGGGAACATGGGGAGATAATTATGGGTGTGAAATTATTACAGTTATATGAGTCTGAAATGATTTAGTGGAAGCTCTAATTGATGTGGTTGAAAGGTAGAATTCAAATAATATTTTCAACATTTCTTGTTCATTCAAATTCTATTAGCATACTTTTATTTATTTTGTTTTTCATAATGTGTTGTATAAGATTTAATACATGTTTATAAATATGAAAACACATGAGTTTCTCATTTCCATTTGTGGGCTGTAGGTCAGCTCAGATTCTTTTTGATGTTCAAAATAAATGTATACTATATTATTTTAGGAATACATACTAATTTTGAGGTAGTTATAAATGAAAAAATTGTAAAAGAGATTCCTAAATTTAGAGATAAAAGTTGTTTTAAAAAATCTGATTGAAATAAAAACAGTAGGGAAAATATGATACACTTAATTTCTAGATATATTTTAAAGTCAATCAGTGTATACATATTTTTCAAACCGAGAGAAAAGGGTATGTATTATTCAGAATGTTGGGGCGTTGTACACCAAAGTAAAAATTGAATTTTGCTTGTTATGTTTTCTAATATCTATGTACCTATTTTATGATATTTTGCCCAAAATTATTCTTTTAGGTCATCTTCCATTTGGATAAGTTTATTTTATTTTAATGAGCTTCTTTCCTGTTATGATTCAGAAAGTTTAATCTTACAATGCCCAAAGCATCCATATATTAAAAGTAGCTGATATGATGCATTTAATTTCTAGGTTAACATCCCTTTAATTTAGTTTAGTGCATCTTGTTTTTGTATAGAGGCAATATAAATGTCTTGATTCAATATGGATGCAAATTTGTCTCCACTGTCTGTTTATAGTTGTGTGAGCATATATTACTTTTTCCTTTAGCATTGAGATAATTTTTATGTTTACTATGGTTATGATATTAACCCCCCCCCCCCCTTTTTTTTCTTTTTTGAGACAGCGTCTCAGCCTGTAGCCCAGGCTGGAGTGCAGTGGTATGGTGTGATCTCGGCTCACTGCAACCTCCGCCTCTCAGGTTCAGGAGATTCTCGTGCCTCCTCCACTCTAGTCCTGGGATTACAGATGTGTGCCACCATGCCTGGCTAATGTTTGTATTTTTAGTAAAGGTGGGGTTTTGCCATGTTGGCCACGCTGTTCATGAACTCCTGGCCTCAAGTGATCCTCCCACCTCAGTCTCATAAAGTGCTGGGATTATACGTGTGAGCCACTACACCCTGCCTAAAAACCATTTTAAAAGACAATGTAAACTCATCCTAAGCAGAGGGACATTTAACTGTATCATCCAACAAATATTGAGCGCCTGATGTGGATTCACCTAGCATTAAAAGATTATAATAGCAATACTTTATAGAAAATCATATACTTGAAAAAAAAAATGCTGATATTTCCTGAAGAAAACTCTGGGATAATTTAGTTATCCAACTTTTATAGGTACTTGCATAGAAAATTGATGTAGAAAGCAATTTGTCTTTGCATTGCATCACTAAGTAATTTTCATGGAAGGCCAGCTTTAAATTTCAAGTTTAGTCTCAGTTAACCAGAAAAAAAATACAACAAACATTGTATGTGTATTTGCATGCCCAGGTGACACACACATACACACAAACACATACACGAAGGCACAGGGGCAAAAATAAGAGAGATCACTGGCTCAAGAAGATAATGGCAAGAATAATTATTTAAATATAAGTTATGTTTAGCTTAGTTGCATGTAGCTCACCTAACAGAAAAGGGATTATATTTTCAATCTGCAAATACTTTTTCTAGCGAGAGAGAGGTTGCATAGTGGAAGTTATAAGAATAACAGTTGGTTTCCTATTTCAGGATTTAAGTTGACTGGAATTTCAGAAAACTACTCCCTAAAAACACGGATAACAAAATAAAACAAAATGAACTCTTTTTTTTTAAAATGTGTCAATAACATGGAAAAGAAATATAATCATTCAAAAATCAGATAAAATAAGATAGCATGAGTCTATTGATGTAAGAAAGCTTTAAAATCCACATTTGTTTTGGAGCATCTGTAAATTGCCTGTCGTCTGGATCCTATATTTTAAGATTGTAAGAGTTTTAAAGAGTTTATAGGAGTTAGGAGATAAAATCTGGTCCCTAACCAGGTTATAAAGCATTAAGGCAAAAATATACTAGCTATGAAGAAGACCACTATACAGTAATTATAAAAGTTCAATTTACTAAGAAGGTGTAGCAATTCTAAATATGCATGTACCTAGCTACATAGTTTAAAATATAAATTAAAAAATCACAGACATACAAGGAGAATTTAACAAGCCATCATCATTGTAGAAGATTTAAACACATTATTGTCAACAATTGATAGATTAGCAGACACAATATCCTATCTCAGTAAGATATTGAATATATCAACATATACTTAAACTTTTCAATGGACATAAATAAAAACCTATATTAAAGGTATAGGTTTGATACTACTACTACTACTACTAAGTTGTAGAACATACTTTGTTTTGAATAACCCATGAAACTTTAAAAATTGACCATACACTAGGCATTAAAGAAGGTTTCAATAAATTTCATAAAAGAATCTATTAGTATAGCTATATTCTCTGACATCTACATAAATTAGTAATCAGTAATAAAAATCATGTAAAATAAATACTTTTGTATTTGTTAAAACTATCTTTTATTTTTTTTTTTTTTATTTTTTTTTTTGAGACGGAGTCGCGCTCTGGGTCGCCCAGGCTGAAGTGCAGTGGCGGATCTCAGCTCACTGCAAGCTTCCACCTCCCAGGTTTACGCCATCTCCTCCATTTGCCTCCAGCCTCCCCGAGTAGCAGAGACTACAGGCGCCCGCCACCTCCGACCCGGCTAGCTTTTTGTTATTTTTTTTTTTTTTTTTTTTTTTTTTTTTTTTTTTTGTAGAGGACGAGGGTTCACCGGTGTTAGCCAGGGATAGTCTCGATCTCCCTGACCTCGTGACTCCCCCGATCTCAGGCACCTCCAAAGTGGCTGGGATTACAGGCTTGAGCCACCGCGCCCGGCCAAAACTATCTTTTAAATAACCTATGGGTAAAAAAGAAATCATAATTAGAAGACAATTATAGCTAAATTACCACTAATATAAATTTTTAAAATTTTTGAAATATGATTCTAAAAGCATTTAGGGGACAATTTGTAGCCTTAAATTCTTATATTTGGAAAGAAGAAAGGCTGAAAATCAACAAAATAAGCATCTATCTGAAATATTGTGTGTGTGTGTGTGTGTGTGTGTGTGTGTGTGTGTGTGTGTAATGAAAAGAGAACATGGGCAAAGAAGATAAAACTAAATAATAAAAAACATAAATATCAAAATAATAGACTGAACAAAGCCAAAGTTTATTTAATTTATAATTTAAATGAACAGTAAAAATAGAAATTAAAGAAAGAAGTCAAATAAATAATATTAAAACTAGTATTGCAGAAATAGCTGCAGAAGGGACTAACAGATTTTTGAAGATATGACACATACACATTAATAACAAAATAGACACATTTCTAGAAAAACATTAACTATAAACAGTGACATCTGACATGATAGAAAACCTAAATTCTAGAACTAGCAATTATGTTTTCCCTACACAATAAACCTGAGGCTCAAAATGCTTTATGGAAGAAATCAAAGAAACATCTAGGAAACAGAAAATTACAATGTTCTTCAGCCTTCAAAGATACAGGAAAATGTCACCAAAACTGTAGAAAGGCAGGACGGATAAAAATTTTCCTAAGAAATTATTAACAAATTGATCCAAGCAATGTTATATATATACACACATATACACATATATATTCTAGATCAGATTTATTTTGTTCTGATAACACAGGTCATTTCATTAAGAGACAAGATATTTTCTCACATTCATCAATTAAAGGAGAAAAACCATTGCTGATCTCAGTAACCATAGTGTCTTGAAAAAATTTAACCACTGTTCAAAAGTACACACACACATACAAAATAGTCTTATATAAGATGAAAAATAAATTCCTTACTTGGAGAATGGGTATCTACAGAACTCTAACACACCATAGTAGTTAATAATAAATCAATGCAAGATTTTCTTCAGAATCAGGAAGAAAGTGAGGATGTTATCTCTCACCACTTTTATTGAACATTTTATTGGTGCCTTCACTAGTGCATTAAGGCATGAAAAATAAAATAATTTGGTTCAGGAACACCATTAATTTTTAATTTATTAGAATTGCCAAAGGTGTCAAGCAAAGATGCTTGATAGAAAATCAACGTAATAAATTCAATTGTGTGTATATGTGATATGTGTTTACAGGAACATGTATAAAATGTAATATAAGTATTTCATCTGCAATAGCAAACAAAATATGAGTTATCTGAAATAATCAAAGATGAGCAGGATCAATATCTGGAAATTAATACAGTTTATTGACAGAGAAGACCTAAATGTATGTATGAAGAAACATACAAAACATTTACACTGTCTGGGAAATACCATTATCTATCAATGTAGAAAATGATCTACAAAAAGAATGAAATTTCAGCAGCTATTTTCTGTTGGGAGGGAGTAGGAAATCAGGGTCCATCCAAAATCTTTATTTTTTTTATTTGAGACGGAGTCTCGCTCTTTCGCCCAGGCTGGGGTGCAGTGGCGCGATCTCCGCTCACTACAAGCTCCGCCTTCTGGATTCGAGCGATTCTCCTGCTTCAGCCTCCTAAGTAGCTGGGATTACAGGCACGCACCACCATGTCCGGCTAATTTTTATGTTTTTAGTAGAGATGGGCTTTCACCGTGTTTGTCAGGCTGGTCTTGATTTCCTGACCTTGTAATCTGCCCTCCTTGGCCTTCCAAAGTGCCGGGATTACAGGCATGAGCCATTGCACCTGGCCCCAAAAATTCTTAAAAAAGAATACGGTGGGTCGATTTTCCTTACCATAGAATGTTATTTTTAAAGCTGTATTCTATAAGAAAATGTGATATAAGTGCAAAGAGAGCTCAAACAGACCAAGAAACCAAAATAAAGATACAGAAATGGATCCATAATATACCATGGAAAATAGAAATATATATATGTGATATTTAGAGGTCAAATGGATATAATTTACTTTCATTAGTTTTTCAAATAATTTATTTCTCATAAGGAAAATTAAAATGGTTCAACAGTTATTAAATAATTACAATAGATAATTTCACATATATTGATGACATATATGAAAACAAAAATCTAAAACTGCTTAAAGGAAACTTAGAAAAACATTTATGTCTTAATGATCAGTAAAGTTTCCTTAAATAAGCCAAATTAAATATATATATTTTATATATTATAATCAGTAACTTTTATAATATATATACATATCTTTTTTTTTTTTGAAACAGCGACCGCCGGACGAGTCTTGCTCTATCGCCCAGGCTCGGAGGCAGTAGGCGCCATGTGTCATCGTAAACACATGAGACAGTTGCCAAGTAGTCCGAAACAAAATGGTAAATTGAAGAACCAATAAAATACCAAGCCTCAACAATCAAAATGAGCACAAAGTGTAGATATCAAATCTTCATAGAAGATGGGAGACAAGAGGACATTCTGAATTGCTGGTAACTGAGACAAATGGCATAGCCAACTTGGAAAATAATCTGATATTAACTAAGTAAATATAAATATTGCATACCTGAGCAGACGTGGTGGCTCATGCCTGTAATTCCACCAATTTGGCGAGGCGAGCGGGCGGATCACGAGGGTCAGAGATCGAGACCATCCTGGGCTAACATGGCAAACGCGTCTCTACTGAAAAAATACAAAAATAAATTAGCTGGCATTGTGGCGGGCGCCTGTAGTCTCCAGCACTCCAAAGGCCGAGGCAATAGAATGGCGTGAACCCTGGGAGGCGGAGCTGCAGTGAGCCGAGATCTCGCCACTGCACTCCAAGCCTGGGCAGCAGAGCGAGACTCCGTCTCAAATTAAAAACATATATATAATGTATATATGTGTAGTAGTACTGTTTTTATATATATATTTATATATATTTTATGTGTGTGTATATATATTTATATATATGTGTGTATGTGTGTGTATGTATATATGTACTATGCCCATGACACAGCACTTTTGTTTGTTCCTAAGCATATATCCTAAAATATTCTCCAAATTGTGCACCAAAAGAGATATCCCAGAATATACGTCTGTTCTCTGTTCATAAAACGAATAAAAATTGTTGCAACAGTAATTTCTCCAATAAAGCACAGGTAAATAGTGTGATCTAGTTATATAATGGAATACTTTACAGCATTATATCCGTAAAA
Organism: Rhinopithecus bieti; assembly: GCF_001698545.2. NCBI lineage: Eukaryota > Metazoa > Chordata > Mammalia > Primates > Cercopithecidae > Rhinopithecus > Rhinopithecus bieti. The sequence continues at coordinate 2,299,102 of NW_016807365.1, forward strand.
GTATATACATCAGTATGGATTAACCTAAAAACATAATAATGCAGAGAAATAGCCAAGTTGCAGAATTTGTGCTGTGCAAATCTGTTATATACAGCCCTAAAACGTGCAAAAGTCTATCAAAGGGTACACAGAAGATTTATAAGGTACTGGCAAGATTTTATTTCTGATTGTGGGTGGTAGGGACATAAATATTCATCTTATTGTACTATCATTGATTTTTAAGCTCTACAAATACATCAGATACTCTATTTTGTATCTGATACATTTGACATTTTAGAAGAAGAAAAACAAAATAATAGTAAACAAAGAGAATAGTGGCAGAAGATGGATAGCAAGCCAGCTTGCTATGTATAGATGCATTTTGTTTGAGAAACAATAAGTAGGGTTAAATGTCATATTAAAGTTCATCTATTTTATTGTATCTTTGAAAAATCTTAATAACTTCCTTTGTTCCTGGTGGAACATATCTCACCATGCAATGAATGGAAGAAAAATTGAGCAGGAAAATGGGAGAGTGCTTTAAGTTTTATAATATAGCAAATGCCAATAAATATTGAGTGGAAGATAGCTCTTCCCTGCTTTGTATTTGCCTTCGATCTGAATATGAATCTCCCGTCTATAGCTTTCCCACAATGTCATTACAGCCTTCATGGAGCGAAGACTCTAGCAGTTGCCCAAGTGAATATGAAGTCACTGACACATTGAGATTCTGTCTGTCATATCACCATCAGTGCCATGTGTCAAATTTCAAAATATGAATTGAGGAGAATCATGCGGTGTTGAAGGAGGTATTAAGGAATAACTATTGCTCTTCATGTATCAGATAAAATGACAACTTCTAGAAGTTTTAAGTGTGTGACTCTGATAACAAGGCATCTCCCATGGCTTAACAAATTTTAAATCTAAATGTGTTTTAACAAAACAGATTTCACATTACAGTGTTTCTTAGGTTATATTGTGATAAGGTTATTCTTCTATTTAGAATCTTTGTGATATTTGCTATAAGTATTCTAAACAAATGAAGTTCCTTATTTTGCTTCCAAATTGTGTTTATCATGTTTTCTTAAATGCAAAGGACACTATTTTCCTATAATAAATTCCTAAAAGCAATTTAGGAATTCTAATCGGTAGGAAATCACTAATAAAATAATGGGTCATTTATTTATTCTTTAATATTAAAAGGTTTTATATACACACACAAAACTAAGATCAGAATGTATAGACAGCTCTAAAACCTGCTTTTTCATTTTTTAACTTTTCATGAGAATCACTCATCCCATCAACATTTGTTTAAAAACATGAATATATATTTTAATGGCTTATTCATTCATCAGATTTCATAGTACACATCATATAACCCACACAGCCTCTTTCATCTGGAATGAATTTACTAATGTGGTCTAGTGACTTGGAAGCATCAGAAAACTAAGTTTGGATGCTACAGAGGCAAAATCATGAGAGCCAAATAAATACCTAACCATGAAGCTGAACTTCCTGGTGGAAACCTCATAGGTACAATCCCCATCATGGCAACTGGCATAACCTGGGACTGCACTAATTTCTCTACCACAGCTACCCCCAAAGAACCATACACTTCCTGCCCGTGATAAACTGACTTCCCTTTGGCTCACTTGTTCCTTTATGTTCTTGTGTCATGAGAGCGTCTTCTGCTTCACAGATTCCAAGGTAGACCCTATCCGCAAATGAGTCTGGAAAGTGCAGTTTTAAGCTTCTCTGCCTCAATAGTGCACAAAAACAAACAAAACAAAACAAAACAAAACAAAACAAAACAAGAAGCGGTGTTAAAGTGGGTGGTCCAATATACAGTATCTGTCACAATTACAGAGTATGTTCAAATCATAATGATTTAATAAACATATATAATGTTTTACTATTATAAGTACTTTTAGCAGCAATATATACTTGTTTAATTATCTCTATATTGCTATAGATGCCAAAGTAAAATTTTTCATTCAAAGGACACTTCTTAAAAGTTCTTGGTATACTGACTTTCCGTTTTTTCTTCTTTCTCTTCCTTCCTTCCCTCCTTCCTTGCTTTCTCTCCTTTCTTTCTTTATATAAAAATAATTTACAGTTACACCAAAATTATTAAATAATTTTAATTCCTTACTTGAACCAACAGTGGCTATTGTTTTTAATAAAATTTTGACAATTTGACAGAAGAAAAATATTACTTTATTTTAATTAACATTTGTTTTGGTTCTAAGTCCCATGGATACAAATCTTTCTAAAATAGATTGCATACTTTTCTATTATTTAAAGAGTTTGCATAAAATAAATATTGTGATGATGAGTTACCATTGTAAACATAACTGTTAATTAGTACAATCTGCAACAAAGTAGTATTGAAGATATTTTAGTAGAGAAAGACTTTATTTGCTCCAGACAACTATGCTTTGTGAATTCTTATATCTACTGTAAAAATTTCTCTGTCCTGCTCTAAAATTGGAAACCTGCCTTCCTCTAGCCAGGTCTCTTTTTTTCCTACACATTCTCTACTTGTATTAGCATTTTCTAATCCATTCTGAGGTTTTCCTTTAGTGTCAAGTTCATTAGCTTTAGAGTACAGATATTTGTGATTAGAGTGACTATGTTGATCTCATTTCCTAGTTCTTGTCTCTGATTATGATAATTGAAGATTTTTGAAAATCCCAACCTCCTGATGATAGACATATTACCAAAATTTATGGCATAAAGACAAAATTTATGGCATAAACAACAGAATAACAATTCTAGCACTGTACTCAAGTAAATTAATTTGAGGAGATATATAATAAAATGTTGTTAATTTAACAGAAATTTTGAACAGATTAATTTCCACTCTTAGTAGTTTTACCCTCTTTTTGAACATGGTAGAGAAAATCTGTATTCTGTTAGACCTAACAATACTGAAGATGGAAGGCTGGTTTGAAAGTAAGAAATCATGTAGCTTGGAAAGCAATGAGGGAAGTAGTTATCAACTATAACGTGCTCTTAAAGCTTACTGTTGGCAAAATGTATGATATATGCAAACACAATTAAATTAAATATGGGAGTACCACCCTTGGGAAGGTCTCATAAACAGCAGCAGATATTCAAAATTGTAGGCATCTGTATAGAAATTGTCTAAAATTGAACCTATGAGAACTAAGCTCAGCAGGACATAAAACTTTCCTCATATGTTATATATGTGGATAACAAACTGTCAAAAACTTCATCTCTAAATGTCAAGGGTGGTAAAACACTTGTCTTAGCACTTTATTATATTCAGTTTTTGAGAATCCTAAAGAAAACTTCCAAGCTCCAGAAAATGCAGTTAATCAGTTACATGCTTTTATTCTTATGGCCAATATAAAAACTGTTATCCTAGCTTATTTTCCTTGAGGTAATTCATTTGGACATATGCATACTTCAGCAGGCCAAAGTTCCTTCCGCTAAACTTGCCAGCAAAAGTTTTCTTTCAGCCCAAGAAATGTCAAATCAAATTACTGATCTCACTTGGTTTGGATATTACTCTCTCAAGGTTTATGATGCAGAATGGGATTGTTGAAGTCAAAATAGAAATCTGGATATGGATCTCTAAATTTAATGTTTTCTTTGGAAATAAAGAATCACAATTTGGAGCATATACACAGACCAAGTGGCCTTCGGTATGTCTGAAGAACAAAGAGAAGATTGGTGATTTTATAAAAATGAGAAATGTTATGTATTGCTCTTAGAGAAAGTGCATCGGGACTAGCAAGGTTCTGGGGAACTGGCAAATTCGTTTGGTGAGCAACAACAGAGGGAAAAATTAGCCCTGAGTTGCAAGTTGTCTCAGCAGTTATAGATAAAACTGTCTTGGGTTAGAATAGGCAGTTTCAACAGCTGAACTTACAGAAAATTACATTTCTCGAGTGATGCTACATGCCCTGATTTTTTCCCTCCTGGCTTCTCAACTTTCTTTTAGTTGGGTGTGACAAGAATGACCCAAATCATACGATCAAATTTAATAGGCCAGTTCATTAAATGAAATAATATTATTTTTAAAAACAGTTGGCATAGGTAGACATCCATCCACTGTCACTTCTTTATTGTAAAACAATGAAAATGAAATGGGAAAGGTTCCCTTGTCCCCTTTGCAGGTCATCCGTCGGGGGTGTGGATGGCTTCTTCAGTGTCCCGCTGCTCAAACCTCTAAGGGAGCATGCAAATGGGCAGGCTGTGGGGCTCTGACCCCAGGGCAGTGTCACCCCAGGGCAGGGGTGAATGTTTACAGCTGAAGCCCCAGTAGGCATGTGTTACAGGGTGCTCTTTTAATTAGCTGTCTATAGGCGACTCGTGTTAACCAGCTTAATTAGACCCCCTTCCTTATCACAAGGACAGAGGGATTTCTGTATCCCAGGGTTTCTTGCCTTGGTGTACTGGAAGAATCGGATCACACGTGGGCTTGGAGAACAACTGCAAAGTTTTGAGTGGAAGTAGCTCTCAGCCAATGAGGGAGCCAGAAGGGCGATGGTTTTCCCATGGAGTTGGGCCATTCGGAGTTGGTGGGTGGGGCAGATAGCCTCCAACTACCCCGACCAAACTCTGTCTCCTCCCACCAGTGGGTGGCCTGCACGCGAGCCAGTGTCTGTGGGTGTGCTCTTCCGCTGGCATGCTCCCTCGACATCCTCTTATTGTCTAGCTGCTTGTGTCTTCTTCTGCCAATGTGTTCCTCACGATGTCCAGCCATATTTGTGTCTGCCTGCTAAGGTCTTGACTTTTTGTAGACCAAGGATGGGGGCATGGCGGGCCAGGGTGCTCTTGGAAAATGCAACATTTGGGCACAAAAGTGGGAGCGCCTGTCTTCACCTAGGTCCGTGGGAGTGGAGCCCTAGCCAGGGACCACGCCCCTCTCCACTCAGCACTTCCCTTTCCCGCTTCCATATCATTTAAAGGGACCATGCTCTTCCCTTCCCAGTACTCCTATATCAAAAATAACAAAGGTTCATTTGGAACTTCTTGTTCTATATGAAACGTTCCTCATAATGACTTTGGCTCTCTGGCTCTAAGGAAGGTATTACCAGGTGGGTTTGTAGCGGAGAAATTTCTGAGAAAGCAAGACGTGATGTATGGAAAAAGTGGGAAATATTTGCTTTATGCTTTTTGTTATTTTTTCAGAATCTTCTTTTTTCATAACTCTCAGCCATAGTCCCTACTCATTCCACCCTTGGATATTCACCTTTCTTTTTTTTTTTTTTGAAATGTAAACAAGAATTTTTTAATTTAATTGGCAAATAAAAGATATATATATTCAAGGTGTACAATGTGATTATTTGATATACATATACATAGCGTACTGATTACCATAGCCAGTTAAGTAATACACTCATCACAACCCATAGTTACCATTTGTGTGAGGGTAGAGAGGGGTGAAGATGCTTATAATCTGCTCTGTTATCAAATTCAAGTAAACAGTACAGTATTATTAACTATAATCACCACAGTGTACATCAGATCCCCGGAACTTATTCACCTTGTAACTGAAAGTTTATATCCATTGACCAAAATCTCCAATTTCCCTCACCTCCTGGCACCTACTATTCTACTTTCTGCTTCTATGAGTTCAGCCTTTTTGGATTCCAAACATCAATGAGATCATACAGTTTTGTTTTCCTGTACCCAGCTTATTTCATTCAGCATAATGTCCTCCAGATACTTCCATGTTGTTGCAAATGACAGGATTTCCTTTTTATGGCTGAATTATACATATACACACACACATATACATATTTTCTTTCACCTTTCATAATAGAACCTCAGTCCAAACACTCTTCATGACAACAAGGAATAAGAAAATAAGACAATGAAAAATACTTCTAAATTTCCAGTTACCTGCATAAACTCAAATATATAAACTTTCTCCGCCAGCCAGTGATAAGAAGTACTTTTTCGTGCTCTAACAAGTTTCCTGCTTCATACATAAGTGAAAAATGGTTATATCCTAGATGATGAAACAGAAAGGTAAATATTAGCACTGTCTTCTGAAGTTCCAGAAATATAAGCCTATATTACTTCATCTAAGTAGGAAAATTACTTCAACATCCCGTATCTTGTAAATGTGGTACATCTATTTCATGCTAACATGTGTCACAACTAGACAACTAAGGACATGCTTACATGGATATTTTCTTTAATAAATAATTAAATGCTTACAATTTTTGTTTAAAAAATTAATCCATACAGTTTGCTTTTTTTACTACAGCCTAGGTACACATAACTATCTTGTGGCAAAGAATTTTATTTAGTAAAGTACTCTGTAAACAAAGACTTATTAAGAATCTCTCTGTTGGAAGAATGTAATTTTAAACAGTGACATTGATTCTGCAGCTTTTTTATTTATTTATTTATTT